>NC_137943.1:29960122-30040122 GCF_963969265.1 Rhamphochromis sp. 'chilingali'
ACCACATGACCAGATACGCACAGGGTTGTACAGGTGTATGAATTCAAAGACACACAACAACAAAGAAAGCAGTAATATTGCTTTAACTCAATACCTTTTAACTGCTGACACCTGAATTTAGCTTAGGGGATACAGACACACACACACACAAACTTCAATAATGTGCGATCTGCTGCAAAGCAATTTTACTTTCACTCACACAGCTAAACTGTGCCCATTCAGTTACTGCCTGAAGCCAATAATGCACACCTGGTTTCACTACAACAGAATGAGCTGATAATTTGCATTGATTGAACAGGTCACAACCTCAGGGAACACAAGTGAAATCCAACTTAAAAGGGAGTGGAGTTTTGCTGTGGGTCATCCAATAATAATTTGAATTATCGTTTCCAAAAATTGGCAACATCCTCACCCAGTTAATTGCTCACATTTGGCAGCAAAAAGACACCAAACATGACAGTAAACCTGAGCAGTCAGACTGCTAATGAGACTGCTTTGAACAAATACCCAGGTCAATGTAACAGGTACACAAATAACAAATAAATCAGAGGCTTTACAAGTACAGTCTTAGAGATTATGGGCAACATGTTTGTGTCATGTCTTGCATTTAATTCAGAATAATTGCTTGTCTGACACTCTGACTGATTGCATATCTTGGCACTACGGTTGTAGACATATTGCTGTGTTCATACACTTCATGAATCAGCTTGAACAGAGCTATTAAAATAACTTCCTGGGTTGTAATCGACGAGTGTTGCTGTTTAAACTGACGCTATTGTACCTTAACTGCAACATCACTTAGCGATTAAAAACCCATGAACAATTATTTCAGCACTTTAAACACATACAGAAGTGAATGCAACAGAAGACAGTCATGTGTTTCCCTTTCACAGGAGGTAAAATCAGCTGCCAGAGTCTGACCACTTGCCCGTGTCTCCCTTCATAATCCCTCCATACTGTAGTTTAAATTTGGAGGCTGCCAGCCCTGCATTGAGGGTGTTACCATGAACCCTTCTAAATTGCCACTTGTTCTCCTGGCGTCATTAAGACCCTAGGGCGACAGGGGTCTGTTCTTAAATTGCTACGACTGGAAACAGCAGTGGCATGTTTATAATTACGATCTTTCTTCAGCAGCGATGACGTCTTCCCTGCGGTAAACACCAACACTCGGCCGGCTCTGGTCCCGAACAGGCACGAGGATTCATTAAGAGCCTTGACGACAGCCTCAGAGCTCACTTAACTTCGAGACGTTGGCTGTGTTTTATGAGAGGCTTTCAACCTCAGAGGGACCTTTTCAGTGAGGCTGTTCTGAGGGCAGAAGCAGTGACGAGGTGAGAAATGTAACCATGTTGAAAGCCATTAGTGTTCCATTAGAGTCTGGCCTTCAGGAGTAGGCTCAAGCAACGAGAGGTGACACAGTACGCCTTTCATATCTAAAACCTGTGGCATGTGTGTCAAGGGCCATTTAAGACAAATTATCCTTTCTTGATTAAGCAGTGTGTTAATAAACAAAAAGAAGCTGTTTTAGGACTAATTAAATACTCACTGAATTAACAAAACGCACATGTCATTTTCATATTGATGTTATGTTTACACTTAAATAAACTGCAACTCACTGTATTCTTTGCAGTAAAATTGTTCAGCAGCAATAATATTTAATAATTAATACAATTATAATAGGTAAAGTTCATTATCTCCTGTAGTAATGAGTCTGGTAAGCCAGTATCTTATCTTTTTCATTCTAGTCAAAAAAGGCAGATACATTTTCAGTTCTTGTAAACTAAAGACCAGAAATATTCAAACCTTTTCATCTAGTAGAAAGACAATAGCTGGCTTATGTATAATCTGGGAGTTAGCCTGTCGACAGCCTCTGGGGGCAAAGGTTTCTGGTGTAGCAACCAGATGTCCTAATGACTTACTGTTATGTTTGCTTTTATTATTTAGAGTGCAGATAAATTAATAAAGCTAATGATTGCTCCTGATTGCCCAGGGGATTGTCGGCTGTTCTTTACCCTCTCTGGACGAACTGCGCCGCTCTCGCTGTCTAAGGAAAGCAGGAAATATCATAAAAGACTCCTCACAGCCCGCTCATAATCTGTTCCAACTGCTGCCATCAGGCAAAAGATACAGGAACATCAGAACAAAGACAAATAGACTAAATAGCAGTTTCTACCCTGTAGCTGTTAGGGCATTGAATTACAAGTAATCACCTACAATTCAACCTGCCAAATACTGTGCAGTGGATGACATCCTGTGCAATAGTGTCTGTGTGCAGTAAGGTTCTATTTATTATACTGAATGACTGTGTTCTACCTCTCTTATATTTATATTTTTTCTCTTGACACCGCAGGGACTGCACTTATTTTGTTGCACTTGTTAAAAATGACAATAAAGATATCCTGATTCTGATAATTAAATTGTTGCTAGACACAAGTTGATGATTTC
This sequence comes from Rhamphochromis sp. 'chilingali', assembly GCF_963969265.1. Classification (NCBI taxonomy): domain Eukaryota; kingdom Metazoa; phylum Chordata; class Actinopteri; order Cichliformes; family Cichlidae; genus Rhamphochromis; species Rhamphochromis sp. 'chilingali'. Next base: position 29,962,568 of record NC_137943.1, read on the forward strand.
AAGATTGCATTTGCATGTTGCAAAAACTGTTCACTTGCATGCAACCAAAGTCTGCTCAGACCTGTTTGATTATTGCAGTGTAACTTGCGCTCTTGGTAACATTAAATTATGATTGTTGATCACAGGCTGATTGCAGATTTCCTTTCATATAGATCAGCTTACTTAAAAGAAATAGTTGCTGCTAGCTACAAAAAGTACAGATAACGTATTCCTCATTTTATATAAAACTAAAGAGACGCTCAAGGGACATTTATTCAACCCGTTCTTGCTTAAATTTATACTAGATGCCCTTTATCAACATGAGTCTTTAACATCTGGGAAGATCAACTTCCTGAAATACTGAAGCTGTGAGTGTAAATGTTTGAAAAAGAGATAAGTGGGATCTCCATAGTTCTTGGGCCTTGCCCTCTCCTTCTCAGGGAATTGGATTTGGCAGATTTCCATCATCTTAGTGGAGCTGGGCCTGTTTTTCTTTCTCTTTTCTTTATACTGCTGCTAAACCTGCTGCCCCCTTTTTTACTGCTGTCCTTCTAGCTCAAAATACCTGGAGCAGTGAAGCTGGAAAAGCCATTTAGGATGGATATCAGATGATGTGTAATTTGGGCTTAAAATAACATGTAGGCAAAGAGTAAGTCTGACGGCTCAGCTTATTTCCTGGAGCGTTTAAGTGGCCTCATTTTACTCATTTGGTAAAAATCTGACTAACATACACATTGTACAGACAGGTTAATAAACACTCAGGCACACACACAAACACACTCAGGAAGACGACCCACACACATACACACATCTGCACAGAGTCTAAACAGTCAGCCAAGCTCACTCTTTCTCTTTCTCACACACACACACGCACCATGTACAAGTGATCCCGAATAATATTTACCCCTGTTTGCCCCTGCTGTAACAGCTGTGCAAAAGTCTTGAGCCACGCCTCATTTCTTTATATTTTGCTTCCAGACTTTCTGAAGCTCTTTCAAAGTTTTTCTTTTTCACTCTTTTTCAGTCCGGCCCATTTCACAGGAATGCTTTTTCTTGTTTGTTAAGCCACTTAACACTGACCTGCGACTAATTCAGGGACTAAAAAAGGCACGTAACTCAAAGGATGAACCAATGTTCCATCTACAGATAACAGACAGTTTAGTAATTAACCAATTTTAAATTGTATTTATAGAAACTTTATTATTACACTTGTTATTATTACACAGCCTGTTACAAAAACACATAATTTGCTACAGATTTCTTTAGCTGAACCTATAAAAAACAATAACACAGTTTGACAGGGGTAAAAATTGTGTTTTTTTCACCAACAAGCTTATTCCCAAAGAGCTATTCGCCAAAAAACTTGATATATATTGGCATGGTGTTACAATTTGAGGAATTTGAGGAAACTGGACAACCGATGGACAAAAAAGAAAGAAAGAAAAGAATCTAGACCAGTTGAATATTATCTGAAAGTCATGTCCTCAAGAAAAAGGGAAAAATCCAGAACTGACATATCACCTGAGAGATGCATTTTGACCTTCAGCTTATCCATCTACTGCTCACTGAAGCCTCATCAGAAATGTTCTCATTGAAAAGGATGCTTGTCATGAAGCCATTCTTAATGAGGGGAACAGGGAGAAAGACTGAGGAATGCCAAATTACCCAAGAACTGGACTGACAATCAGTGGCAACAGATTTTATGGAGTGATGAACCCAAATTTGGAAAATGATGACTCAAGTCATCAACAGTATGAATGGAGGAGGTCAGATGTGAAGTACAACAGTGAGTGTCTACAGCCATTTATAAAACACTTTGGAGGCTCTGCCTTGTTTGGGGATTTGTATTTCAGCCAGTGGTGTTGGGCAAAGATCAAATGTTGATCCACCAGCTAGAAAGTGCGTGATTGTCAACAGCTCCATTTCTCAGTATGACAATCCAAAAACACTGCCAATGCAGTCAGTTATGGATTGGACTCCATAGATCCTGAATCTTAATGTTATCGAAGCAGTATGTAATCATCTAAACTGAGGACTAAGAGCTCATACCCTTCAACAAGCGTGTGTTCAGATTGCATATCCAAATGTATGATAACTTACCTCATTTCCATTTAGGATGTTGATTAAATTACTTGAAGTGTCTGCAACAGTGCAGGAAATATGAATTTCAGAAATGTCTCCTATTCACCCAGCTTTAAAATCTAGATAAAACACAGGGTGTTGGCCGCTCTCTGAAGACAGTGCACATACATTTATTTGTATCAGGAGGAGCAACACATTCCGCAGGAAGGTGATGAGTCAACTTTGTCCCAGATGAAACTTGGCAGAAACCGCCATGCATGACTTGACCAACCCACCCATGACAATGTTCAGATTGTTCAGTCCAGACACACAGTGATCATTAAAGATAAATCCCAAACTTGCCTAACTAAACCTAATGTTACCCTAACCTGGCTACACATTTAATAACTAATGTCAGGGGTTCTCAAACATTTTGGGAACAGGTGCCTTGAGGGGAACCTTTCACAGAGCTGCTTCACAGTGATAAACAGAAACACATTTCATAATTAATTGTATTAATACCCATTATATGCTTTTAAACTGAAAGTAATTGTATTTAAATTTTATTTGGGCTCATCTTAACAACCGTCATGTGATGCAGTTTGGCCTCCCTTCTTGCTATTGTCAAAATAACCGAAAACAATATGTGTCTCCATCTTTTCTGGGTTTATTTAGTTTGTTTTTAGGATTACTGAAAATATAAACTGATGTTATTTCTCTTTGCTGAGTGACATAAACGCAAGAAAGCTCTATGCAATGTGTCTAAGTCATATCACAGTTTCTACTGGCATTTATTAATCCAATCTAGATGCACATTTTTATGATTTGTAGAAAATTATTTAGCATATTATTCACCCTTTGCCATTGGTGAATACTTTGAAGGGTTTTTACGTTAAAACATACCTCGAGATGACTGTTGTTGTGAACCTGTGTGATATAAATAAAATTGGATAACTAATGGAAAAACAACAAATGCCTTGCCATGGGTCACAAGTCTTACCACTTTGATAACCCAGAAAGTGACTCCATAGAGACCAACATTTAACACTTGTGGCCATCTGAGGACTACCAATTAACCCCATGTCTTTATTCTGGAGAAAACCTACATAGACACAGCAAGAACCAATGATCTTCTTGCTGTGAAGCAATGGTTCCCCTCCCCCCTCCACCACAAAACAGGCAGGAATGAGGTACTGAAGTAAATGGGGGCCACTGTGGGAATGAGGAGGGAGGAAAATAGAGCCGTGAGGACAAAATAGTACAGAGAGGTGAAACGAGTGACAGGTAGCTGTGATTTCCAGCGATAGTATTTTTATATGGATTCTCAGTATATAACGAATGAGCTGTTTTTAATCATGCATTGTATAAGTTAAGGAAGCAAGCCATGGGTCGACTTTATTATCCTTGCAGGTGATTATGAAGTATTTTTCTTGCAATTCATTTATCATTCACAAAATACTACATCTACTGAATGGCATTCCTAAAGCCTTGGAAGTGCAGACCCAGTACAAACTCTAGCAGTGTCACTCAGCAATGATAAAGCATGCACCAGAGTGTAATTAAGCTTATCTCACCTCAAACGTGTCTGACAACAGGTGCATTCAGAGCTGCAGTTGTCAAGGATTGCAGCTGCATGAGCCTTCATTTGTGAGATAGCGCAGTCAAAGGGTAACCCACTCAAGGAGAAATGGCTCTGACTGTTCAGACGCCTATAAAAACGCCAGTCTGTACGCTGGTCTAATGGTATTTTGCTTGCAAATTAGGTTGGTGTTTTCATCTGATAGTAGCCCAAATCTGCCATGTTTTATGCCACAGCTTTTTAATTGGTCCTCATTTTCAGTAACACAACTTGATATTCTGAGATTAACTTGATGATATGATACAGACGGGGGAGAAATTAGATTTTATAAAAATGTTTTGGTGTATTTTACACATGTCAAACTAAAGAAATTTGTTGTTTTGTTTCCCCCAGACTTGGCTCCCTGAACTCAGCTCCAAAGGTCACAGACGTTGACAGAGTGAGACACTCCTTTCCTCTCTGTCAAAGAACCTCAAGTGCTTATAGCATGGACATTCCAAACTTAGAGACATAGTCCTAAATACATACAACCTTTTATACCACATGGCCCGCGAACATCTCGACCTGTCCAGACAACAACCTACTAATCTCAGCAAGCTGAAGCTAACTATTTAGTTTCTGCGGTAACGCTGTGTTGTGGTACTTCGCAGTAAGAGCTATATAAAGGGTCACTGACTTAAATGAGTATTTACAGTACAAGAACGAGATCAATACTATGAGATACGGCCTGTTAAAATAATACAGGCTCAGAGCTATGTTGGCCCTTCACTGATGACAGAATCCTTGGAGGCCATTACTATGTATGTTGTTTTGGTCCAACATTTAACTAAGTGTGCATACTGTGCATCTATAACCTCTGCTTTTAAAAACAATATTAAAGTTTTACAATTAGCTCTTCCAAATCGTTGAATATCTGCAGCTTCTGTGCATTTGCCAGAACTGCTGTGTGCTCGATTCTCAGGAGTTTCTTCCAAAACAAACATTTGTCTCTAGGGATTTTACTTCTGCAGTGAAGCGTTTAAAAACATTTTTCTACTTTTTACTCTTTATTTCTTTGTCTTCTGAATGAGTGACACCCCAGAAGATAAGATCCCTCAGTGATGACGATTAAGTGAATGACTTTAAGCGTCTAGTTTTTGAGGAAACACAGTTGTTAAACTGAACCAGAGAGGTTAAGCTGACAAAAAGAAACCCTGTCATCCATTTTTATTAAACATAAAATAATATGAAGAAATATGATGACATTTTTACCGCTAAAATGACAAAAACATTTTCTGGATTTTGTTACAATTGTTATAAGTTCTTTCAGCATTTTAATACGCTGCATTGAAAATGCAGTTTATCATTTCTGAGATTCTATACAAATGTAGTAAATGTAAGTAAATGTAAGTAAATGTAAGATTGTACAGGGACATTTTAGAGTATTTGCAGTAATCCTACTAGCTACCTGCTGTGGTTTTGGCGTGGAGCTGTAAGCGTTGGGTTTCGCCGGCGGGTCTTTTGACCGGACTCACAGAGGATGAGTGGAGATCCTGAGTGCTGTAGAGGCACTTATGAAGGGCGCACATTGTTGCCAGCCCTGGGGAGAAAACTGAGCAGTCTGGCAACACAGGCGGAATTTCCTACTGTGATGTTATCTCACACAAGACATTTAGCTTCAGCCAAATGAAGAAGGGGGAGAGAAAGTGGTAAGGAAGAGGAGGGTCAAAAAAGAGGGCGATAGAAGGAAGGGGAATGACAGCTGAGGACATAAGGGAGAGGATGAAGAGGTGGTCAGATAATGATGAAGACAAGGGAAGTAAAATGTCCTGTAGAACAAAGGAAAATGAAGTAAAAGGCAATGAGGAAATACATTATGAAGGGTAGATGGGGAACAAGAAAGAGAGACTGCAGAAATGGGAGTGTAGGTACTTTTCTTTACACATTAGTTTTATGCACATTTTATATTCACATGAAAATCTTGTGGTACCTTCTTCTGTGTCTCCAACTGTGTATAAAGCCTGCATGTCATTCATCCTGTATTCCACTGTGGGGGTGCAAGCATCAGACCAGGCTCACTTTGCTTCTGAACATATTCTATGTTAACCAGAGGGGGCCACGAGTGGAGTAGAATTCACCGCATCAGAAAAGTGACGATATATAATTTACAGACAGGACACATCCATCCATCCATCCATCCATCCATCCATCCATCCATCCATCCATCCACGCATCCATCCATCCACGCATCCATCCATCCATCCATCCATCCATCCATCCATCCATCCATCCATCCATCCATCCATCATCTCCCACTTATCTGAAGTTCAGTTCTGGTGGCAGTAGGCTATAAGCTGGATCCTTTTATCCAGGATCCTTACCCCCACACTTTCCATTTCCTCCTGGGTCTCCTGAGATCATACGAGAAATATAATCTCTCCAGTGGGTTCTGGGTTTACCCCAGGGTCTCTTTCTAGTTGGGCAAACCCAGAACACCTCCAAACTTGAAGTACCCAGAAGCATCCTAAGCAGAGGCCCAAACAACCTCAATACAGGACACATACATTTTTAAATTTAATACAAGGTTTTTTAAGTTACAGAACTGAAATGACAAGATGAAAGTTCTTTAGGGACACATAAATGATCAGAAATACTTTCATTTGTGCACAAATTGAGCACCGAGGAAGAGAAACCTGAATATGGTTTCAATATGTTTTGCAGCAGAAATCGATTTAGTAATCTAGATAAAGGCCTCAATTATATCAAATGTTACCAAAATTAAATGGTCAACTTTTAGATCCACACTCTTCCTCTGCGTTGCCATTGCACAACAACATCTTCACTGCATCGCACAGTAGTATATGGTGCAGTTTTCACTGTATCATCAAAGCAGCGTAGCAAAGAGAGTAATGAGAGGACCTTTGAATCAGGGACTAGAGCAAGACTAGTAAAGCATTTTTATGACCTTTGCATGATAAGATTTAATCATTGAACCACTTGACTGAAAGTACAGTTTGAATCAAAACAGTAAAAACAGTTTAGAAATCAGTTGGAGAATCAAGTTGAATGAGGAACTAGGTTTGTAATTTTAACAAAATATATAGGTTTGAAAATGCTAAATGTTAACACGCACTAACTGTTTACATGTTTGAATCACACTGACATGTCAAAGTAAACCTGCAGGGTGAAAACTACAACAAAACCACATTTATGAGCCTATGTTTGTTTTTGTTTTTTAAATTAAGCAACAGAAACAGAAAATGTGACATTTCAAATATATTACAATCAACATTGCTATAGTTAAGAAAATGTTCCCACTTTTCCTTTTAAAAATTAGACATTTCAAGACATTTATGCAAAATTGATAACATAATTTTCTTATATGAGCTCAATTCTTAAAAAGTCTCATTATAAAGTCAATAAAATAGCACCTCATCAAAAGGACTGGGAAAACAGCCTAATAAAAATTCCACAAGCTCTAAAAGTTATCCTTCTTATCTCTCTGATTGAGCTGCAAGAGGACAAAAGTGACAACATAAAGTGATAAATTGGAAGCACTGTTGGGATTGCAGAAAACACTAGTTAGACTAGTAAATGTTTTACATGTTTTATATAGGCAGCACTCTCAGTGAAGCCCATAGCTGGCCTGCAGCCTGGAATCCAGAGATTTAAAAAGTTGTGCAATAATAAAACAAAGAGTAATGTGCCCTGAATGACTTCAAGCAATAACATGACTGTTGCTTTAAATTAGCACTTCAAGAAGCTTTTTGAGCCTTAAAGATTTCCAACATTAACATAATCTAATATGAGGTATTACAACTTGTGTATAAAATGCACTATTACATTTAAAGTATTTATTTTCCTTTGAATTTTCTGTCTAAGAGAAGGCATCAGCCCCACTTTTAAAGCCAAAGTCACTGAGAGTGACATGTGACTGTAACATTTTGTCATGTGCAGGCCTACTGCATCTGTTTTGAAGTCAAAGGACGTCACTCTCATGTGAAAGGAAAGATTGATCCTCAGACTGACTTCAGGCCTTTCTTGCTTCTGTCACATCAAAACCTTTAAGTCTCCTTGATGCTGAAAAAGGAGATCTCATGAAAGTTTTTATTTTCAAATTGACAGTCTTCTTTCTATATACATATCACAGAGACTGCATGGGGTTTATGGTTTATCTGAACAACACCAGTCAAGTAAGTAGACACATAAAAATACTTAACAATTTAACAATATAACAATTTGAAATTAAACATGCCATGTGATTCATTCAATAACCTGTAACACATGACTTGATATCCTTCCTGCCAAATGAATTTACTCAACAGTAGTGTTCTTCTGGACAATAATTACCGACCTGTTTACTGTGCAGACGGTTAATGTTTTGTTAACACAGTAGTCGCTGTAGTAACATGGCAACAATAAAAACGGGAGAGCATTTTTCATTGTTCTGCCAGTATTAAACAAAGAAAGCAATGATCGTGATCGTCTGACATTCTTGAAGTACTTTTTGTTTAACTTTTATTTAATCACCTGAGAAAGTAACATACAACAAAAGCGAATGTTTTGTCTGAAGAGAGGATTTTCAGACATTCAGGTGTGTGAGCACAGATAAGTGTACAATCGTTCAGATGCATCACTTCCTTTGACACTTGACTGAAAAACAGTGATCCATATATGGTTTTCAGGGTTGGAGCAACAACCAACCAACCAAATAAAGTCCCACAAACAGCTGGTTTGACACACCCTCAACCTAAGAGCGAGAAGTTGCCAGTTTTTTTCCTTGTTTGCTCGTCTTACTTTTAAAAGGCATCATTCTGCTTTATAAAATGATGATTGGATTACACAGGTGACCTGTTGGTGGCATCTTTCTATTATGTTGAGTTGCATCTACAGCCATGTGAAGTTCAGAAAGTTGAATGACACAATTTAAAGTATAGAAATGTTCCCTGTGAGAGAATGCCCTCGGAAAACAGGTGTTAAGGCTTCTCCTTGTAAACACGGTAAATACTTTGATCTGGCAGAGTTTTATAACTGATACCCTTCCTAAGACAACTCAAAATGTACAACTCCTGCTGGATCAATCCAACACCCTGCACTCTGGGAGAACTCTGCATTAAACCTGCATGAAACCCAAAATTTCAAAAAGTGAGCAGTCCTCATTGTACTGATTGTAGCAATGCTCTGCCAGAAATTCTTAGTGTTAGCATGTTGGATAGCTAACAGCTTGGCTAATAAGTGCAAAAGCTTGAGCGCAGCTTTGGCTCTGCTTAGGTTTCACTTCACACTTTGCAAATGGCAAAAAGAGCATGGCACCAAAGTATTGTGCACTGTGTATCTTCAAACATCTACAGCTGCAGGTTTTAGCAGATAGTTCTTACGTAGATGTGCCTCGCTCACAGGGCTGCTGGTTCACACGACCAGTTAGAGCAAGCTTTTTCAGCAATGGGGCCTTGCAGATACAGGACATGAAGGTAAAAAGGGGGTCAAAAGAAGTGCTCTATATCTGTGTTTTTAACTTTTGTTTTTATTCTAAGGTGCTCAAGGTTAATGTGAGCAATTTAACAGCATGTACTGCATGAAAACAGGAGAAAATAACTCAGAATTGCATATCAGATAGTGAAGAGTGGCAAAGGTACAACCACAATCATAAAAATTCCATCTAAAAATAAAGGCGGATTGTCTTGAGTACTGACAATGATGCTGCTGACCTGCAGATTTTATTTGGGCTTTGTTTATTCATTAATTTGACCAACGGAGATGTTGAAAATGCTCTGGTTTAACTTTTATCCATGTGAGGTTTGTACATGCTAGGCCTTGGGAACTTACATTTGCTGAAAAAGCACCTGATGAAGACTTTAGGACAACAAATTCTTAAATAACACAGTTTATAGATTAAGCAACGTCTATGCAGAAGGCCACGGTGCATGTATAGATGCAAAGTTCAGTTCTAAGGTTAACTCAAGGTAAAATAATTCCCTTGTTATAATGTATGTTAATACAGTTTTTTAGTTTCAGATTTGTATTTGACACTGAGCTGCTACCAGATCTAAAGGCATGGTGCTGAATAATTGAAATCAGAGCAATGAAAAAAGCTTTGGGGATTTGCTAACTTTTCCTGGATAAATACAAAAGGGTTGAAAAGCAGCTCTTCGAATTATGCAGAGCTTTGTGAAACATCCACTTTTGACATATGACCTGTCAATCTAAGTCACAGTTGGACCTGATTAAGCTGATGAAACCAACAGAGAGCCACGTGAAACTGACAAAGACACATTCCACTTTGTATGCATAAGATGCTGTTGTTCCAGGAGCAACAGACTTATATGAAAAAATGTTAAAAGCAGCTCCAAAAATAAACCATCGTAACACTTCTTTGATACTAAGGCTTTATAAAATCTGCCAAATAGGTGAGTTAAGCTCGCTTGTTTTCAGTGCAAATGAGCTTTAATCAGTTGCATCATGTGGCGTCATCTTGATACCTGCGCACAATCTGCACATTTATGGCAATGGATACAGTTGGGAAAACTACTTTTTTCTAACATTTTATTTTATTCTTTCTAATGCATGATATGAATATAATTCATTTAAATTAATTAATTTAAATATTTTCATCGACAATTTACACCCCCATCTAAAACCTTCTTTGTGTTTTATCATCTAAGTGAAACAGCCCATAATCTTTTGTTCAGATAGAAAACAGCGACCCTGGTGGGACTCGAACCCACAACCTTTGAATTGCATCTCAATGTCTTTAACTAGAAGTCCAATGCGCTATCCATTGCGCCACAGGGCCACATGCATGCATCCTGCTGTCCCTTTCTCGTTTCGTCTGAAAATATGACTGAATCTTCTTGGGAATTACCACTAATTCATACTGTGCATTAATTCCTCTGGATTGGGACAGGTAACAGATAAAATTGAGTGTCTCTTTTGCTTTTAGTGATTTTACTCAAGACCAATAGCAAAAGAGAACAGCATACACTGTAATGTCCTCTCTACAATGTCAGTAATAAGGGAAAATATAAATAAAAATTAGTGCATTTGTGGAGTTTTTGATGCTTGAATATTGAATCCATCTGAATCTATTTTTCTTTTTTGTTTGAAACACATGTAGATTATGAAATCTAAAGATAGCTGACCTCGATGAAACTTGACTTGAATGTTTGAATACAGACCGAGTTTTCAGCTTGGGGTTACATGCAAAAGGGGCATGGTCACTATAAAGATAAATAAGTAATTAGCAACTTAGATTTGTTCACTTAAACCCATTTGTTTTAAACAGCTTATTGAAAAGCCAGACTAATATAATTAAGAATAAAGTATTTTGGCATAATAGAGAACAATAGATGTTTTTCCTTTGTTGTATTCAAAGGAAGCAAACAGACTAAGGGCTCTACAGTTGCTCATAAATGTGTTATTTTAGCTTAAACCCTGCTGATGTGAATGGGTACTTGTTGCCATGTGTCTGAGTGAAGAGGCCCGGTCCTGGTCGACTTAGCTGTGTGACACGCGATAGGGTCCAAATCCAAAGTGGAATGGCTGCAGGCTTCAACCTGCGCTTAAGAGGGTCACTGCTGAACAAAGGGGGTTCAGTCACTTGCTGAGAGGCTGCACACACTGAAAGGAACATGGGGCCAAGGCGGTGTGTGCGTGTGCCCGTTTGTGTGTGTGTGACACAGAGGGAAAGCGAGCGTGAGCACGTTTGAGCTTAAAATAATTTTAAAGAGAGAAATTAGTGTATCTTATCTCAGACGCCTTGCTTTCTTCATTTAAATCTTTCCCTCACATCTTACATGTCTCATCTGAAGAAATTAAGAGGAGAAGTGAGAACAGAGGAATCCAGGAAATACGCACTTAGTGAAATGAGCCGTCTTTGCCTCTAGAGTGGCATCAGAGGCGACATGAGTTAATAATGGCTGCGCCGCTGGATCAGTTTAGCTGCTCTGTCTTTTGCTGGCTGCACGGCACGGATGATTAATTAAATACTCCCAAAATAATGACAAAGTGAGCAGTTTGTTGTAGGCTTACTGCTTTCATATCCTCAAACAGGACCCTGAGAATTGTTTCTCTTTCTTAATACACACTAGAAGTTGACAAAAGTGTTATGGTGATGCATCTGCATTGCAGCCAGATCACCACTTACTAAATATTTGAAGGCATTTTTAAGCTCATATATGCCAGCAGTGTGAAGGTGTCCTGTGTAGTTTTCTTGTCTTTACGGGTGAACAAACCTGTTAAACTCTTTGATCCTCATAAATTGTTTGTAAAAATTTTACAATAACCTTTTACAACTCTGCATACTTTCTTGCTTCATCAGTGTTTTACTGTTACATTGCCCTGGCTTTGGGGTATCTGTGAATCAGTGAACAAAGTCTGCAAGTGACAAACAAAACAGGATGTGACTTAAAAAAAATACAGTTACATGGAGCTATGTGAGCTCAGAAACCTTGCAGGAAACCTCTAAACTGTTACAACACTGAAAACCAGTGTGTATGTGTTTATATGTGTTGCTGTTTATGTCCCTTGTGTGTGTGTATGGGTTTACAGGGCAAAGATGCACTAACGACGTCTGCTTGTTTAGTCAAGAGCAAGAAAAGTGAGTGAGATTTTCAGATTAGGTTCTTGCCAAAAGACTATGACTGCCCCGTGAGGTTTTCTAAGCACTCTGAGAATGTTCAACAGTGCGTTCTGGGTACAAGTGTATCTTGAAGGGAAAAAACCCAACTCAGACATCTTTAAAAGCTTTTTATTTGTACTGTTTGTTCATATTTTTTGTGGAAGGTCACACCTGCCATTCCTCCAGGTGGCTGGGTATTATACTGCACTGTGAATTAAACCAAGAATGCAGCATTTCACAAGAGAACAAGTCTTTTATTTGGTCAGTGATATCCGTTGTGTCTGATTCCTGTGTGTTACCATCATAAAAGGGCTCAGCTTTTGCACTACACTCTCCTTTCCAAGAAAAAACACTTCAAAATTCCCAGACGTGACATCCTGAAACAATATCTGTACTAATCTGGAAGAATAATACAGTAAATGTTCCCATACAATCAAGAGGTGTCTGCAAATTGTGTCTTTTATTGCAGCTCTTTCAAAATCCAAACTTGTGTAAGTCCCCGTTATATTGCTTCCCACAGTTTTGGCAGAAAGGCTCCTCAAAACAGGGAATATTTCACCTCTTAAGCCAAACGTGAAGTGCCAAACCTGCAAAACATAGCGACTGCCTCGGCTTTTCACTTTGCCTGGCACAAATCATTCAATGTCAGGCCATTTCCCACGCCAAATAGGCTTAAAATGCTAAAAAGACGAGAAGAAAAGAAGAAAGTCCTGTCAAGTTTTTCCACTTGGTTTTGTTCTCTTTTTCTGCCTCTGTGTTTTTTCACCTCAGTAACTATTTGTCCCCTTTTCTTTTCTCCTTTTCCCTCCCCCCTCCACCTCCTCCCCCCACCCTCCTCTGCAAGTCTAACATGTCATTCTCCTTCTTTTGTACCTACAGGCCTTTTTTCCTATTGAACTCCCCGCCCTCTCCACTCCTCTGGCTCTCCTTTTTCCTCTCAGGGGCCTAATTATGAGCCGGCATTAAATAAAAACATTTATATTTCTCCAAAAAAAGGCTTCTCTCTGTGCTTTCTCTGGACAATGAGGGCTTATGATTCTCCCTTCCCTCCTGCTCCCTCTTTCTGTCTCTTTCTCTGCTGAGTGGCCATTCACTGGGGGTCTATGTCTCTTTGTGATTGGCTTGCTCTAGGACTCCTAGGGGGCAGTAATTGTGTCTCATTAAGTCTTACAGTAGTCGTGAGGGGAGTGTAGTGGGGTGGGAAGTGAGGGGGAGTTTGCTGCACAAGGCCTCGCAATTAGAAATCCCAGAGAGCTTGAATGGGAACCCTAATCAGACCACAATGGCCGAGGCTCCCTGCCTATTAGGGCAAAAAGGAAGTGTTGCCATTGTCCAAACACACACACATGCAGACGCACACACACACACCAGGAATGCATGCAGAACAGTGGGGATGGATGTAGTTGTGTGGTGGCATCGTCCCACAGGCCAATTTGGAACGATTGGGAGACTTAAGAGAGCTTTTCACTGCCTCAGTCACGAAATACACATTCATGCACTCAGAAAGTCGAGTACACACACACACACACACACACAGGTGCAGGCACACATACACTTTTCCATCCATACTGAAGCTAAAAACGGGTCTCATTAGTGATGTTGAGGACGAGCTGGGAGTTTGCTTTCTGTTTGCTCATTTGTCACCCTGTGATTCCTCTCACTGCACACAGGAGGTTTTTCAATTTTTGTGTGAAAAACACTTCCTGCAAGAAACATATTTTAGTGTCTCCGTGAAGCAGAAGCGGGGTAATACAATCAGCATGCTGCGTCTGCGGTGGATACATAAATAACCCATGCACCTCATCTCTGTGGAAATTCAGTAAATTTCAGTGTCTGTGAAAGAAAAAAAGAAAAAAAAAAACATACAAATAATGATATTCCACCACCATCTGTCTCTAAAAGGGAAATGCATTGGAAAGTGAAAACTTTGCAAAGCCTTCCCTTGTTTTTATCTCATAATAGGAGCAGAAAGTGGGTCTCTTTTCCTCCGTTTATCTGTGTAGCGTTCCCAGGAGAAACAGTGGCTACCCCTCCTTATCTTTGTTACTGCCGAGTGCTGCAGTGGATTATGAAGTGGATTATGCAAATGTCTCACAATATATTCATATTAACAAAGGTTGAGGTTCATGTGCCTGTGCCCGGAATTTATGAATACGCACATATTTTAAAAATGGCTGGAATGTGCTATAATTTAATGGAAATGAACTCAAATGACTGTTATAATTATTGTAATGTGCTTTGCCTCGTTTTCAATTTGTGGAATTAGTAGCAACTTTAAAATAAAGCAATATTCAATTCAATTTAGCCCATTGTTGCAATTATCAGCTCTATTGATCCTCTGTAGAATAGACGGTCATTGTTGGACTTTGATCCAAATGTTGAGTAATTTGCAGTTTATTTTTTCTGGAGTCACAAAAACTGCTGGGATCATGTTACAAATGGATGACTCTCTTGGTTTTGAAGAGTTTTCATTGGTGTTTTGTTTGTTCTAAATGCAAAACATGGACGGTCTGAAGACTAATAAGCAGTGGAGGAAGCTCCTTGTCAGCTTAAAAAAAGTCAAGGTCATAAAGGAAGCATTCTGTTTTCTATTGAGAAGGAAATACAACGCTTATGGACGACTGGGAAATATTAACATCCTGCTTAGCCAACTGACTCATCTGAAATGATGCAATAACAGATTCATGAGCAGTTGTTGAATTTATGATTCATCTGGTCGTGTCCTTAAAGTCACCAATAGGTGAAGTTTAAGAAAAATGTTTCTGGATCTAAGGGGCAGAGGTAAAACAGTTTCAGTATACCTCTGTAGACTTTACAGGATACTCAGTAGTTACATTTCACATTAGGTTATCTATGTTTGGGTAGCAAATCAGTTCATAACAGATCTGACATCCCTGGAGATAAATGTGACTGGATAAAGGCACAAGTTCAAACCTGCTCACGGGATGGGAACATCTGGGTGCGGAAAGTCAGCAGGAAACATTCAGCCTTCACGTGCTACAATGACCTTCGCTGAGCCGTTCGGTTGTGAACCAAGCAAAACGCTGAAGCTGACTAACTTTGCATAGAAGCAGGAAGCAATTTTAAAGATATTGAAACGATATTCCTGTTTTAAAAATAGATCAAATGACAGTATGGATATTTAGTGTTACTCTGTTGCTATAATGAGAGAAAGAATCTGGAGTTTCTCCTGTCTCTGTGTAGTTTCAGCCATACTGTATATAAAATGCTGTTATATTGTTTTTATATTATGAATGCATATAAAAGATGGACTATCAAGAACCAATGGCATGTGAACTGCCTTTGGAAACATCCCTTTTAGTGTTACTGACACCGTCCATTTTTGAGCCAAAAGCTGCTATGTTTGTAAGAAAAGGTAATAATGTCAAACATAAGGCCCGGGGGCTAGAATCAGCCCACTTGGAAAATGTGAAGGAGGACATAAATTTTAGACTTTTATCTGTATTTTCATACATTTTACAGACTTTCTATTGAAAAAGACGTCTTCCATTCGCAATCATACAACACTAATGTAAATAAGTAGTAGATAAATAATTAAATCACAGTATGTTCCTGTTTTTTTTTTTTTTTAACTCTCTACTACAGAAATGTATGATTTTTACAGTGAGTTCACAAACAAACAAAAAAAAAGTCAATTTTGGTCAATTAACAAAAATTCTCCTCAACAAGAATTTTAATCCATGACACTGAACACACCAGCTAATATGAGACCCGTGTTTGGTTTCAGCTCTTTTATCTTTTATTTGATGTTTTGACCAACAGTCTTACTCTTTTGGTTTACCAACTTTGTTTTTGTAAGCAGTCAAGTGCTTCCAGCAACCTGCAACTGATAAAAGTCTACAGCAGTAAACAGCAGTAATCAGTACACCTACAGTACTGTGCATATATACACAACACAGCTGTGTGTAGAATATACAACCTAACAAACACAGAGTTCACCCCTTCGATAGCTCAGCTGGTAGAGCGGAGCACTGTAGGAGAGTTGTGCTGAAATCCTTAGGTCGCTGGTTCGATTCCGGCTCGAAGGAGGAGGCTTTTGTGTTTTGGTAAGAGTGGCGAACAGACATCGTCAGTGTTGGCAGTTGGGAATGTCACATATGTTACTTGTAAACTGTAAACTCCCTGATAAGTGTGCCAACTTCTCAACCACTACAAGCTCCTGAATCAAATCAATGTGGTAGAACGTCTCATAGTAATAAACTAAGCAAGAGTTAATTTATTTCTGTATAATGTATACTATTTACTCTTATTGAACTATTAAACTCTCATTACTGAATTTCCCAGAGGAACCCACCCGAGGGATTAATAAAGTTTTATCTAATCTAATCTAATCTAATCTGAAGTCCACTTTAGATCAGATCTCTTGAAGACAACCTATCATAAAGTGTGTTATAGTTGTTGGCATTATAGTTACGGCTCTTATTTAAGTTTTGTATGTGCTGTATGTGTTTTGTTTTGGTCTGACTAAAACAGACTAAAAAGTCTGACTAAGCAGCAAAATGTTTGCTGTCAAGGACACTTCAGTAGGATATTTGGCTACATCAAAACATACTGACATTCCAAAAGCTATTTTATTTGCACTCTCACTGGTCATGTCCTTTCTCACACGCTCACTATCAGCACCAGTCTCACTGGATCATTTTCCACAATGAGAGCGATCTGCCCACAAATTTCATGACCTCACACCAGATTACTTTACATCCAAATTACATCTTAAAGTTGAAGGGTTGACCAGCTTAACCAGTATTGTGGGGCATTCAGTGTACCGGAGAAAGCATAATGAGTTTTATCTCAACAACAGGCAAAGCAGTCTTTGGGTGTCAGCCGGGATGGACCTGTTGGCTAATTGGGGTTGTCAGGATTTTAAACACAATTAATGAAAATTCCTTCTCCTTTTCCCTGACCTAATTGCAGGTGATAATTATTGTTTGTGGCCAAATTTAAACAAATAATTAACAAATGTATACTGACAAACTGGCTGACTTGATTCTTTGCAAATCCCTGCACCATTGTATTGTTAATTGGGTTGAATGTAAGTGGAGACTCTGACATGTTTTCCACCCCCCAAACAGGTCCTTGCTGCATACAGTCTTAAGCTCTAGAATAAACAGCCTCAACTTTAGGAGGTGTTCTTCTTTTAAAGCCTCAATATAGAGTTTCACATTATTAGCGCAGTTAAGTGAACACATTATAGTTGAAAAGTTTGTTTATTGGAGCCTTTGAGACAAAGCCAACAATCCAATGTTGAGTTTTTGTACAGCTTAATTGTTAATGGATAAGTAAATTGTGAAACAACCAAGAACATTTAAATGTTGGCTGAAACGCTGAGCTTCACTGCATGTGGAAATCTCAGAGAATTGCAGTGATATTCTTTAGAGTTAAAAAAAAAAGAAAAGGAAATGAAAGATTTTTTAAACATCCGTTTGGGTAAATTTTTGGTATTTAGACTTCTCAAAGGGGGATTTTTTTGAGTATATTGTTTTACATCTGTAACACAAACCCCAGTTTTCTCTGCAACACTGCCAGATGCTTCAACATCCCCCTGAGCTAATCTCATAATACCCTATTAGTAGCCCTGAAAGTGTACAACAATATGAGATCTCAGACCATGCCATGTTTCCACTGAGCACATTTCCAAAACATGATAGAGGCATGAATTGCGCTGGTGATGGCTATTTGTAAGGGGTTTCCCTCCCTGCCACACAAAAGGGGCTTAGCAGAGAGGCAGCATGTTCTCAGGCATTGTCTCTGGGCCTGGACCACCCGTTCCCCCTTGCTGTCCCACTGTCAGCCAAACAATGCAGTGGTGCTACTCCCACTTTGCCCCCAACCCCCATCCTATTTACTCAACCACCCCCTCCCTTCCCCCACCACCCACACTCTGGACACAAGTAGTGGTGACATGATGTTTCTTTAGTGGTGAATGTGCACCATTAGTCAACAGCTGGGCGCAATTCATTTGGCCTAGAAAGTCAAGTCAAGACCAGATAGCTTTGTTCGAGTAAACTGCAACAGCATGGCCGTTTATGAACACAAAAGCCATGCTGAGATATTTTATCCTAAAAATGTAAACTTTTTTTTTTAGCCAGAGAAGTAAGTGCAGCACTTCTAATGTGAACAAGCAGCAGCAGCATTTTTTATGTGTCGTATAATGCAAAGTTTTTACAGGTAATTTTAGCCTTTAAAATCAAGTTTTATCTCTTACCTGTTAAATTGTTTGAAAAATCTTGTCATATCTACAGTTACAGGGCTGTGCATCTCAAAAAATGTGAAAACAACAAAATCACAAGAATCCACATTTTTGTGGTTGAAACTTTTTTGTATAATAAATATTCTATATATGGGAGTCCTAATGTGATATGACTGTTTCTAAAATAAAACCTTTTTGGTCCATACGCACAGTTTTATATGGAAAGTTCAACACACCTGTGTCTTTTTGTTATCACACCAAGGATTTCCCCAGGTTTACATGAAAGGGCGTTGCCAGCAACTGACCATGCACAATTATGGATAAATGTACTGGCAGCAGAGCGGCTAATTTTACAAAGAAAGATATAAAACCCCTTTTCCATTGGTACCTACTTGGATTGACTCGCCACAGATGCCATGACCCGACGCGGATTGACTGGTTTTCCACTGCAATCCAGTACTACTTAACATGTGTGGTTGTCGTCATAGAAACACGCATAGAAAAAGTGGACTTCAAAGCAAGAATATACCTGCTGCTCGGTCTGTGGCTTTCTGTTAGACTCTGGGACCACAGCGTTGTTTCTTGTAGCCATTTTCCTTGTTGCCAGGTTTCAAAAATGGCGGTTTTAATTTTCACTGACACTACTGACGAGCCAGTTGGTGGAGTCCTCAGTCTGATGACATCACATTTTGTACCTGCTCGGATTGCTTGGAACCCCGAGCGAGCAGGTACTTAAAAAGTACCTGGTACCAGGTACTATGACCTAATGAAAAACCCTGAAAACTGTGGCGAACTGTACCAAGTCAATCTGAGTAAGTACTAATGGAAAAGGGGCTTAACTGTACTATGGGACAAATGAAGTGGTTAAACACTTATTATGACACAGCTACTACAGACAGAGCAGTGGTATGAGAGAAAACATTCTGTACATTAGTTTACTATTAAAAGCATTGCATGAATACATGGGCACTTTCTTTTCATAAAAAGGGAAAAATCCAAGTGAACTTCAAGAAAACCAAAATGTGTCATTTGCAACCTCTCAAGAATCTTTAGAACACTTAATGGCCTTGGGAGGGAGCAACAATGGTAAATACAGGATGAAGGTGCTGTGTTCTGTACTACTGAAGAACATGGAAAATTTATGGCCGTACAGACATTTGCACATCTATACCCCATTCCTTCATCCCTGAATACTAAGCATCACTATGGGAGATTTCTTTAGCTCAAACTTGCAACATACACCTAACGGTTGGCTTGGATTGAGGTCAAATCATATTCACAGCATAAACTAACCACTCTGTAGTTATTCAGAGCTGCAGTGATACCACGTCCTCCAAATGTCTTGCCTCAGTTTTTTTGGTCTGCAACTAAGTGTGATTACTGTTCTGCACAAATGAACGGCACCAAGAGGGAACCAGAGTTCAGTTTAAATGAACTAAACACTGCAGGTGTGACAACCCTCTAAGAATTTATATTTCTTACTGCTCACCAGTAAAATGCAAAAAACATGGGATGTTATTAAAAAATCCTTACCACATGCATGTGTGAGGTATCTTCGAGGTGATGCGGTTTTTTGGACAACTGACTAGTCAGTAGGTAGTGATTTGATATTTGTTGATCTCTAATCAGGAACACAAGTTACCATGGTGATATAACCATGGGAGAAGTGAACTACCTTAGCAGGAGAATCCCTGGGTTAACCCTGAAGTTAACTGGACAAGGCAAAAATTATGCTTCGCAGCACAGAGAGGTCTTTCAGTGTGGAGATTCAATGGGTAGATGTGGATATAAAAGTGTGTGGTTGTGGTCTCTCTGTTAGTCCTATGACTCATGGTGACCTGTCCAGGATGAAACCCATCTCTTGCCCTATGAGAGCTGTGACCCTGAGTTGCATAAGTAAGAAAATGGATCGTTGGGTGGATAAAGTTTTGAATATTTACAATCCTCAGGGCAACAGCTGCCTCACTTTACAGTGCACTGTGTATAGAGACTAAAACTAACACAAGCTAAGTGTGACCTCGTTAGATAGCTCAGTTGGTGGCATAAAGAGCTGCATGAGAGCTTTGTTGAAATCCTTGAGTCTGTGGTTCAGTTCAGTTAAGGAGTAGGTGTCTGTACGTGGGTGACAATAAACGTGTATTCTTGTAAGCATTGGTCTTGCACTGGTATGCATCACTTTAACAAGTAGTGATGAAAAAGTGCATAATAACCCCTATGAATGTACTCTGTTGGGGGCATGTACAGCTGAAGACACCATGGCTGAATAGTCATTCCTGTCATACTTCTTTGAAGTGTCCTTGCGTAGGTTGCAAGCATAGTTGGCACATGATAATGTAAAGCTCTGCAGATGACTCCATGGTGTCACAAAAACACTTGCAGGCATGTGGACAAAAGCTCACACCACACAGACATGGACTATAACGTGCCGGAACAGCAAACAGTTTGCTAAAGAAAATCTTTACTGTCTTTGCAGTTTTTTTCTCTCAGCAATGGGCTTGCTTGTACACACAGCCGCAGTGCCTAAGTAATCTGTCAAAACTAGCCAGTAGGTTAGAGGACTCCAGGTACACTGTCAATATTGTGATATGTTTGATATAATGTTATTATGTTAACACTTTGATAACTGAGAGAGACACAAGGCGTCATTCTCCTAAGCTGTTTTAATGAAAGCCTTTTTTCATTTAACATTTTAAATGCAAAGACACCAAATATGTCATCATATATTTCCTTAAAACATGTCTACTTGGTTTTAAAACAGAACTAAACCAAACTGTCTGTCATCTTGGGCTGCAGCTGTGGATGCGAAATAATCAATCAGTGCTCAAAAGAGGCAGCAGATAGGGTTATTGAGATCATCAGCAAGCTAGCACAACACAGTGTTGTGGGTCCCTGGGGGTCATATCTGAGTTTTTGGCCCTGGACTCATAGAATCAGAAGTGAGACTGACTTTGTTAACTGATGTCTCTGTGCAGGCCCAGGCATGAGCCAGTGTGGATAGTGCCTCTGGCAATGCTGACCGGTAGTCAGGCAGGAGTCAATGTGGCTTCAGGCTAAAGCATCTGGGCAGACAGCTTTCTAGGTAGCCAAGTCTACATTCTGCATTACATGTTAAGAATGAGGAGGATGCTCTTTTCCAGCAACTTGGTAATGAGTGGCACCGAGTTTAAACCCCCAGATCGTTCACCGGATTTTCAGCAAAAACATCCCAAGAACACAATCCAAACACCAAGCCATAAGTGAGCATACATGACAGACAAATGGTACAACGGGAAACAAGGGCTGAGGTGGAGAGATTTGCATGAAGCCAGCATTAATTTTGTATGACTGCACCTGGCCTCACATACTTCACAAAATCACCAAGGGAATGATTGTTCTGTCAGTGGCCTGGCATGCACAGCGACTGTGCAACGAATATTAATTTTACATATATTCTTTTTGAGAAAGCTAACAATATTCTGGCATATTATTATTTAACAGTGAACGTCTGCTGATGAACGCCATGAGGAGGTCAGAAACAGTGTGTCAGTTCTCTGATCAGATCAAGGAGAGCCTGATACTGTATTTCCACCATGACTGTGACCAACCTTGTTAGATAAACATGGAAACATTTATGAAAAATTTGAAAGGTGTTAGGCTTTTAAAATAGCAAATTGAATGTATTACGCAAGGACTAAAACATGTTGTGAATTTCAACCCAGAACACATCTATTTACATTGTTACCAATTTAGATCACTAATTTACTGCAACACATGAGTAGAAATTGGATATATTAACAGTATGATTACTGGTGACAACTATGAAAGGATTAGAGAATAAAATTGTGAATTGTGCCTTAATGTATCCATCTTTAATCCAAATTTTTTCCTAAATAACATAGATGGGTAACATGTAATTAATCCAATCTCAAGAAAATAACAACAAAAAAGGAAAAATTATGACATTGCTATAATCCCAAAGTAAATTTTGGGGGTCAGCCATGGAGACACTGTGGCTGCTTTTCATTGGTAGTTTAGTGTAGTGGAATGCTAATGATGGTGAATCACACGTCTCCGCTTGATGTGCATGAGGGAGAGAGGAAGTTGGGAGACCACCCAGATCTCCTCCCATGTCTCCTTCTGAAACACTTAGCAGTGCAATTAAATGGGAGTGATGTGAAAAACACTCTCTGTGCAAATATGGATTAAATCCCAGACAGCAAGCACTTCCAAAACACCACGTCTTACTTTCCTTTAATCATCACCTGAAGTTACATAAAATATAGAGGATAAAGTGTTGCAGTCTACTTGGAACTAAGTTGCTGGTTCTTCTTTAGGAATGCCACTTTGCAAAAGAATGGACAACAATATTAAAGTAGCATTAAATCACTATCATTATAAAAGCTTAGTAGTTTATGGTATTCCAGTGAATACCTTTCTCAGTCTCGCATCCTCTTCTACTTAATCACGTGCATTTCTCTCCAACAAATCACATTTAATTTTCAGGTTTTGTTAGATTCACACCTCAGAAATAAAACTTTAAAAGATACTACTTCTGTATTCACTGACATATAAACATGAGAGTCATTCTGTAAAATGCTTTTCTAATTTTCATGCTAACAGAAGGTGTGCAATTATATGGTAATTCGGAAAATGTTTGTATTCAGAATCCAAATCTTTTTACTGTCATTTGGCAAAAAGCGGAATGAAATTATATGCTGTCCCATTCGGTGCAAAGAAAGCGATCTAACTACAAAAAAAGAAAAAAGAGAGTCTAATAAATAAACAGAGTATAAAGAGCACTTGGACATCTATATCTGTTTGCGTGCTTGAGTCATCAATCAATCATAAATCAAGCAAAATATGATTTTTCTCATTGTGGACCTGTGTTTCAGTGAGATAGATAGTGTAAGAGACTTTCATTAAATAATGTTAATCTTTAGATTTGAAATTTAAACATGTTCAACTTTGTCATGTTAATTTGACATTTCTATATACTTCAATATTTTTAAGCATTTTTGGTGAAGGCTACATTTCCCCAGTGCAGAGGCCACTTCTTTATTGACTGCTAAATCATTGTAGGTGCAGGTGGTTTTATGCTCATGTGTTCTTTTGCATTTTAAGAAATCCATTTCTAGAGGGAGCTTAGAAAAAACAACAACAACCTTGCAGTTCACTTCACTGCTGGTGACGTGTCTTCCTTCCTTTCATGAAATCTTATATCTGTGTTTGCTTGATCGGATAAACATCTGTATCTGCAGCAGCAGAGATCCCACAGCCCGATGCGGCCGATCTTCTCTTTCCCTGAGAAACTTTAGTGTTTACGAAAAACAATCAAAAACAAACATGGCATTCAGAAGTATAGACAATGCTAGGGTGGCCGGGTGAGAATGCTGTGCATTCCTCCTGATTCAAACTAATATTCTGGGAGATTCTATGCTTAATGTAATTACAGGGGAAATGACAGTCTCCCATGCACAGACCGGAGCTGGTGACTGACTGCAGGGATGGTTTCTAATACAGTGAAACTCATTCTGTTACACTGAGAGGAGTGCTAAATGTATTTCCCAGAATTCCAAGGCTCAGGTTTGACGTGGACCATATTTCAAGAGACGTTACACTTCCGTCTGCTGCAAAACAGAACAAACTTGATCTCTGCTGCAAAAATATAAATTTATGAATTTTCCAGTGACTAACTATTAAAGACGGAGCTCAGAGGCTGTCAAATGGTGAGATCAGCTGTAAAACAGATGTTAAATTTTTTTTTTTGCGGCATTAAGCAAGTTTCCAATCATGTATCAGCTTTCGAGGGAGATGTAAAACTGTGTGATCTGGAATGCAAGTGTTTGAGAACATAAACATATAACTGAACTGCTGCCATTCACTCTACAGCAAACCAATGGAAGCCCACACCATCTGTCAAACCTATGAGAAAAAAAAATCACATGTTAGTGTGCACATGAAGCATGTAAAAACATCCTCTGTGCAAGAAGGGATGAACCTGTTTACAGCATTCACGAATGACCACTTACTTTATATGGACATTTGTTGTCTACACATGCAAACACAAACTTAGATACTTTTTAAAAAAAGTATGTGTATATAATAGAAAAAAAATCACCCACAAAACACCATCATTGATGTAAATGCTTTCAGTTATTCTACAAAACTATATCTTTGAAACATTCTCAAGAATTTGGGAAATGCTACATTAATCTAGCATTTCTGGAACTGAAGGCTCTGAGATGAATCATTATCAGCCATCTGACCTCACAAAGTGTTCTTGACTCCCGCACAAACAAATCCTCCCTGCTTATTGTTTGGAGACAGGATGGAGACATGAACTCTGTATCTGTAGCTGTGATCACCAAGAGTTTAAGGTTCTGGACTTGAAGCCTAAAGTAGACATTTGACTCCTTTACTCAAATCACAGCTTTAGTGCATGGATAAGCTAGGCATCAGTGTTTTGTTGTTTTTCTTCAGACGCTCTGGTTTAATTTGCATTTTACAGGTGGATGCAATAATAAATGTGTGCAATTTTACTGTTTTTATGAGTAATAAGTAGTTTCACCACTACACATGTACCTTTTAACTACATAATCTTAAAGTAGCAGTTGTCTCACATTTTCTATCCTATAAATAGTCGAGAACAACCTCCAGTTGCAGTGCATCAAAACTGACTATGCAGAAATGACACAGTCGGTGTTGGGATTTCTACTCAAAAAAGTAATGTATTACACGTAACTTATCATTTTCTTAAAAGTAATGCAATATGTTACTTAATTGCTCACTGGAGAAAGTCATTTGTTGCACAGCTCAGTACATTACTTTCTTGATACTATGTAAAATGACCTGAAATGCATTGTCACATAACTACCAGTTAACAATATAATCCTGTTGGCTGCAATTCTACACACTAACATAAAGGTGTAAAGACAAAGCAAACCAGTAAACCAGTAAAACAAATCAGATGCAAACCATGACAAAGAGACTTCGAAGTGATTGATTGTTCAACAGGCAGACCGGCACAGTTACCTGTTGAAGCACATGTTGTGGCTGCTTGTCCAGGGTCGGCATGCACTTAGCTTTAACCTCATTCTGGGTTCTGTAATGAGATTACACCCATCACTGCTAACAGTCCATTTTTTCTTAATTTTAGAGTGAAAATGCTTGTGTTCAAGAACTTTTTTATTCTACAGAGTATTTATGTTTTGAGTACGTAACCTAAGGAAGCCAATATAATCTGTAGTATGAGCCAGCATTGCACTACAAAGAAGGTGACGTACCATAACCTCAGGGTCATGAACATTAGAGAGAAAATTTTACACGTTTAGCTGATACTGTCAGATGTAACTTAATGAGAACAGCAGGTACAGATTTGTTATTTTTGCTGAAGGATACATGACAGACTGTTGCTAATTGAAACATTGTCTAAGGGGCACAGGGAACTGATCATTGTTTTGTTATGGTAGCAGGACTGGTCACAGTCTGCTTTACGTAAGATAGATAAAATATCCAAATTCTGACATTTTTCCTTTAGTTTTGCACACAGATGATGTTTGAAATGCAAAATATAGACATTGCTTTACCAGAAGGTCCATTTGATTTGTAATCTTCTTATCAGTGTTTGGGGCTTTGTTAATGAGACAAAACGATGACTTCTAATCACAGTGTAACTGGTCCCTTACATATAATACAGAAAGACAGAGAGAAAAGCCCATTTGACAGCTCACTTGGTAGAGTTGAGGACTCTAGTGGGTGATGCTGAAATCCTTAGGTTGCTGGTTCAAAGGAGGATTTTCTTATGCTTGGATGAAAAGCTTAACGTGATGCTTATTCTTGGGTCTTATATGCACGTTATAGTTTCAACATCTGTGATTGTGCTTGGGTCTAAGTCATGTAAAGTTGGTCACAAGAATGTGAACTTCATGGTCAACATTGGCAGAACGGTGCTCACAAATTATCACAGGATCACTCTGAGACTCAGCCCCTGTCTGCATACAGATACTTTGCAAAATAAGCTTGTTTTGTTGTGTGTTTTGGCCTTTTGAGCACACATAAATGTTGTTTTAGATCAATGAAAGTAGAGCTTTTGAAAAACCTCAAGGTCAAGATTTTCAGAAACTCAATTTCTGCATTTATGGAGACAAAGAAAACAGATTTTGTCTCACGCCTTCAGAGGTGTTTGCCTTTGTCTTCTTTTTTGATGTAAGGCTGGCTGTGTGTGCAAGTGCTTGTTGTTGTTTTTTGCATTTTCATGTGGATGTAGATATTTTTCAAAATCATTGTGGAAAAATCCTCAGAATACCCTTGTGTAGATGTTAGCATTTCCAGAAAGTTTTCTTTCATCCAAAGTTTAGAAGTTACCAGAGTTCAAAATGTCCAGTGCTGAAACCGTCCAACTTTAGCCTGTACAGGGTAGCGTGCAGGTGGCGTATGGTACACAGTAAGATTAAGAAAAGTGACATGAAGATGAGATGTTTTGTCCTTTGAAAGCCTTAAAGCATTGTCATGTTTATTAGGGAAGCACTGTGTCTAACATTTTGGCTTAGAAACAATTTAACTTTGGCAATAAGTGAGAAATCGTACATTCTTTAAGTCATAGTTAAGAACTTACGAGAATCAAAATGTACCAGCACAGGGTAATTCTTGTAGTAGCTGTAGGGTACTCATTGACACTAACCAAACTTTTCAAAACCTTTGATGTCTTTCTATTAGTGTCTGGTGCTTTTGTCCATTCAATCACTTTGGCGGTAAATGTCTAGTGCTGAAGTTCTCCAACTTTACACAGTACTGAGTGTGTAGTTGGTGCGTGGTACACAGTAATGCTAACAATGCTTCTGCTCCCTTTATGTCAGTATTTCTTATTTTTTTAATTTGTTTTTTTTAAATGAGACGCAGCTATTCCATGTGATCACAATGTGAGTGGTCAGTTGAAATAATGCCTCTGGATCAACACAATGTTTTAGCAGGTACACCCACAACCGATAAGTGAGGGCATGTTCTGTCAGCACATTGACTATAAAGCACAGTGAGCCATGCAGACACGACCCTTCGATAGCTCAGTTGGTAGAGCGGAGGACTGTAGTGACATGAACAGAAATCCTTAGGTCGCTGGTTCAATTCCGGCTCGAAGGAGTGTATTATGTTGTTTGGGTGAATGTACTAAATGTGCAGCATTAGTAGTAATAGATACATGTGTGAACTTTCTTGGGTCCAGGTGATGTATACTTCCTTAACACAGGATTGCTGTGACACTCTGTGCCTTTCCACACTTAAACAGATACTTTGCTAAATAGTAGGCTTTTTGTGTCATTTAATTATTTTTACTTTAATTTGTGTGTTTTGGCCTTTTGAACACACATAGGTTTTGTTTTAGATCACTGAAAATAGACCTTTTGAAAAAACTCCTTTAATTTATTAAATACAAACATTTTCCAAATTTATTATTATTTTAAGTGAGACAAAGCTACAGCATGTGAATACAATCCAGTAAGTTATTTGCATCGTAGAGCAAAAAGAGGTAAACAATGAGCAAATGTATAATCTGTCCGCATTGGCTACACAACACAACCCTTTGAGCAGAAGACTGTAGCAGAATTTGTTAGGTTGCTGGTTCAATTTCATCTGATAGGCATATGTTATTTTGTTTGGGTGATAATATTCATATTCATTTTTGCCACTGAGGCCTTGAGGGGTAATACATGTGTTATAACAGAGTAGTTGAGTTGTTTCTTACTTTCTGTTGTTCCTTTGATTTTGTAAATGTTGAGTAAGTGTTGCATTCAGGATTCCTTCAGCTAAACGTTTTACTAAACTTTCCTGTTAGCCCTGCCTTTATTATTATGAATTTTATGCTAAATATTAGTTGTATCCACTAAATTCTTGTGAGGTGTTTCACAGTGCAGAAGAGAAGGTACATGTCTGTCTGAGTTTCTGCTTGCCTACCTGGATGACTGCCTGCCTACTTGTATCTGTCAGCATGCCTGTCTGTCAGTTATGTTGTCATAATTAATGAGAAATAAATGTTTTCAAGTCTGGAATTGAAGGCTTAAACTTTCAGTGTTGGAAATGTTTTACATTACATTTAAAGCTAGTTAGCTGACACTTATGCTGAGTGATGTTTGCTGGATACGAGTGTGTGATAATATATGATACAGTGAGTAAAATCCACCCCTGTTTGTAGAATAAATACAAATAGTAAAACACATCGAGGCATTTTCATTTCTGTGACGATAGAAAGATGATTAAATAGGTCTAAAATGCATGTATTTACAGCAATGTCACAAAGAGCCAGTCATCAAATGTTTAAACAGGCATTCAGTTCAACACATGTGCTCTACATCTGAGAGAAAAGAAACGGCACAATTTCTAATCTGCTTTTTGTTACAGCGTTTAGCTGTTCATTACATGTTCATTATACTGCATGTGTATGAGTGGGCCTTCGCCCATGGGGAGGCTCAGTGGTTGCATTAAGCCTGAGGTAAAAAGGAGTGTCTGGGCAGGTTAACATCTCTGAGCGCCAGTGTCAGCCAGCTGTCTGCTGCTATCATGCTGCCAAAAATATGACTCTCTAGCCCTGGCATCTAGCAACCTGGCAAGAAAAAATCTGTCTCAAAACACTCCACACAGAGTCCACATGCAATGGTACTGATAATAATTATTTAACAATAACAGTAAAATAATTTCCCTGCTCCACACATGCTATGTGAATGCTGTTCTGAAAATGCAGAATAAACACCAAATGACTCACTTTTCCATTACAGTGTCAGCTTGGTGATGAACTGTCTGATTCAAGAATTAGTCTGTGCAAAAGGAAATACAGACATTTGTTACTGATCCCAAACATAAATTGTCATCATTACATATCCGGATTTTTGTGTGCAGTGATACACTGTCACCAAAGCTTATGATGACTACACTGCCTCGACTGTTTCAGTCTGCTGACAGAGCCACCTTTTGTGGTAAGTGGGTTTAAACCAATTACCTTCCTCCCATGCCTTCATCCTTCTGTCCTGCCAACATGCTGTTTTGTTTTTGCACATGTCCATTAAAGGGCAGAAGTTGCCATGTGTGCGTAATGTCAAATAGTTTTTGAAAAAGAGTTCTCTTCCACAGCAAACTAATCTAAATCCTCAGTAGATGTTTGGTCTCCAGTCTAATTAGTGCAGCCCACGTGGACTGATATGCAAGCTGTCAATCAATGCCCTCACTGGATACGCCCCCTGGTTATTAGAGCAACAAATGTAGCAGTCTTTTTAACCATTTTACAATTTTAAAGACTCATTTTGGCCTAACAAAATGTGCTGGTTTGCACATTCACCTCACAAAATCCCTGGTTTGAGAGCAGGAGGAGGCACAAATCTCTTTGGGTTGTGTCTGAAAGGGCATCTGGTTTAAAAATCTGCAGAACGTTTATTCAAAATGCATTTTTTTATACATTTATAGCCTCAGTTAAAAAACCTGGCGATCATTTAAAATTAAAGTAGCCAATAACAAATATTCAACAGTATCCCCAGTCATCAACCAAATTCACAGATAATATTAATCTTGCTAACAATTTATTGCAAGAACCCACATATGCACATAATGCAAATTCCGTAACTCAAACAAATGTAGATGCACAGAACCAGACGGTTATCAAAAACGGAAATTCCTGTCTTCTCATGAAGTTTTGTCCTATATAAATAAGAATACTGAAAACACCATATAATTTCAAATATTATAAGTTGTTGGTAAACGATTAAATTGCCCGTGGAACCTATTAATCATATGTGATGAAAAGTCACTCTGCACAGCTGGAGACAGACTGCGTACAGGCACCAGAGATTTAAGGGAATTTGGATAAATTTAAGGGTATGAAAGGGACTGACAGATCCCAACAGACGCACACAGACGCAAGCTCTAAAAATATCAGACACATAGATGTGGTTTGACTTTCGTGGAAGTTGGTAATTCTCATCTTAGTAAACACAAGAGACTACAATATAAAATCTGTATCTTAATTATGAGTCTGCTAGTTAGATATACAGTTAACAAATTTTTCAAAGCAACACAGGAAAATTTTGTTGTAGCTGTCTGTGTGACATGGGAAGAGAGGTTTCAAACACTTCAATTTTCCCATGTTTATAAATCTCTCATGGCAACCTCCACCTTCTGTCAGCAAGAGTTTTTTCTTTGAAAGGTTATGCAATCCTTTGCACTTTATTCAAATAAAAGTCAGTGAAATGTCAGTTTTGGAGGTTTTTAAACACTGAAATCTTTCACTGCTGTTACATTTGCTGCCTTATGTTTTGCTTAAAGAAAATCACGTGCTTGAACTCAAACCTATTTGCCAAATTACTACAGTTCAGAATAACAACTTCTATGTGTGTGGCAGGTCTGAATAATTACATGTCTTTTTGCCAACACTTTAAAGATAAACAGTGATGTAATTTCCCTACCTGAACAGGTTCTATTTGTGCAAATTATGGTTCAGAACTGACTGTGCAGCCTGTCTTCTGCTGTAATTCTTGTAATATGTTTTATTTAGCTATGAATTTTATTTTTAAGATTTTAAAAATCTGAATCTAAATCTCTTTGAAGCTGGACCTATGGTGCATATGTGACAATGTAACAATGATGAGCATTTAAATAGTTCAAGGTTGATCGAATCATAATTTCCTGTGGATCCTGAGACAAACTATGCCCATGGAAGAGATTTTTTCCCTTCTCAGCTGTGATGTTGTGTGGTCTTCCTTTGGGGTCACCTGGTGAGTTAAAGCACCTGAGGCAGAATAAAACTTGACTTGTGGGTGTAAAGACAGTTTCGTGTCTCATATATTCCTAGGAGAGATGTGCTATCTCAAGCACATTTGTAATGGAAGAAAACCATTTTGTCTCATACCAGACAATTCTGAGTGCACTTTATGAAGCGCCTTGAGGCCTTGAGGCGACTTTTGTTGTGATTTGGCGCTATATAAATAAAATTGAATTGAATTGAATTGAATTATAGTGTCTCATTTTAAAAAAAAATATTTTAATTTATAAATTATTCTAAAACCAGACGTAACTCTGGAAAACCTTAAACATGCTTCCAGCCAAAACTCACTTCATGACCACCCAGCTACAGAAACAAAATCCACCACATTACAAAACCACGCCAGTCACAGAATGCCATTTACATGTCAAAAACCAACCGCATCTTTTACTAAAGCAGCATTAATAAATCGTTTTGAGAAAGGTACTGTGTGAGTGTGTGTGTGTAAATCAAATTCAATTACAGTAAACGGCTCTGGCAAGAAAAGATGGAAACACAAAGAGAGTAGATGGCAAAGAAAAACAGAATGGGATGTGAAAATGAAAATAAGAAGAAGGGATGAAATCTGGGCTGCAATGGCAAAGAGAGAAAGAGATAAAAAAGAGAGACGCAGCCAATTGTAGATTTGAGCTTCTATATTTGTCCCTCTGTGTTACTCTGCGATGGACTGTCCACGGGGTACCTCGCCAATTGCCCTGTGTTAGCTGGAATTGGTTCTACCCCCTGCAATCAAATGGATGAATAGCAAGAAGGGAGGCATCAATAATAGAAAAGTGACAGTGGGGTGAAGAAAGAAGAACAACTGAAGAGGAAAAAGAAAAATTATGAAAACTGGAAACAAGAAAGTGGAGAAAGTCAAAAGTGCTTGCTCATAGGGGGTCATATGATTGTTGGGTTTTTCCTCTGTATCTATTATTGTACGATCTACTGTACAATATAAAGCACCTTCAGGCGACTGCTGTTGTGATTTGGCGCTATATAAATAAAATTGAATTGAATTGAAGAGAAGGGGTAATACGCTGCTGAAAAGGTAAAACCAAAGGTCAGGGAGAGCTAATCAGGACAGCTAGCCCCCTGCTTTGAGCCTTGCTCCATGGGGTTGATGGGAAATCCCACTGATAAGCTACTGACCTTGAACTACCAGGGGAGAGGAATAATATGAGACAAAAAAGTATAGATAGGGATTGGTGAAGGTAAGATGGAAAAGTCATGAATCATAACTTTGATAGCGTTAATAAAAAAAACAGAATAAAAACTGATTATATCAAATTTGCTGACAGTGAAACAACAAGAAGAGGGAGATAATGTAGAAATGGGTGAAGTAGGAGAAGGAAGGGGATCAGATGAAGACAGAAGTGAACTTAATCCAAAGATATTCAACACAATGCATGTTATGGGACATACATATATTGTTAATGTGCGAGCACTTCATGAGCACTGCAGGCTTACTTGTTGTTCCTAGAGTATTTAAAAGTAGAATGTGAGGCAGAGCCTACAGTTTCCAGGCCCCTCTTCTGTGGAACCAGCTTCCAGTTTGCATTCGGGAGACAGACACTTTTTCTACTTTTAAGATTAGGCTTAAAACTTTCCTTTTTGCTAAATCTTACAGTTAGGGCTGGACCAGGTGACCTTGAATCCTCCCTTAGTTATGCTGCAATAGGTGTAGACTGCTGGTGGATTCCCATCATGCATTGAGTATTTCCTTTTCTCACTCACTATGTGTTACTAGACCTCTCTGCATTGAATCACATTGGTCATTAATCTCTGGCTCTCTTCCACAGCATGTCTTTTACACTGTCTTCCTTTTCCCACACCAACTGGTCACGGCAGATTGCCCCGCCCCTCCCTGAGCCTGGTTCTGCTGGAGGTTTCTTCCTGTTAAAAGGGAGTTTTTTTCCCCACTGTCGCCAAAGTGCTTGCTCATAGGGGGTCATATGATTGTTGGGTTTTTTTCTCTGTATGTATTATTGTAGGCTCTACCTTACAATACAAAGTGCCTTGAGGCGACTGCTGTTGTGGTTTGGCGCTAAATAAATAAAATTTAATTGAATTAATGCACTTGTCATGGAAATATGACTTCTGTATAATTAATGTAATATAGTGTATAATTCAAGCTAACCTCAGCGCAGATATCAAGATGCAGAGAACAATAAAAAGATCCTGAAGCTGTCTTCAGCTTGTAGTTGTTTTTGTAAGGTGAAAATAATACTTTGCAAAGTCAACACCTGAAAATTCAGTTATGGTTTTTGTTGCACGTCCACCACAGTAGTTACAGCACAATTTAATATAATTTCAGGAAACTGTGGTTTCTCATACCTGGAGGGAAAAAAAGTAAAGGAAAAATTAACTCACACTTTAAGCCAATAAACATTTATTTCTTAATGTTTTCTCAGCCTACAAAGAAGCAACAGTCAGAAAGGGTGTTTGGAGCCTCTCCCAGCTGTCAGAGGGCACTAGGTGAGGTGCACCCCGAGTCCATCAGAGATGTCAACACACAGAACCATTCACGCTCACATGAACCATGTGAGGAAGGTGGAATATCTGGCCAGGGTACAGGGAAAACTCCAACTCCAGCCATTAGAGTAAAACTCAGTGCCCTCTTGCTGTGAGGCGACAGTGCTAATCACTGAAGACTCTTGCTCATGTGACCCCAGTGACAGTGGCCAAGTATGCAAGGAGTGTGTGTTTGTGTGGGACCTGATACGATGAACGACTGACTAACATGAATATATCAAGTCAAATTAATTCAAATTTAATTTAATTCATTCCTTACAAAATGCACTAAAATGTTACTAAAAGAGAATCATTTTGATGCCACTATAAAAGATTCAAATCTACCATCATAATTCATTATATTATTTTTTCTTTACAGCATTAAAAGCTGATATTTCAGAATCACGCATGAGAAAGATCAACGCATTAAGTTGCAAATAAAAACACTAAAAAAATATTCTCAGTTCTAGTCATTTCTTGATATTTAGTAATTTATGTGGCAAAATGTGTTTGAATAATCAGCACTAATAATGGTAACTTCTGAGCATGGTTGGAAAACATGCACTCACATTACATAATTTATCGAGTCCCATGGAAAAATTTCGGATTTATTTATGATGAATAAATTAATGAGTTGTTCACTGTTTAGTTTTACTCACACGACCTAAGGGAGAACAGGGTTGCACAGCGATATGACTGACAAAGACAAAGTGTTAAAACCCACATTGCAAAATTGGTATGGCCCAGATCTGGCCCACACAATGCGCTTTCACATGGCCCACATACGGCAAAGAATGACGGCCCTTTGGTGGCCCAAAGGGCCGTTATTCTTTGCGGTACGTGGGCCATGTGTAAGTTGTGTGCAGCCATGGGCCAGCTGTAGACACATTGCTGGCAGGGTTCATACGGGTGCTTGAAAACCTTGAAAATGCTTGAATTTTAATGTTGTCTTTTCAAGGTTTTTTTTTGCTAGCTATCAAACTCGCTGGAGAAATGATTGAAATGCACTGAGTGTGATGCAGTATGGCAGCGCTATTATGGAATATGCTGTGAACTTAGTTAACATTCCTTAGCAGTAATATGAGTTAATTTACTCAAGTGAAAGCTTTAAACATTAGCCCGATACATAACTAGCCAACTTAAGGCTTTCTGATTAACCCTCTGGGGTCGACAGACCCAGAGTCTCCATTTCAAAAAAGAAAAAACACTCCTTCCCTATTGCTGGAAAAATGTACCATGTCGACCAATCAAAAAATGATATGGCAACATGTGGCATTTGGTTGTTTGGGATGAGGGGGAAGTTTTAGGAGTGAACAGCGAAAGAGAGAGAAAGAGAGAGAGAGAGAGTTTTGATACGTGAGAGATTTGTGATGTTTACCGTGTTTGGAGTCTCAAGTTAGTGTGTTGTCTAGTGTAGTTAGTGTGTAGTGTAGTCATCGTTTTGTTTTGTGTGTCAGTTCCACTAGTGAATGTCACAGTTGCTGTAAAAAAGCCACCAAAGGCAGATGTAAATGCTGTCTCCACATGGAAAACAGGAGTGACACACCTGCTGTCAGACCTGCAGGATTTATCCCTGTGCTGTTCTCCTCTGTCTTATAGTGGACACAAACTATTTTTGGAGTTGCATAAATAATTTGTGTGCCTTCTTATTTGATGCAGAACACTTGATTGTTCTGTAAATAGTTTTAAATGGTTATATAAAAAGCATCTGAGCCTTGGCTGCATTTTTAGGTAAATAGTACCATATTAAATTTTGTCTGAATTTAGATAAATTGTGCTGATACAGTATGTCAAAATGAGAAAATAACAGATTGGCAAGATAAACAGTTTTTAAAGGTG
The DNA here is from genome assembly GCF_963969265.1 of Rhamphochromis sp. 'chilingali'. NCBI lineage: Eukaryota > Metazoa > Chordata > Actinopteri > Cichliformes > Cichlidae > Rhamphochromis > Rhamphochromis sp. 'chilingali'. The sequence continues at coordinate 29,998,101 of NC_137943.1, forward strand.
AAATATAGAGGCCAAATCAAAAGTAGTCAAAAACAGTCAATTATACCCTGGACACCAGAGGGTTAAAGGCTAAAAGCAAAGTTGTCACCAAGTGCTGTTTATATTTTGGTTCATTGGGTCTTCCAACTAAAATAGGAAAATATGAACATAAATAGTGCCATCATTGCCAGACCTGGCCCACATCTGGTTGACGTACACTCTGCCATGACACCAGTCAGTCAGAAGTGCCAGTTTGTTGCTGGATCCGGGCCAGACCTGTTTTATATGAGCCTGGGCCACATAAACCAAACCACAAATGGGCCAGATGTGGCATACCATCACATAAACAGTGCCATCTACGCCAGGCCTGGCCCATATCTGGATGACATACCACTTACCATGCCAGAAGTCAGCCAGGAGTGCCGGCTTGACACCAGATCCGGGCCAGACCTGTCAGCTGTCACCTGGTCTTTAAATGATGACATGATGAATCCTGCTAAACTACTCTGCGTTTAATAAAGGTTTTTGTTTTTTTTTAAACACGTTTTAATGCTTTGCCCCTAAAAACAGTCAGTGATCACTGTCGGCCTCTCTCGGCTTTTATTGTCGCCAATCATTTTAAACCTTAGATGTAACTACAGCCCAGCCCATGCAGCAGTATATTAATGTCTAGCTGTACGTCTTAATTTGTTTCAGAAATCTCTCAGTCAGAACATGGTATATCATATTTAGATGGAAGCTAGCAAGCTAACTCCCTGCTAACTTCTAACTCCGTTAAATTTCAAAAATTCGGTTTTCATGGATGCCTGGATGTTAAACTTAATAGTTACACCTGGTAGAGCAGCCACACGGATCATTTTATTACAGATGAAAGAATTTAGACAGTGTTTTAAACTCTCAGTGATGCCGCAGTGACTTAGGGACCTGCAGCACAGTTTGGACCCAGACACAGCTAATGACGTCAGACTTAACTACCGGACAGTATGGATGGATGTGTCTGCTCCAAGCAGCTGATTGTTGTTGATTCAGCAAACTCTTTTTGTGTTTTTGCAATGGTGCAACCTGTGCACATTTAAACTCATAAATATTCCTAAATATATAATCTGAATTTACATTCACATAATAAATTCTTAAAAAAAAGCATCTTACATAATATTTCTGGACACCCTTTTCCTAACCGTATGCCATCTATTTCTTCTGCACACACCCTTTGGTCACCATACACATTAAATAGTTTACTAAACTAAACAAATGCAAGTTTAAAATGTGCATCAGCAAAACAGGTTTTACAACTTCACGTTTCCTTGCTTCTTTTGTGAACTTGTAAATATGTTTGGCCCAGGGCTGAATAGCTTCTTTCATGAGACGGATGCTAAATTGAATTGTGAAGTTTTCCATCTTAAGGCTACGTTGGCTCTGGCGTGGTTAATTCAATGTCTTTGTCTGAATATGAATAATTCAGACTGCCTCAGAATTGGAGCAAGCACAACATAAAAAAAATGTTTTTACAGCTTTTTGTTACAAATTTCATGAAGTAATCAGTTTTCTACCACCTCAAACATACATAATCTAATGAGTCTCAGAAACACAAGTATATGTTTGTGACAACCTTTACCTCACACAGACTGTGTGTGTGTGTGTGTGTGTGTGTGTGTGTGTGTGTGTGTGTGTGTGTGTGTGTGTGTGTGTGTGTATATATTGTGCTGCCTGACTAATTGTGCTCTTTGTTTGTGCTGAAAACAGCTGCAACAAATGCAGCTTAGAGGGATTATTAGTCCACTGTTGATTAGGGCAGAAAAGTACATTTTAAAGAAGACAGATAAGGTGATTTCATGTGGTGAAGCTGGAGCAATCAGCACTTGTCAGATGTGACCAGCCTCATCACCACATCAATAAATATTTCCAAGTGAACACATTTTAACCTCAGTTTGTACCTCTGTTGTGTAAAAGCTGCTCATGTCTCACAGATACACAAGCTGCCATTTTTACATATGGATGGTTGCAAAGACTTAAAGATCACATTTACACTGGGTAACCATTTTTTCAGTGTGCAAGACTAATATTGTGATTGTGCCTGTATCATAGGTTTGTCAATTTTACAGCTTTTGCTAAGCTTTTATTTAAATCCGTATTCTGCTGCATGCTAGTTTAGCTCATGTGGTTGAAATGTCATTGCCTGGGTTCAAGTCTGACCTGTACCTTTTGGCTGTGCATCTTTCCCTGCTTTCCTGTCAAATCTCCACTATCAAAGGCAACAATGACAAAAAATAATCGTAAAAAAAATCTATAATCCTTTTGGAAGGTGTAATAGCACTTGCCCACACACCCCAGAATACCTGCTGTTGACCACCGTTAAGTTACATATAAGCATGTTTGGAATAAATATGTAAAACCAATAGAAAAAAGAAATACAGTAACATAACATACAATTAACTCACACTTTAAGCACACATGGGTATTCACAGACGCGGACTAAAGCTTTCTTGGCTGCTGCCTCAAAGCACACTGTGCGCTGTCTATCTTGCGTGCTGCACAATATCGTTTATTATTTAGTAAATATTGATATCTATGACTAGCTAGTTTATTGTGATGGTGCTTTGTTTTCTCTATTATTATGTTGCTCTTTGTTGTTTGCTGTCTCCTCTGTTTGTTTTTTTTGTTTGTTTTTTTTTTTTTCTCCATACAGGTGACCCAGGAGTTCTTTTTTTTTTTTTCTCTCTCTTCCCCCCCCTTCTCACCGTCTCTTCTCCCCTTTGGTTTTCTTTCTTTCTCTCCCCCTCTTTCTCTCATTCATTCCCCCTGTCCTATTTATTAAAAAAAAAAAAAAAAAAAAAAAAAAAAAATGACAAAGGATGAACTGAAGCTCTGCCATCACGTAATGTCGCATACTGCTGTTTCTGATGTCATTTAGAAAAAGAAAAAAAAAACAAAAACAAAAAAAAAACATAACATACATAATGTAGAGACCTGTATGCCTTACATTCACTCATGTAGAGTAGAAACATAAACATAATGCGTTCACATTCTATCACTGATAGCTTTTGCATCACTGATATCATTCACAGGCAATATTCACATTTTATTAGTAAGGTACACAGTCTTGTTCTGGCCTGTTCAAGAAGATTATTAGGAGGGTTTGGTTGGGGACACATTCTCCTCAGAGAGAGCTGATGTTTTTCATCCCTGCTAAACCACATCTGTTTCTGTCAGCCTCTCACTGTCTTCTTCACTGTACCATAATTTCTCTCTCTCATACACACTTCAGCGAGCGAGTCCACATGTGGTTAAGTGTCCCTCTTTTTTCCTCATCATGTTGGAGAAGTGGAGCTGAGCCCTCGGGGCACTGCTCTCTAATGAGCCACTGACTGCTTTGCGTTTGTCCTGTCAGAACAGAGAAACGACTTCGCTGCTGCCGCTTAAGCCATGCTATCTCTGTGGGGAGGCTAGCAGGAGCTGCAGCATCTTTAAAAGGATTTAAAGCAGCTGAGCGTGAAATCCCAGTCTCTAGTGGTGGATATCCTTATTTAAACAGATGTTAAAATCACATCCACCTGGAAGTCTGGATGTATGAACACCTGAGGGCCTATCTTTCTGTCTGCTTATGTTTGCTTACTCTGACTGAAAAGTCATATGTAGCCTAAAGAGACACACAATGCGTCTTTCCATGGATTCCTAAATGTATGCCATGTGTATCAGTGCCATGTCATATTTCCTAAAGATTTCCAAAATAAATATAACCTCAGGTCTCTTGTACTCTCACACAAACCCCTGCACTTTTTAAGATGAAAACAACTCTTCAAAAATCAATTAGAAGAGAAAGAAATTTCAAACACTTATTTCAAGGAGATTGATTTAAAAAAAATCTTGGCAACAAATCCCTTTGCCTTGCTTTTTTCAAGTGAAATCAAAACCCAGCAGTTCAAGAATACTACATACCCACAGATAACCATACCCTTTAAATAAACTGATCTAATCTCATTTATTGCCTTAACAGAAGCAAAACTTGTGATTTTTATCCTGACCGATTAATTTCCTTTCAGTCTGTCTGAAGCCGGTCGATTGTAGCTTCCATTACTTTTAGTCACTACTGAGGGACGCAGTGTTCATAAGATAAACAGACCTTACAAGAAGTGACCTGTATTGTGGATTTGGTTATATTCAGTTCATTTTGATGGACTGAAAACAACAAGCTGCTTGTTAGAGATCTTGCAAAACAGTACAGTTTTTGGAACTGCATTAATAAAATCAGTGTTTTCATTAGTTGGTCAAGTTCATCTGCATATTGAACATATTGTACTGTTTTAAAATGGTGTATTCAGTAAGTGATAACTAGACAATGTCCTAATATATTCTTCATTTTCTGCACCCTACCTGAAGGGTAGGTTGTCCATCCATTGTCAGCCTTGCAGAATCGTACACTGAAACATATACCAAATGAAAAATGTAAAATACAATCACAAGAATGCATGCTGATAAAGACCTGGAGTGTGCAGGAAGTCTGCTGCAGCAGTCAAAATGAAGCAAAAGGCGAGAGGGAAGCCGTGACACAGACATCAGTGTGTTGCTGTCAGCGCTCTGCAGCGTGTGTCGGCTCAGTGCTGAGGGAGAGCGAAACCCCGCTGAGAGGAAAGTCCACCAAAGGGCTCATCGCACAAATGTGACTGTGTATGTGTGTGTCTGTGAGCGATAGAAGAAGCGACAGCATTGCTACAGCACAGCTCTTCATGATGTACTCCTACACACACCTTTGTTCTGTTATCACATGCAATACCGTATTTACAGAAGGCTCATAGACATGCACATGGAAATGTTTTTAAAATAAAACTTTTTCCTGTGCATTTGGCATTTTTGCCTTTTGTGCACAAGAAGGCAATGTTAGGTCACTGCACACATAGCTTTTGGAAAATGTTTTTGCAACCTGGAAATAGACGTTTTGACCCGTGATATCAGAGTGTCAGTAGTCCTGACTGGTCGTGATGGCTGTGTTAATGTTTCACTATTTTTAAGTTGTCAGATGCAGTGACAAAAAGAAAAAAACCCAACAAATTTACATAACATGCAAAATATATGTGAAACATTACCCTAAGTAGTACATAAAAGACAATTTTTTTCTAGGTTGTCTGCGGTGTGCTGTGCGTCTGTTGTACCATATTTTCATTGCTGATCAAATAGAGTTGTTCAGGTAGGTGTCTGTCTAGTTGCTGATAGACTTTGCTCATTGTGTTATGCTATTAAATTAACACTGTCTATTAATGCCGGCAGGACTGATAACGCTTGCTGTCTTGGTTCCAATATCAGTGCATTGTTTTATTATTAGCCACAGCCGCTGCCTGCTACAATAATGATAACTTAACAAGTGGCTAATGTGACCATTGGGTAATTGCTAATAGCTAAAGAGCTAAAGTTATATCTGCACTGGCCAGCTGAACATGTATCATAACTGTTTAACAGATCAGTGTTGTTGAAACAGGATCTTTATTGATCTCTTGAAATTCCCCATAAAATGGCAGTGTTCAACGTCAGTAACTGTTCATGTGTTTGAATCCTAGTGAGGGAAGTGTGTGCCTGCCTGCCTGCCTGCCTGTCTGCAATAGCGTTGTGTGAAGTTGTGTTAGCTGGAGACAAAGCCAGCACTGTTGGTATCTTTGAGAAATTCAGACTGAACCTTTTTAGACTGATATTTAGTTAAATTAAATTTTCAATTTTTTAATTCAATTTGATTTATACAGCACCAAATCAAAACAGCAGTTGCCTGAAGATGCTTTATACTGTATGGTAAAGACCCTACAATTATACAAAGAAAACAGAGAAAACCCCAGCAATCATATGACACCTTTGGAGCAAGTGCTTTGGCGACAGTAGGAAGGAAAAACTCCCTGTTAACAGGAAGAAACCTCCAGCAGGACCAGGAAGGGGCGCCTATCTGCCGCGAACAGTTGGATTAGTTAAATAAAATACTGAAATAAAAATCAGTCAGTATAAATTAGTTAATCTCACCAAGATTGTACATGAACACTGCCTTTTTGATTTACAGTGTCACATCGCAAAAGCATAAGTAAAAATTAAATATATGATCATTTTTTTCATCTAGGTAACATCTCAGAAAGGTGTAGTTGGATTTTGAAGACATTCAAAAGGCCAAACGAGAATATTTATTGTGTTCTGTCATATTTTAGAATTTTCGCAAGTGTGCTTTTAAACTAGCTTTTGTAACAGTAGCTAGTTAGTTGACAGGCCAGCAGTATCTAAAACCCCAAACTCCTGCAGTGTCGGCAGCCAAATTGCTGGTGACAGGTGAAAAGCTGGTCATCATAGGAAGTTGGAGTTCTGATATTAGTTCTGATAATTAAAATTTTTTTTTTTAAATTTCCTGTTCACTTATGTTGCTTTTTCCTACTACTGGCTTTCCTTCTACTTTGTCTTTGCAGTGTCCTTTCTGCTTTCCGATGTCTTCAAGGTTAAATGCATGCACTTATCGGAGTTTTGAACAGTAACACAGCATTACATAATCTACTTCACCATATTAATCTTTCCATTTGTCTTATCTTGGAATCAGAATTTCAGCTTCGATGGTGCTACTGCTTCGCTGATGCAATTTAGATTATTCCCCCAGGTTGAGGAATGGTGTTTCAGCAGGTTAAGGCACAAACTGTACATCACCATACCTGCAAAACTGTAGATTTGAATCAAGTTATTCCTCATCCACTCTTTTCTTCCATATCTATCTTCCTTCATTTGCGATTCTTCTTCCCTCTTTGTCCATCCTACATCTCATGACCTTCAGTCTCTGTCATGCCATGTTTCCTGATGTTCCACAAATAAAGGAAAATGCTGCTAAATATCTACATACAGCGGCATCATTCACCATACAAGGCTGAGATCTCCAAATCCTCCTAGTGGAGGAAAGTAACTTTTTATCTCTGATCAGCTTGTTTTGTTTTACTTTCAACTCTTAATGAGCATTTTTATCTCTGCATTACCTATATTCACCACTATCTGTTATAAATCAGCCATGAGAGGAGGCGGAAGAAGAGGCAGAGGAGACTTAAGTAACCCACATTTATCTCTGTGTGGTGCCGCACTGAATTCGTTTCCATAAACGAATGAGAAAATGACAAAGACTTTTGGGTTAATTAGGGACTCGACCCCTTGGAGAACAGGCTACACAGTTTATCTCCTGCTACAACAAGCGTGTGGCTAACAGCCATTTAATACGCCACTTATTTACATTTAGAGTGAATCTTATGGCCCCAACAACCCTTGACAGGAACCTTAAGACTCACAGTTGAAAAGAAACAAATGCGTATAAGTGGCAGCTTTTTAAAAAGTAATTAACCCATTTGTTGGAATGTCACGGTTCTTGAGTTTTTTTTTTTTTTTTTTTTCTTACACTGAGCGAAGGTTTGATTAGACATGGCGTTGGTTTGTTATCCACTTAGGAATATCTGTCCAATTCATCTCGCCACCATGTCCGGAGGCAAATTCTCATTTCTTGTACTAGATTGGTGAGTGTGAAATCAGAAAGTTAACGTCAAATTGCAACGAAAGAGAAATGTGTTTAACTTGGCTTTTCCTATTTAGAAATTAGCCAAATCAGGTTTTGGTATCTCTCTGGTTTGCTAATCAAATTGTCCCTGCGTGACACTCCATTTTGATGTTGGAAGTCGTTGGGTTTGTGCTTAAGTGCTTTCTGATACATGTTCTTTATACACGATGCACTCATGCTCCTGCCCTGTTTCCTGTAAATGCAGTCCCTCCCCTTAATACCCGATAAACATATGGTTTGCACAACACAGAGAAATAGTGACCGAATTCTCTAAACTTGCTACTTTCAGTCTCAAAGGACCATCTATTTCTTTCTTTAAACCATCAGATAGGAATCATTTTCCTATTTGCTGACATGAATAGAAACTTAAATCAGAAGGATTTTTGAGATGAGTATTTGCAAAATATGTTATAACTATTCTTTCCAAAATTCCTGCTGTGTATAGCTCTTGCCCTATATATAATATATACTTTCTTATATGTAATATAAACTCTTCTCTTAAATATAATATAGATTATATATAATCCATGCTATGTACTGAATTATATATACTCAAGTATCTTTGTTTAAACCTTAAAAATTAGCAGCAAAATGCATTCAAATTGTAAATATACACTTTAATGTTGTATACACAGACACACACAGACATGCCCGCATGGTGCTGATTTGTCATGAGGAACCACTTGGATTCAAGGACACTTAAGCGTGTTAAGGGACACAGGGTCAAACTGCTAACCTTGCAATTACTGGACAAACCTCCCTACCACAGTCTGTTTCTGCCCTTTTAACAACTTTGCACACACCACAGGTTTCTCAAAAAGAAAAAACAAACCAAACTGGGAGCTGAGACTCGAACTTAGGTGGAAAACCTCGTCTAACCCGGTGTCATGAAATGGTATTTAAAACAACACGGCAGTTTCCGTATAGGCCATGCTTGGCTTCTACTGAGTTTGTCTTTGTTAATGAAATCTGCTGAATGTCTCATTTAACAAATTTAAAAAAAAAACAAGTAAATGGGAGCTAAATGATCAAAGATAAATTTATGTTGCACTACTTGGAATGAGATGTATTTAACAAATTGAAAACTCTGACTATGCTGCACTGGGACTGGAAGCACTGCTATCCTCTCTTGCCCTTCTTTCCTGTCTTTGTGCAAAAGCTTTTTGCCCAAGCATGCATGTGTTGTTTTGCCAACTGAAATGGGGGAAATGGATAAAAAAAAAAAAAAACCTGAAAAAATATACACCTCTGCAGCCGTCTACTCTGTTTTACTCACATGTGCTGCAGCATACACCGTCAGCTCACTACAGCACAGCTGTGCACCACTGACGCAATCAGAGGTCTCGAGGAAGGGCTTAAATGTTGTGAGCAAAAGTATCCCACTTTGCTCCTAACACAAGCAAACCATTGTGGGTACGTTGAGTGCTAGAAACAGCTGGACCACACGGCGGGTATCTTGGACCCCAACCCTGTGGCGATGACAGGCTCAGCTTTGCCTGAAAGCTGTCTTATCCACAGTCTGCACATGATATCATGATGGATGAGGGCGCAGACAGGCTCGAGGGCTGTGCTGGCATGGAGTAACAACTTTTATACTTCTACTGGGTGGCACTTTACTATAGCCTTGTTCTAGAGTAAGTAATTTAGTTGTACTGTTAAAACCTCAACCATTTTTAATTTCAGGGTGTAAAACAGAGCTCAGTGTGGGATCCCTCTTAGACTCATACAGTTAGTTCTAGCTCATCAAGTTCATCTTTCACATTATATTTTTCCTTTATGAAACTAATGTGTATCCATTAGTCATAGTTATGTAAGATCACAGTAGATTAAGTGGAAAAAAAAAACAGATTAAGAAAATATATCATTATAAAAAAAAAAAAAATTACATTTAAAATTTTGCACCAATAGAAACAAAAGCAAATATTTTCGTCTTGTTAAAGGACTCTTTGGCCCTCATTTTGCACAATATATCTGTCTCAGTCACACAGATGTGAGGATTTGGGTGATGTATATGTCTGTCATCAACTGTGTATGTTCATTAGAGGATTATGACTGGACTTCTGCTTCTTGTGACCTTTGACCCTAGTTTTTCTTCACATATTATAGGACAGTGAGTGATGTTAAGGCTTTCTTTTGACATTTAAAGCATATGTTTAGTGTGCTTTGCAAAAAAATCCAACCCTTTATTTACCATTAGTGGTGAACATTTGAAGTCATTTGTTTCTTTGTTCATTTTAAATTTGATACTTTTTTCAGTTTTCAGAGAATTTTGAAGGTTTACTAAAACACTCTTAATTTTATTGCAATTTAATTAAAATTTTATTTTGATTGCTGTTGTTGTAGCAATCAGTAAATTCTCACTTATTGATTGCAGCATGTTTAATTGGTCAAACAAGAAAGAAGGCAAACACATTGCATGCAAATACATGTTTTTTTTTAAAATTCTAGCTCCACTGCAGTCTTCTAAGATGCAAATTTCCTGTCCTTCAATCTGGCTGACCACATGCATGGACACACTTGCAGGCTAACAATGAAGTGTACAAAATATATTCGCTAAAGCAATCACACAAACCTCAAGTTAATTTTCCAGGAGGTCCATGTGCTTATATTAAGCTTTAGATAGCAAAAGAAAAAAAAAATCATCTTCTGTCCCACTTGTATTAATCATAACATTCACAAAATGATGCAATACTTGCAGCTCCGAGTTGTAAGTCACATGAAACACCTGCCTGGTCTGGGTTGAAATATTTCTCAGTTTGAGTTTTTTTTCGGTCAAGCACTTGATACAAAATAATAATTTTCTCAAAGCAGGATGAATCTATAAGAGAGAAAAACACAAACTTTTCTTGATGAACATCTAAAATTCTGAAAAACGTGTCAACTGCCTAACTTTGGACTCACTTTGCTTAAGTCAAGGGCTGATTCATCTAAAAGAAGTGATGTTGAATTTTAAAATTAAGAGTCTGAGTCAAATTCCTTCCACCAGCTGATTGTAAAATAAGCAGCAAACAGATGAGCTAGGGCTGGGAATAAATCCTCTCATACCTCACAGTGCCTCCATAATGCTCTCTTTAGGTGTTATTAGGAATCTTAAAACATTTGGGACGTAGCCCACCCTGAAAGCTTCACATTTTTTAAACCCAGCAACTTCTTCATTTTTAGGTTTACTACAGTAAAATTTAATATGTAAACCATTGTGCCCTACCAAAGGTTTTCAGCTATGTTTGTAAAACAAACAAACCAAATCACATGAACCTGAATTGTCACTTAACTTATTTAGCAGCAGCAATAAAACAAAGACAAAAAATACTTAAAAAATTGAAAAAAACAAACAAACAAACAAAACCGAGAACTGCTACATTGTGGAAACAGTCACGCTGCATGCTAGATTGCATATAAATGCTTTGCTCAGTTGTAAGAGTTGGCCATTGTGTGGCCTTTGTGGCTCCCTTTAACTCTGACCTTTGACAAACTGTGTCAACTCTTTTTTTCCTTGTCTGAACTGGTGTCTCATCTCTCCTTTCATTTTCCTACTAAGAAAAAAAAAATAACACAGACAGCTATGCCTTGGAATTAGTCTTATTAGTTTATTTACTTGGCCTTGATCAAATTTTGCAGGCATTTTCACAAACCTGTGAGCGCATCTGCTACAAGAACCGTTGACATGTTGACTCACCTGTAGACTGTTGCATGCACCATCTTTAAAAAAATGTTATTTTAAAAGCTAACTATATCCACATCCTAACTACAAACAGATATACAAAAGGGAATGTAATGTGCTGCTTTTGTTTTTTTCTAATTTTGCTAATTTGAAACCCTGGACAATCAGGTCTAATGACACAGAGCTGTCCAGCAGAGCTACAGGGAGTGTGCTTGACTTTTGACATACTGGACAAATCTGTCAGCTCTGCGAGTGCATGTGAATGTGTGTGTATTTATTTTTGTTGCTCTACACTCATTGCAGCTCTGTGCAACACTTCCTTGAGGTGACTTGTTACTTATGAAGTGTTGGTGCTATGAGGTCAGAGCCTCAGCAGGTCAAGCTCTTTTCTTTGTCTGTTACATCTGTTACTGTTCCCACGCCTTACACCTCAGCTCTTTCGACAAGTTGTCAAACCTCTGTACTTATAACTGCATAGTTTTTTGGTGTCACGGAAGGTAATCTGTATGACAAGGGAATATGTTTATTTTCTATTTTGCTGGGAGTGAGATGAGAAGATTGATATTATCCAAAAGTCAAGGTGTATTCAGCAGCGTGTTGGCTTGAAGCAATGGGAAACATGTCAACATTTACGCATGTCCGCTTTTCATGTAGTAGAAACAGCATTAAAGCACTTAGGGCGAATCAAATATGGATACAGGAGGGTGTCAAACAGTGTCAGGGCCGTTACTCAAAAAAGGAACATATTACACATCGTTCTTTTCTTAAATGTAATGCAGTCCGTGACGGAGAAAGTAATTCCTTACACTACTTTGAGATGGGAACTGATAAAAATTTTGCGATTCTGATTGTGGTTCTCATTGGCTCTACTTTTCGAGGGTCACCACCATCTCTAAGCAGCATATCAAAAACATTACATAAGTGCAAATTAATTTTAGAGGTATTACCACTCTTTGCTGTGATCAGTGTTGGGGTTATTACTCAGAAATGCATTGTATTAGACATTACACAGAACACTTAAGTAATGCAGTATGTTACTTAATTTACTAATTTACTTCCATGAAAAATTTGTTACACTACTTTCGCCTTTCTCTGTAAATGACCCAAAATGCACTCATAATCTCTATAATCTGATAGTCTCATAACTGCTAGTTAACATTATAAGCCTATAGGCTACAGCCCCACACAACCAACACAAATACCTATCCTATTAAAAACCAGCACAAAGAAACTTTAAAATGAATGCCACAGTACCACACTCTCATTCTTGCAGAAGTGCACAAAAAGAAACAAAATAAGGGTTTTTCCCCCTCTATATGTCTTGGCCCTGGGGAGGGAAAAATGGAAGCACCTGTATAAACGATGCACAACAGACCCGACCACATATTCACGTTTTTCAGAATACTCTTTATTACTGGTTTCTGTGTCTTACAGATACGGCTGCAGCTTTTCAGCCGCCAGCCGAACACGCACCAACAACAACAAACATCAGCCCCCGACCGTCTGCATCGCCCAGCGGCGGGGACGTGTTGGCTGCCGCTTGTCCCACAGCGATAATGAATTTCGGCGGCTGGCCGCATGGTCAGGGGCGGCAATGGAGCCGGAGCGAAGGCCGCCCGCGGCGGCGGAGCAGTCGCAGCCATGATTTGAGGCTCCCAGGTAGCTTGACAGGGGGCCGGCATGCAGGACCCTTGCTCGCCCCGACGTCCGGCTCTGGCTGAGCAGGTACCTTGCGCCCCCGAACTCCGGCTCGGCTGTCCTCCTCTGGGGAACAGGAACAGATTCAGGCAGACGGAGAAACCGGCGAGGCGTGATTTCGGATGCCGCTCAGGTGTGTCCGCCTCCCCGGCAGCCGCGCGGCAGACCACGGCATGCCATACCGTGTCATGCAGGAAATGGCATAATTCTAACTGTAATGTGACTAGGGGAGACCGGGGATAGTTGTCACGTGGGTCAGTTGTAACACTTCCAGTTTCTCCAATCAGGGCTAAGTTTCAAATGATGTGACTCATCCTGTGCATGCCCAATTCAGTTCTGCTATCACATGTGAAAAATCAGCACATTTTGTCAAACACAGACAATTTAACATGAAAAAAAGTAATTTGTATGCCAAAAAGTAAGTTTTTCTACTTTATTTCAATTTGTAATAGCATTATCTGCTTTGCAGTTAAACTCATCAAACTTAAATGATGTTATTTGAATGTCTATGGGGATATATTCTGTGTAGGTCTTTAGTGCTAATGTTTTAGCCGTTGGCTGTAATGTTGGCTAGTTCATGGCTATAGGAGTCTGGGTCAGTTGTAACAGCAACAGTCTGGGTTAGTTGTAACAATAATGCAGATGTTACAACTTACCACACTATTACTTTAACTTATATTAAACAAGTTGGGGCAACGACATCAGCAGAGAGAGGTTCACTGGTCGCTTTTGTATATGCGGTTAATGCCATTGGCAACACAATTCCTCCACTGTTTGTGTTCCCACACATACATTATGCAGACCTCTGTGTCAGAGATGGACCAGTAGGAAGTACTGGTAGTGGAAATAAGTCAGGATGGGTGCAAGAAACAGATTTCCTCATCTTTCTGAAGCACTTTGCAAACCACACCAAGGTAAGCCATGATAAAAAGTAATGGAATTGCGATGCTGGTGAACAACTACATTTTTTCATCTTCATTGTTATGTTCAAAATTGGTGCAAGAGTTGTAGGTTATAATGCCCACTGAGCCAATGAGGCCAAACTCAAGGAAGACCAATCAAAATTAATGAAATATTCAGTTGCAGAAAATTCCATAATTTGTCTTTTTTGGGGGGTTGGAATATGTTCAAAAGCTGGATTTCTGCATTCTGTTACACGCACACACAGCTACATAAATGGATGTAAGTGCATTCATGTGTTGAATAAACAAAGATTACATGTTAATGTTTTGTTAGTACCCTTATTTCATTGTGTTACATTTTACCCCAGGATATGTTACAACTAACCCAGACTATGGGGTTAATTGTAACATTTCACTCTTTGTGTTTGAGGCCATACCATGCAATGGGTAATTGTGCTGCAGAGAAAATAGCTGCACTATTTAATAGCAGAGACATGTAAATACTTTGCATTACATTTTGAATCCACTACCTTAAAAGAGCTCCAATTTACAGACAGAAATGTCAAAAATGTTACAACTATCCCCGGTCTCCCCTACTGAATTTTGTAGAGTAATACATAACTATGTTACTGAAAAATGTAATATGATTACAGTAATATATTATAGCCAACAATGTGCTTTATTGGGGCCCCTTGATGGGTATAATTTCTCATAATGTTTCAATGTTAAGTTTACCAGTGTGAATGGGCACATAACTGTCATCTTTTCCTAAACCGTACCCAACCTAAACTAACCTGACCTGATGTCCGAAGCTAATCAAAACAGTCTATGAAAGCACTATTAACAAGCTGAAAACAATTAAAAGACCAAAAAACAGGCTTCCACATGCCTCTTCCACCTTACACAAACTCTTCTCTCTTTCAAATGGGAGTTTTTGCAGCAGCTGGTGTAACAAGGCACTGATACCGTACTGGTAACATTTGACACTTAATGAACACTTTACATGAGAGTTGTGTTGCTGCTTTGTACATCTTGCAGGGCAAGCTAGCCACAGTGTATTTTTTTTCTGTATGACAGAGTGTTATGTCTGCAGCGCGAGTGCAGTAGGTAAAGGTAGTAATACAAGCAAAGCGAAGATGCATGGAGCAGCCATGTTTAATAAATGAACAGCTGAGCTGCTGGAGGTTTTTTTCCATTTGTTTTTGACATATCACATACATATTTTATAGCGTGTCTGGTTGGACTAGGGAGCAAGACAGATGTTGTGGACACAAACAAGGCATCACAAATGTGTAGATGTGCGTGTGTGTCTCACTGTGAGATTTAGCAAAACAGGATGCTTTAGTACACCAACAGTTTACCTCTCTACAGGTTACTCACACAAATTGTTTAGTATGTGCCTGTGACAAAGTGTATGAGCAGTTGCAATGCTCTCCATTTGTCCCATATGTGTTGACTTTTTTTTTTTTTTTGCACATTATACACATTATTCTGTTTCTATTTATTTGCTATGATTTGCTATTTGTCAAGTAACATTGCTTCACTCACTATCCCGGGTTTGTTTGTGTAAGCGTTCTGTTGCCGGCAAATCAAACATTCTGCAAATTAAGGCAAATACTCAGTTACACGTTTCATACTAACCTTGTTTGTCTTTTCAGTCTTCATGAGGGTCAGGTGTGGGGAAATACCCACCTGGCATTTCCTCATTTTAAAATCCTGATGATGTCACACATGACATCAGCAGGTCAAACCAAGTGGAGGGGTTTCTTTTTCCATAGAGATGCTTCCTTTTGTTTGTGTTAAGGTTTAAAGGGATTTGTTGAATGTTTTTCCTTTCGTTAATACCGCCATTTAGTTGTGTAAATGTGCATATTAGAAGTGTGAAGAGGTTTTGTGTTTTTTAGATCATCTGTGTAGAGTTTTAGATCCCTCAGTTTGAGTGAGTGGTACTGGCTGGGCAATTAGAGGGAAATTGATGGCCCCATTTAAAGCCAGTCTCTACCAGATGCAGCAGAGAGGAGAAGTGAGCTGTTGCGGTTTTTGATTTGAGTTGATTTGAGTTGAATTCACTGTAAATAAATTGCTCACCTTTGGAAACCTGAAATGTCTGCGTAGTCTGCTTCCCTACCACCTTCCTTGATGTTTGAGTCTGACTACTTCACAGTGCCATTTAAAATATTTGCAGAAGTCTCTATGTATGTTTTCCTGCCCATGACATTTCCCCCTTATAAGCGAAGATTAGACAGAGCACAATACTTTGCAGTAGTATAAGATTTGTATTTATTCCATTAAGAATTTAATGATTAAACAATGACAAAAGTCTTTGTCTATTAACGAGTAATGTTTCTGCAATGGTTGCCTGCTTCTTCTCAGATAAAGCAGGGGTAAATAGTTATATCACCAAGGTTACTCAAAAAGCACCAAAACAAAGAAGTAAATATTTTTAAAGTAGTTTCACATTTTGTCTTCTCTTCTTCCTGTGAAAGACGGGTTCAGAAAAGCTTTTAAGAAAAAAAACTGCCACATGTTAAAGAGAGCGTGCTGGTTTGATTTGGCACATAAAGTCACTTTCGAATCAGGTGACTGACAACACTTTTGTTTTCAGCCAACTTTTCTAGATGTCTGTCACCAAGCAGGCAGTTTTTGTTTTTCATGAGACAAGACTGCCTCACCAAGGTGACTAAGGGTGCATTCATTTTGTAGCTCAAGAGATGCTTTGACATTAAATCAGCCTCTTTAGAAATCTGGAAATTTTGCTGTTAGACATAATGTTGTTTTTGAGTAATTTAATGAAAATTTTAATCAGATCAATAAAATGTAAAGAGAAGCAACTTAGGGATAAGTTAAATTTATATGACAGCAGAATAAAAAAACGCACAGTTCACAAATAGATTAGACTTAAAATAAATACTCATACTTTACAATGCAGTTTATTTAAATGAGACGTCTAATTTCTGACCTGAAAAAATAAATCATTTTCAAACCTTGTTTTGCTTCAGATCTTTCTTAGAGAGATTTGATGGTTCCTTTTTTTTCTACATGACATTGCGTGTCAGTCACTCAAAGCCGATTCATATAAACAGCAACTGCTGAATCAAGAAATATTGCAAACACCGTGCATATCAGGCAAAGGGTGCAAAACGCTACTCACACAGAGGACTCTCTCAAAAGTCTTAATATGTAAATGATTAAATATACACGATCTTCACCCTTACTCATGCATGGACATTGCTTTATGACATCATGGAGTCCATTTCTTCTGCTGCACGAATTACAACTACACACACCATAATCCGCTTTGCTGAATCAATACTATTCAACTTCTTCTGAGAGTCTCAAGAAGTCATGAAGTATCATTGTGTTGCTTTGATAATCAAATATATGTTTAACAAGACTGAGTTGTTTTTATTACATTTCATAAAGGCAATCAAGCAAAGAAGTCTTTTTGTTTTTTCAACAACATGTTACCTCTTCAGGACCCCGTTTCTGTTTTGTGGCTGAATCGTACTGTGTATTTTTAAGCTATCACTCACTCCTCTTGAAAGCCAAGAATATCGTCATAAATTAATGAGTCTTAGTCACCTCTTGCATGGTTTTTAACACATTGCTCATTTTAATTGTTAGCATTGGAACGTGGCCAAGGTTTCCCTGTGGCTGTATTGCTTTTGGCTGTTTGTAGGTCTCTGGGAATTGTTTTTCCAGACTTGGAGAGAGCCACCCCCCTTCCTCTCTGTCCTGAAGTCTGAGCCAGGGCAAGAAAGGAGCCCTGGGGTACTCCTCGTTTCCTGTCAACACACACAGCCAACACTGTGACGCACCATTCACACTAGTCATGTACACATGCAGAACTGTGCCCGTGAACTGGCCCCCTCTCCAACCTTGTCTCTTAAGAATTACGTTTATGTGCAGCTATTCTGAATTAGTGGGCAACAGTAAATTTAGAGGCAAAGAAGGAAGCAGTGTGAAGTTCTTTGTTCAGCCAAAAGCAAGAATGTGGAGGTCAAGGTGATGAATGAATCCATAGCTGTGCGCCTTGAAGCTGCACCAAGAGGTTTTCATTCCTTTGACTTTATAGAAAGAGACAACACATTTACGTTAACTTAAATCCTATCTAGACCACGCAGCAAATACCACTAAAAAAGACAGAGTTTGAAACCCATTTTTAGAAAAAGAGTCTAGCACCAAAGCAAAAATAATAATTTTTATACATATTTTTATCAATTCAAGTCATGCAAATTATACCTTTTTTTTTTAAAATACTGTTGAAACCATACTATTGATTACAAAGACACCAGTGCCCCTTGCTTAACACCATTCCTCAGGCTGTCTGAAAAAGAGTCATCCTGTTGCAGTTTCTCCTTACGGTCCTGACCTTCTGTGCATGACTGATGTTTTTATTGGTGTCCTACTGACTCTGGA
Organism: Rhamphochromis sp. 'chilingali'; assembly: GCF_963969265.1. Taxonomy (NCBI): domain Eukaryota; kingdom Metazoa; phylum Chordata; class Actinopteri; order Cichliformes; family Cichlidae; genus Rhamphochromis; species Rhamphochromis sp. 'chilingali'. The sequence continues at coordinate 30,016,306 of NC_137943.1, forward strand.
GTGATGCGGCTATTACAGAGGTCACTGAGGTCCATTATGTTAACCACACCGTGCAACTGCCTGACAGCACAGCTCCGTCTGTTTCCCAAAAAATTATCATGAGACCAAGTCCTCCCTTCTTGTCTTACTGCACATTGGAACAAAAATGAACTTATTCTTTCCAAAACTTTTAAAAAATGTTCAGAAAAAAGAAACTCCTCTACCCCAACTCCACCTCCTCCCCATTTTACCATTGTTTAAATTTGTTCCACCTCATATTCAAACACTCACACGATCCCATTGCACAAGTTCCAGATTACATGCATGTCAGTGTATGTGCAGTACTGGGCGGGCAGGGTTTCAAAGGGGGTTTAATGGAGATGGTTGGGTGGGCAGTAGGAGAAATTACTGAGTTATGCTACAGTAATTGAGTTAAACAGGTCATACAGCAGTGTTGCTTTAAAAGGCTAACCTATCATTTGTCATATGTTGCTGAGAGTTATTTTTGACAAGCCTGCAACTCAAATTAGCTGAGGTCAGTGTCTCAATAGTGGGAAAAAAGAAAAGAAAAAGAAGACTAAACTCCTTTTGACAGGACTAAGAAGACACAACTGCTCGGTGAAGAAGAATACAGCAAGTTGTGATTTAAGTGCAATTACAAAGAGCTTCGCATCAAAATATAAGACAGGTCTGGATGATAGCTCTAAGCTAAAGCTCTTAGTGAGGGGTCTACTAAATTATTGACACGCTGAATACTTACCATATTTTCACTCTTGCCAAAGATGCCAAATGATGAGGGGGAAAACATATTTATCTATTCCCTAAGTGCTTCAAAGAACCCAAAGTGTAACATAGACAAACTGAGCCAAATACAAACACTTGAAGAGAATATGATGATGCAGAAGCCAAATGGTGCTGAGCAGCGCCTGTAACAGGAGGCAGCAAGGGGAGTTTTGAAGAGCCATGCTGGGTTGTTGGCGGTGATGACATTCAAGCCGCGACACAGCTCACCGGGATGCGATTTAGAGCGTGTACTTCCACCTTCCAAATGATGGCACTTCTAAGAGGTGAAAATAGATCCTTCTGCCTTCTCGCAGAGTTCAGAGACGTTATATTTCTGCTAGCGAATCATGAAAAAGGTCTTTTGGAGCTATGGGACACACTAAGATTGGTTTCAGCTTGGTAACAAACGGCTCAGCTCATTAAAACTAAGTTAAAAGTTATAATAATGCTCTTTCTAAAAAAATTGTCTCTTGAAAAGTACCAAATATTTTCATGACCTAAAGGTGATATTTTATGATCAAGCAAGTTTATGCTGCTAAACTCTTGGTCATTTTAAATGTGTAATGATAAAATGATGAAAAATAATCCTATTTAATGCCAAGACTGTAAGATATTACCAGTAATAATCATATAGCCCATCAGAGATCAAATTAATTTTGTATATTGATATCAACCGTCGCTTTTCATATGTCAGCATACAAACTGAGGGAGTTTAAAAGTTTCAGATTCAGACCAGATGCCTGGTATTGTCAGGTGGATCCCACAGTCAGGAGAGGACCTCAGCCTACCCTCTTCTCTGTGAGATTTAACCCTCCTAATGAAACATACGGAAATGTGTCTCAGAGGAGAACACCAAAAAGCAAACTCTTCATTTCACTGCATGAATAAAGGAGACAAACTGCTATATAGCAGAGTCTCCGTGAGGAGTTTTTCCCGATTTTGAAATGAAAACAAACTTGGCCCCAGCCATTCACTGTAATAGATCCTTGGGAAAACTCAGACTCTAGGGCTAACTGGGACATTTCAATTAAACTGCTCTGGAGAAACATACACAAAAATGTTGACAGAGACCTTATTATAACTATGCAAATAAACAGTTTGAGTTAGGTCCAATTTAGATATAAAATAGACAGTATAATATTACAGAATAAAAACAATCAGTACACATAGAATAGAGTGATGTCAGGTCATTGCCGCATGGCTTTTATTCCCAGAATTTTGAAATGACAAGAAACAGCAGTGTTTTTAACAAGTAGTACCCTTTACCTCTTTAACACCACCTGAAGTCAAACATGGCATGACACACTGCATCTGTCTCCGTCACACCCCTTCTATGTTATTTATTGCTAGCTTTTATTAATTTTATAACAAGATTTGTACCGCGCAAAAAATATCGAATTTCCCAGAGGAACCCACCCGAGGGATTAATAAAGTTCTATCTAATCTAAAATAGAAACTACAATGATGCTGTTCTGTAGAACTGCTAAGAGGATTTTAGACCAGAATTTCATATTCATCAGTTAATTAAATTTGATTTTAAATGAAATTGTAAGTTTTCTGAAGTATACGCTGGAAGACACTAAACTTTGCAATTTATTTGTCTATTTCTTTGCATCACTGAGAACCTGGAAGGATTTGAAATTCCATGGAGGATGAACACTGAGCCTTTCCTTCATTTTCAGTTTGTCCTTATTCACATTTGAGTGGACAAGTTATGTGAAAAGCTCCTTTCTTTCCCCTCAGTGCCACGGCCACCAGTTGCAGCAATGCCAGCCGTGGCTTTGTTATTTATCTATTTATTTAGCTGCTGGAGTTAAATGGCTTAGTGACAAATTAGAGTGTAACGATAATGACCGCGATAGTTAACAACACTTGCTTCTCATCGAACAGAGGAGGGAATTTCCAATGCTTCTTTTCTCTCATTCTTATCTTGACGTATTTCACGCCATCTCAATATGAATGACAATTACTGCCCCCGATGTGAAAGGGAGCTCTGAACTTTGTTTTCTTTTCTTTCTTGTTGGAGGCTAATGTGGCAATGCAGAAACAGAGCACTGGTTGCAAATGAAGCACACAAAAAGGGGGTGAGGTGGGAAGTTTTCCCTTTTTTTTGGCCAGGTTTGGGGAAAAAAAGGGGTCAAGAATCAAAATGGGAATGACATTTGCCATCAACGGTGGCCTGCTTTGTGCCAGCCATTGATGCGCCGTTCCCAACGTAAGCCTGGAAGGGTGAGATCTGAATTGCAAATTTGCACTGTGCTGGCCCTTTTCAAAGGTGGACAGGCAGGCCAGGGCATGGTTCCCACACACACCCTATCTGTCATTCAGCCCCCCACAACAAACACCCATCCCCCCCACTTCCCTACTAACCTCAGCTTGCCCGAGCGGCCTCAATCGTAGCCACGATGGAAATGGCTAAGGGTTCTCTCAGGCTTACTCCCCAAAGCAGCCATACACAGCAGGGGCTTTGTTCCAGCAGCAAGACCAGGGGAGGGTCTGGGTCAAGGGGAGGAGACCAATAGCTTTGACAGGCTGTAACTAAAGATACTTATAATCTGGGCTGTGTGACTTCACCCACAGAGAGCTGCATGTTTGTTTGTTTGTTTTCCTTTAGCTTTTCCATCTGAGACGCTTTTGTTTTCAGGGAGTATACAGAGTTTCCATTATTCGAATCATTAATGTAGCTTGTTCAGTCGGTCAGACCGTAGAAGTTGTCACAGCAACAGGATCCACGTGGTTAATTTAACAAATTACTTCAAATAATAGATAACAAAGCAGAAGCCTGTCTGACTATGCAGTGGGCCAATAAATATATTTTATTTTGATCTTAATTAATAATAAAATTAATACTGCGAAAATCACAGAACACAGGTAAGGGTTTTTAACCACCCTTCAAGGTTTTTCAAACTGTCTTGAAGACAAACAGTATAGCAAAATGTAGAGGTGCAAACAAATGCAGCCCTATGAGCATGTCCTTTGGCGACAGTGGAAAGGAAAAACTCACTTTTAACAGGAAGAAACCTCTAGCAGAACCAGGCTCAGGGAGGGGTGGCGGGACCATGAAATGCTGTCAAAGAGAGTCTGACATTAAGAATGATATCTCTGCATTTAATAACTATTGAGTAAATGCAGAGAGGTGCATAAACACATAGTGAGTGAAGAAGAAAACTCAGTGCATCATAGGAAGCCTCCAGCAGTAATGCAGTGTAACTGAGGAAGTTTTAAGCCTAATCTTAAAAGTAGAGCTGGTGTCTGTCTCCTGAATCCAAGCCGGGAGCTTGTTCCACAGATAACAATGATAACAATGAATGACATTTATTACAGCAATAATGTAATTAAAAGCACAGAGAAAATGATCCCAAAAGTGTCCAGTAGGACATGTTTTGAGCTGTGATCCTTTAAAGAGGCGTTTTCAGCTTTCCTGCTTGATTAGCTTCTCCGCAGTGTAGCACTGGTGTGTGAAAGACTGTGCTTGACAGACACCTCTGTACAAATCCTCTGCTATATTTTAATTTCAAAACTGATTCTAAAACTAATTAACAAGATGCCAAAGTTCAATAAGTGTAAAACTTTAACCAGTCTGTTGATATTGCTCAATGTTTAACAGATTCCTGGAGTTTTCAACAAGGTTACTTCAGCTGAAATATGCAAGTTTTAATTGTGAATTGGTGATCTAACCAGGAAATTAACAAGTGGTTTAATGAGTCTCTTGATGCCACAAAGTGACAGATTGGGTACAGTTTTGTGATATTGCTGAGATAAAGGAAAAATGAGCACTGCTTTACTTGTTTTCAAGTGTAAAAACTAAGTTAATAAGTATGGTGATGTTAATCAAGCACAGAAACACAGACCTGAGAAGACGTGGATCACACAAGATACGTATACTAAGTAATGGCAAGGGGGTTTCTTAAGATGAAACAGCAGTATTCGTATGATTTAACAGACATCTCTAATAGATATATTTAGGTACTAATATATTACATTTTTATCCAAAATGTTTAAAACAAGTGTCAGTGCTGAAAGAAAATTTGGTGACGTGACGCTTTGCGTAATGTAAATGTTTGGTGTTATTATTTTAAACTGTGACATGTTAGTAAAAACTGCATTAAGATTTGATGATGATGTTAAAAGGCTTGAGAGTCATTCTCAGTGTTGCAAACAAAGTCATATGATAGTTATAGATAGTTACAGAAAATGTGTGTGTGTGTGTGTATAAATAAATGTGTGTGTGTAAATGTGTGTGTATTTCAGTTTAAAGAGAGTTGCCAAAGAGCAGCAATCAAGCAAATCCTACTGACTGACTTTCAAACCTTGGCAAAATTAGGAAAAAACTGGAAACTGCATACTTTCCCGTACTGTGCAGAGCCATTTCTGTCTATTTTTGATGAAAATGAACTCTCAGTATAAAAAATACTGTATCAATAAATTCAATCAACACAAAAACAAGCTCAGCCTGTATTCATAAAATGTTTACTTCAAGCAAGCTGTTAAGATGTCTGAAACACTGCCCTCAGCCATGCCCCCAGCTCGAGTCAACGTACAACTTTCATTTTTTGGATGCAGTGTGAAGCTATGTCACACTTTACACCAACTCTAGCTTGAAAATGTTTCAGCCATGAGCAAAGAACGGAAAATGTTCTGTTGGTTACAAAAGGGAACACAAGCTCACTTACGCACTCCTGGAATCTAAGGAACAAAACCCCCAGCGGATTCGATCTCCAAAACAATAGCATCAGTGTCAGTAGGCTAGGGCTGTGCGATATGACCAAAATCTCATATCCCGATATAAGAATTCTATCGTCCCTATAACGATATAAATCACAAAAATGTAACATTTTTCTAAATTCTGTGAATCTCGGGCAGCTCGACTTGCGGGAAGTGTTTCCAGCTGCGCGTCATGGAGTCGAGTGTTTTAACAGATGTATAAAACTATACATTTTTAGACATAAGTTGTAACGGCCGCCGTTTTCTTTGTGAGTATTTGTTACACGGCGTGCTGCGGGGAACAGCCTGTTCTAACGTTTGAGTCTAAGGTTTATTTTTTAGCACCTGGCGGCTCTTTTTTACTTCTCATCCGTAAATACTCTGCTCTTTCATGTGATTCGGTTTATTTTGAAAAGTCTCAACAGGATCTTGAGTTTTATTGTGAAAGGTTTATGTGGAACATAAACAAGTAACCACAACGCATAAAAACAGGCGCTTGTCCGTCCTTAGTGTGGTTATATAAAATATAAGAGAAAGAGAGAACTTTAAGAATTTAATATAGCCACTACAGTGACCATCAAAACAATGAAAAAATATTGCCGTAAAGAGTTTATTTTGCGACACCACGAAACAAACGACAGCGTAAAATGAAACAATGGACGTTTTTATATCGTCATCCGATATACATCGTTATATCGAACAGCCCTATAGTAGGCTGTGCAGCTAATGTGACTAACATTACCATTACCTTTTGTATACGTACTATTCGAAACTTCAAGACTGAATCCAAATCAGTCCCGTTTTGTGTTATAGTGCAAAATAGCCTTTTTTCTTGGCGCTATATTGCCTCAAAATATGGTTAGAAAGCAAAGTTTTACCACCCAAAAGCTCTTTGGGCTTATCATACAACATTGTTTATGGAACGAGTATTATTATTACTATTTTTTAGTCTTTTGCGGTCATCCGTGGCAACTTTTGTTGAAAGATGTGTTCAGCAGATGGTTGTTTTTATTTGACAGTATTACACTACAAAAGCCTGTTTGGAACATGGATGAAACCAATGGTACATAAGCAAGAAGAATCTCTGCAGTAATTTGAGCTGAAACTTACCAGATATTCTTGGGATTTGTACAACAGGCTATGCTTTTGTAATCTGGGACCTTTAGTCCAGGGTGCCATTTACTGATTAAGTTATACTGGAGGGACAGTTCCTTTGCTTATGCTGGGGCCTCCAAAAGAGTTGCCAAGAGAAGGCTAATCTTGCAGACACTTATTTTTGAACAGCTGAATCCCATTTATGCACAAAACATTAGCACAGCAGGAGGCACGGAATATGAAATACAATGGACCTCATTCCTGGCTACAGTGTTCTCAAAGTTATGACAGATTATTGTGAGTATTTCTTTCACATTTCCTCCTACATAACTTAAGTCTAACATCTGTTGGGTGAATTAGAATGGAGACACAAAGCCAAACACGAGTCAGTTGACACTAGACAAATATTGAAAAATTGCTATTAAATGCATATTGAAATGAGACGGTGCTACACTTCAAACCTTATATTTCTGCCAGAAATGATCCAACCTGCAAGCATCAGCCCTTCATGCCTCCTAACCAGCAACCGCTTACTTAGGATATGACTATGTCGATGAATATAACTTCTATCTTAAATAGAAGAAAGAAGCAAGTTTATTTAATACTGAACACTGGCTCGTTTTAAGTAACTGCCCCAGCAAAATTACAACTTTACATTCATGAGTTTGTCAAATAATTTTTTAAGAAAGTGATTTAGAAATTACAGATCATCTATCAATGGTTTACCATATCCTTTCTGCTAGGCTACCAAAACTGAATAAGAAGTGACTTTGATACGTGTCGTTTTTTTCCAAGTAGTGAAGGCCTCCACACTTTACTAGAAACAACAGTGTCTGAGAGAGCACTTTAAAAACAAGCATAAATTGCAACCCTGTAAAGCACTCTTTGTCCAGGCTTTTAATATCAAGACTTTTATTACCAGCCTTGACATTGTGAGTGAGGTTTCTGGAGTGTTATTGACAGTGAATGGGCTCCGCTTCTTGTGGTAGCTCCCATGGATGCCTTCAAGCCTCACTCCCCCTATCCTGAACACTCTTTGTCAACCTTCACATTCAGCATTTCAAAGACACATAACCAGACCAGTTTATAATGTGCTCTGCAGCAGAATAAAAGTAAATTCCTGAATCATCAGGCACACATCGCTGTTTCTCAGAGTAGTGCTTTTTTTTGCTGGTGGAGGAAGAGTCGACAAATTACAAGTGAAACCAGACCGAAGTACCAGTTTACGCAGTAGGCTTTTTAAAATTAAAGAAATAAATATAAACTGTCATTTTCAGGAAAGGAAGAGCTCGAAACGCCAATATAGAGGTATGGTAGCTCATCATCTGTGTTCCACTTAGTCAGAAAATCATTTGGAAAAGACGTGTTTTGCTGGCAGGTGCAACAAGGAAGTCAATGATGGTAATGAGAGTTTGTACCACCTTCTGGTGACCACAATTTAAGGTAGTAAAATACAGGACTGGAACAAACCCATCCAACCAAACAGTTAGAAATTTAGGAATTATTGAAAAAAATGTGGAGGTTTTAAGATTTTGAAAAGCAGCAATGACAATCCCTTAAAGCTCTCAAATATCAAAATTTAACGGCAAATATACCACGTAAAAATACTTTATCATTAATTCTAGAGGAGCACAGACGCAACAAAATATTGCTGTCACCCTGTAATGATCATGTAAATAAAGCCCCAGAGCAAAAATGGGGGCGGAGGTGAGGAGGTGCAGATGTTTCCTTTTCTTCTCCGCTTCTCAGACAGGGAACCTGGTGGTTTTATATTAGCCTGTGTGAAAGGGAGAGGCTGCTGAGGGAGCCTTTGTCGGCTGTGCTCCGTCTTTCTGGCTCCGCCTTTATGTTTGAATGCCTTTTGAGACAGGACGTGAAGGTATGCGGCTGGAAGAGGGCAAGTTCAGGGATGAATGGCTTCACATTTTCATTTGTTTTTAAAGTACAGGTTTGTTTTCACCCCAGAGTGTCCTCCCCTCCAGGATGCCCCAGAGCAGTAGCAGTGTGGGTTAATTATCGAGGCGTCATGCTGGTACCTGCATATAGAATTAAGACAGACACACAGGGAACTATATAGAAAACTATATATTATAAGCTACATGCAGTAATCAAGTGCCTAATTGGATTGTTCATGCAAAAGTGAAAAAAAAAACGTCCAGATTATTGAAGTTTAGGCTTATTACTTATTTTATCCATATCAAAATGTGGCTGACAACCTTTACTTGGGCAACAATTTGAAGATGTCACAGATCAATAAATTGATAGAAATAGAAAAACATTTTGTCTGCCTTTAGTCACTGGCCTGTATGCATGCTCCCCCCTCAACCTTAAAGCCTCTTCATTTTGTGTGCTACAGTTCATTTTATCACACAATTACTTTATAAATCTTATATGATAAAGTCTGATGGTCCTCTTTATTATACGACAGCAACACAACATGGTGTTTATTTGTAAGGGACTACCTTAGAAAAAAGCTCAGTTACCTCTGCTTCCTTGTTACATTTAAACATACTCCTTACACACGGTTACAGGACATTTTAATTTTAGCTGGACGTTATATATAAAGAAAGGAGAGGAAAAAATTATCAAGGAATTCAGTTTTTATTACCAAAAGAAACATGAGACGTGACAAAAGTAAACAATAACCTCTGAAGCCTAATAAATCTATGCTTTCTTTACACCACACCACAAGTCAAATTTGTATTATTTAATTTCCAGTGGAATAGACTGCATTTCTCATCAGCCACTGAAGTCATGCTCAGCAACCCACTCATAACTTTACTTGAATGTGCAAAGAAAAAAAAAAAGAAGAGAGAAAAACATTGGCAGGGAATTGCAGCAGTTTTTTACGAAACAGTGAGGTGAAAATGAGGATTTCAGTACTTGACAAAACTGAGCTTTGGTGTCTCCATTCAAACTCTGTCAAGCTTCCCTTCTCTCCGTGCTTCCATGAGACAACTATTAACGAGCGAGATGATTTCAAAGGCCCTCTGGGTTGAAGACTGCATGTCCGGGCATCTGTGGAAGGGGAGGGAAAAAAAAGTCCCATATTGCTCTCTCGCGCTCCCTCTCTGTCTCCGTCTCCTCTCTCCCTTTGAGAACTGACAGAAGTTTTGACAGTGGCAGTAAATTCACTTTGCAGACCTGCTGGGAGGCAGGGGAGCACAGCGATGGGAAGGCCTTTCTGCACTTCAAGGACCCCGAGCGTCTGCCGGATAGCCTGTCAGAAATACCGAGGCTGATAATAAATTTGCTTTTGCACAGCTGTGGCTGTGAAACGAGTGCAGAGGCACTGGGGTGGAGGAGAGAGCTAGAAGAGACAAATCTGAGGCAACTGGTTGGCCCAACTTTTTTTCACACAGGGAGCAATTTTTCAAACAGTGAAGGCAAGGCAAAAAATAAAATTTATCACCATTACAATTTCGTCACACAAATAACAAACTGTATGTCCTGTTTTATACAATTTTATCCAATAAATGTTCCAGAAAACTCTTTTCCAAACACATGCTCCAAGCTGAACAGTAGCTCACAAGTTTAATTATTAATTCAGTTTAGCTCTGTTTAATTAGTGCCAAATCACAAGCAGTTGTTTTAAAGTGCTTTATATTGTAAGGGTAGCCCATATTGTGTTTAATATATTATATATTCATTGGAAGGTTGGTGATTCTAAACCTGGCAGTTCCAGTCTTCATGCCAAATATCCTTAAGCAGAGGGACGAAAGTGTTTGTATGAATGGGTGAGTGATACATGTTGCGTAAAGTGCATTTAGTGTTCAGGTGGATCAGAAAAGCACTATGTAAGAGGAGGGAGGTCCAATCAACCAGTTGGGGGTGATGGGAGGGAGACAGGATAAAAAATTGACTGCTGAAGAGAGCCAGAGATGAATAATAACTAATGATTTAATGCAGAGTGAGAGAGAGTATAAACACATAGTGAGTGAAGATGAGATGCCCGCAGCAGCCTAGACCCATGGCACCATAACTAAGCGAGGATTCACATACATTCATATACACTATTGGAACATTGTAATATGTCTGTAAAATAAAATGGGGGGTGAGTTATTCTTTAAGGTAAATAATTGCAAAATACAGTAGAAAAGAACCACAAAGTAGCACAAATTAGAAATATTTAAAGTAGAATTACATTAAACCTGTAATTGAGAAAAGCAATCTAGTAAATGCACTTTACTAATTAGTTACATTCCTTCTGGTCCCATGAATGCTCTCAGTCATGATGGTAGTGGCTTTATATGAACAGTTAATTGCCCATTTTTAAACTTTTGTGACTTTTTAATATTGATAGCACCGCATTAACCAGTCTTTACTATGCCAACCCTTAGTCCAAAGTCCGTGTAATGTTTGATATTGCCTGTGCATGCTCAGGCTCTTTGTCTGGTGTTATTGTTGAGTACCACAGGATGAATTTAGGGCTGATATGAAGCATCTCTGTGTTTATTTTGTCCCTATTTAGATCTGATTATCCTGTTTTGACCCTTTTCATGTAGGATGAGGTGGGGTTTTTTAGGATTAAGTAATAGTGTATATTATGGAGTTCTCCAAATGGTGCTTGGAAGGCCAGATGATTGCTGCCAAGAAAGTAAATTGGGATAAGATCAAACTATCAAACATGCCTAAAACCTTTGCAAAATACTGAAATTCAATGGGATAAAATCTTAAACTTGGGCTGGCAGCTAAGCAACAGGCTAAAACATGTAAACCCACTGGTATGGTCCTGGTGAGCACACATGACGATAGCAGGGATCAAGCCAATGAACTTGCAGTCACAGAGAGGTTTTCCTGCACACCTCCACAGCCTCGGGCTGTGTTTGCTCTGTAGCATGTATGTCAGAATGCTTCCAAACTCGGCGACCTGTCAGTTTGTCTCTGCATCAGTGTCGTCAAAGCACGCTCCTGCAGAGTTATTGCAATGGTAAATAAAATTAATTCAGAATGTTAAAACAAGTGTTGGTATAAACTTTAATTTTTTCTCTTCAAGTATGAAAGTGTTAATGTTCAGTCGGATTTTATACATCTGAAACAGGCGATGCTGAGTACATTTCAAGACGTCTGCTCACATCCTTGCAAGAGATGCCTCTCGTTCCTTTTCCTCTGTGTTTCCTGTGATCTGCCTTACACAATGTAAAGGAAGGTGAAACGTGTCCCTTTGCAAATTCCCTCATCTGAAGCTGTTATTTCCTTTCTTATCACACAAATGCAATGAGATCTGTGAGAAATCAGCTCTCCTGGTATCTGCCCCTCTCCCTTCTCCCTTCTCTCCTTCGCCCACTCGCTGTCCCTTGCTCCCCCAGCACTCTCTCTCTCTATTTTTTTTTACATTCACTTTGAGTCACTCTGTGCATTAAGGCATGTATAGATATATTTATACCTGAAAATGTATAAATATAGTTAGTCAATTTATCCACACAACCTATCATAGAGTTCAGACAGGCCTGGGGTGTCCTGGACCTCCTTGTGAGGCTCCCATGGGGGGAAATCTAGTGTTTGAAGCCATCTGCCTTTCTTTTTTTCTTTTTTCTTTTTTTTAAATCTCCAGTCTGGGGGTAGGGCAGCATGGAAAGTAATAGAAAATCTAAAAACAGTAAGCAAGACAGGTGGAGATTTATGTTTTTCTAAGCTTTTACAGTTTAATATCGTCAGTGTTTAATTTTTTTAAAACCACAGGTTTAACATAAATCATTCATAGCTTTGCACTTCAAAACATTTATGGATACATGTCGTAATTCATGTCTAATGACATGACATGAACTAAGCCTAGTCCTAGTTTTATACTTCTGGGATGCAGTGGAGAACTATTAAATAAAAGATTATTTAAATAATGTACTGAAAAGCATTTAAAATAAGAAAAAAAGCATAAAAAAGAAAGTTTTATTCCCGTTAAATTAAATTATGAAATAGATTCCAGCTACTCCAGTACAGGTCATATAATAAGCAATAAAATATTTAGCAAATTTGATAATGCAATAATGCAGTTATGTAGTTGTGAAAATATCTTTGTCTGGTGCAGTACAAGTGCTCCTGATTTTGTCTCACATTTTTATCAATTTATAAATTAGCTAGAAACACTGTTAATTAACTTTACAAAGCTGGGATTATTGTAGCATTCACCACTGTAATACAAAACTGTAAACTAACTAACTGACTCCTATAAGTATAGTAAAAATGTTAAAATATGTAATTCCTTTAATTACATTTTGGGTTTTATAAGACATGTAACTGTTTACCTACAAAGATGTTAAATATGGGGCCACAGTGCTGATATATCATAAAGCCCTGTGGTATGTATTCTGCTTCAACAGATATTAGGCTGTCACATTTGTCAAAAAAATACTGCATGAACACTGGAGCAGTCATAGATCAGTCTGTGTTAGAAATATTAAAATCTCTAACTTTTACAAGTTAGAGATACAATTTTAATGAGCACAAGTAACAACAGAGACAACTTTGAACAAAGTCAGTTGAGACTTTATTCTCAAGAGCTATTAATTGTAAAGATTTCACTGAATAATACATTAAAAAAAATAATAAAAATACAACTGTCACAGCTATACATCTGGTTTGGTTGACATATCAGAGTCTGACTGAAACATTTATAAAGTGATTTCCTTTTAGCATGGGAGCATAGTCGAATGTCTTTCATGTAATCTGAAATGTCTTTACTTGAAGTGGTTTGGGAACTTTGAGGTAAGCTCAAACAGCTTTACGCTTCAAGATAAGAAACCACCTATCCTTGCTCAACCACCAGCTTAACGCTAGTTTTCTGGGATTTACTTGCTCATTCTGTGGTCTCACTCTTTGTATACATACATACATGGCTTGACTTCATACATACATTACTGGTGCTCAACGCAGTACAGCTTCTAGAGTTCAAAGGAAGATGCAACTTTGAATAAGGTTTTTGACTTTGAGTGATTGAAACATACACTTTTACATTTTATATTATGGATTAATAGCTAACAGTTGCTAATTTAAAACAACAACAACAACAACAATAACAACAACAACAACAACAACAACAACAATATTACCACTGCCACTGAGAAAAAGAGTCTACAATATTAAATATAAAATAATGACAGAATGACCGAGAAGTCTTTGATTTTGCATTTGAAATCCTTCCTTTGTCCATCACCATGTTGTTTTGAGCCAGAATTGGCCATATTATATATTACATACTACACACCCTGCTGAGATACGCCACCTTTTCAGGTAATAACTCTTTTGAATCTCCTTGATTCTACATTTTAAAATAGGTTCTTTGCTAAGTTAGTAACACTGGTTCATGCCTTGAGTTATGTGCCTTTTATATGCTTGAATGATTCATAGGTGAGTGTTAAGTGGTTTAACAACCAACCAACCAAACAAACAATGACTCAGGGTTGGCTCGACACTTTTGCAGAGCACTGTATGTTAGCTTGACCTTTTTAAAAACTTTTTTTTTCCACTGTATAATTTGTAATGGAGATTTTCACCATTCAAATGTTGTAAGTTCTTGATGTTCTCACCTAAATGCTTTGCGTAGAGCAGAGGCTTAACGGGGCTTTCATCTCTAGATTTTGAGCAACAAACCCAACTGTTTGATACAGTTTGAAAACTACTGTGTCTTAAATTTTGATTTCCCCCTCGCCTTTTTTTTTCACAAGATGTGCTGCGTTTAAAAACTGCACAATTAAAACATTTGCTATCAAAATTAGTCGCACAGATGTCATAAACATTTCATATGTGAATTCCTTTTTTTGTTTTTCTTTTTTGTAATAGGGTTTAGACAAATGAAATCATTTTTTGAGTCATTTAATTCTTAAACTCCCCCATATGCTGTGCCATCTGTGCTCCACATAGCTGTTCTGTTTTCTATTGGACCAGCACACAGTCTGGCAATCTTACAGCTTGAAACCCAAATAATGGATTGTGTGTTTGCACAGGAAATCAACCTATTTCAAGTTCACATATGTCTTTTTCCACACCACCCTTAGACCTAAATAGCGACAGTTTCTCTTGGCTTCACACACTACAGCTAAGCATGCTAGCAGGAGGGCAGCATTTAGCCAAAGCATAACTGCCTTCTGCTGAGGACCAATTTGCTAAGGAGGGTCTTGGAGGAAAATGGCTGTGCTTTTGTTGGCTTGGAACGCTGCTCTATTTCAACAGAACTGACCTTTTCCAGACCAGTCAACCAACAAACTCTGTGGACACCCAGGGAGAAGGCAAATGAAGGGCAAACAAGATTAGAAAGAAACTAGAGATATTTTGTATGTTATTTGAAGCAGGAATAAATGACTCACCATCTTTTACACTTTGGATTTTGGATTGGAAGTTGAGGAATATGACTAAAGTATTCTGTCGCTATCAGACACCAAATGTACATGTCATTCAAGAATGGGGTTAATGAAGCTGAACTCTGAAGTTGGTGTACTTTTGCAGCATCTACTCACCGAATATTTGAGCATTTCACTCAAAAAACAGTAGCTCTGAACTACCTCTTAGAACAGTAGTAATAAAGTAACCAATGCAGAACAGAAGACTATGTTTGAGGTTAATATACTGGCTGGGAAAAGCAGATGATATCTAAGTCTTCTTGTAAAACCCTAACCATTGTGCCTACCCACAGTTTTTCTCTCCGCACTCAACTCTTTCCTTTTCACCTGATGTTTTTTTTCCCCGTACAGCTAATTCTAAGTACTGTTTTTGTGTTGGAATCTAAAAGTTATGAGTAGATAGTCATCAGCAATCTATGACCTAAATGCATGTTTAATAGTGAATTTTTTTTCTTGATTATTCGTGGCTGCTTCTGCTATGCTAAAACTGTGCTTGAAACTAAGTCTTAATGTCTGAAGCCTCTAAACTAAAAGAATTTAAATGTAGGAACAAAAAAAAGTGCTCCTTTGAATGTCTGAGGCTTGATCAGCTGACGTCTTAAGCATAAAGCAGTACAATCAAAACTTCCTGCCTCCACTGTGCAGTGCACAAAAGAGGTCCAATGTGGCAGCTTTAGTCGCCCTCTGTGGCTTGGCAGCTCTTCTAACCTGACAGCGACTAATTCACCTGTTATAGAAACTGAATGTGTTTGTGATTTCTATAAACATCCACTGCTGGGTTGCTGTGGGCTGCACCCTGCAGAGGAGACGTGGATGAGTGATTGATAGCTGTCACAGTGCAAGCTGACACTCAAAATGCTCAAATTTCTTTAATGTCATGCTTTTATTTTTTTTTACTGACTGAAACTTAATATGCAAGGTTTACTGCGGCATTATTTGAGGCTTTGCTAGTCTTAGCCAGATTAAACAATTTAACCTCTAAAAGCCACATTTAGAGGCACATTACTAAAATAATTTAGTAGTCTCACCCCAATCTGAGTAATCTTTTGAACTACAAGCAGCAGTAGTCAAATTTCTACATGAGATGGAGTCTAAATTGACTGATTAAAATATACTACTTCTGTCACGTGATAGCTAAACTGGCCTCATTAATGACTTGAATGAAATGACTTTACCAGAATGATTTACTTCGACTGTTTGATGACATCTTTGTGGTGCAGATAATCATTCACCTTCTGTGTGGAGATGTCAGAATCAAAACACAGACACAATAATGGATGCACTTTACATACAGTGATTTAAGAGTGCTGCTGAAAGCCGCGCGTGTGTTTCAGTCATTCATCTCTTGTTTTTTTAGCCTAATTTGACATACTATGACGTACATGAATATAACATACAAACTAATTTAAATACAAAAAGTTCAGCTACGTGTCAATAATTGTGCTGCTTTCAGCATTCATTCCATCAGGCATGTTCAGTTTTTTGTTAACATTTCACACAATTTGTGTGCTGAGAAGAAATTAAGTGACATTTACAATGTATATTATTTCTGTCCAAGTTCTGGCCACTTCACATCCTGTGTTATATGAAGAAATCCTGAATAAGGCGATTATCAAGGTGGTTTTAATGAAACTGTAAACAGTGAGGACACTGAGGGGCTAAAGGGAAATCCAGAGCTGCATCACAGTTTTGCAGCATAACACCAATAACCAACACGTGCCATTTGAGGCATTGTTAACAAAATAATGCTAATAATCTCACCTTTACCACCTGAAGTGGCAGTTTTTATGATAATTGAGCACCTTACAGGTTGTAGTGTTATAGTATTTAGCCAGCATGCCCAACCAAGACAAACCTAAAAAGCTGGTTTCTTAAAAAACAGAACTCATTAAAGTTGTGTATCTGCTTGAAGCTATATGGACAATGGATAGTATGGTGTGTGTGTGTGTGTGTGTGTGTGTTTTTCATGAACGACGGTTCTGTCTCATTGGCCAAATCTATGTCTGAGAGCAGAGTGACCTTTAGGGGATCTGGAGTGTTTTCCACTGGGGTGATGAAGAGGTCCAGAGCCTTGTGGGAGTATAAAAAGGAGTTGGGTTAAAGGGAGATGAGAGTGGACTTGGGGATAGTGGGGTGTGGGGCACAATAACAGGGAGGTCCACTTGGCCATGAAATTAAAAAGAAATGCAACACGATACAAGAAAAATAAACAGGGAAGGGCCTCCCAGGTTTGAGTTAAACAGCCGGGGTGATTATCGAATTGTGTTGAGTGTTTCCTGGCTCCTCATTTTAAAACAGAAGATGTCCTGAAAACTCGACTGCAAACAGATTTAGGAAGACCAGAAATATCTTTCAGTTTTCTTTTCAAATCATATTTATGTGTGTTGCCTTCTCTACCATAGCAGTGGTCAACTTTTGAGAAGTTGATATGAACGATGGGAGGAGTTTTCTTCTAAATAAACAGAAATACTACACTTAAGAGTGTCATGCACAATGACAAACACTTTTATAATAGACCGGAGTAGGATAATGATGTTCACCATATTGGGTATTTCCTGTTCAACTCATTCACTGATCTTTGGCCTCTTAAGCAATCTATCCCATGCTCCCTGTGTGACGAGGCCCCACTGATCTAAGGAGACTCTATGTAGTTATCTGTGGAGTAATTTACACACAGCGTACTGCACGTTGCCCTCATCGTAAATCAGTTGTACTTCAGCAGAAAAAGACATAATCTTGTGGATAAAAGGCACAAGGCACCAGGTTCTATTAAGTAGACTGACTGAGGGACTCTGACAACTTACTGAGAATTTTTCTGTCAAACATGGCATCTACAGTTTATAGCATCTTTACAAGCTTTAGGGCAAGTTAAATGCAGTAAAAGTGCAAGTTGGCATTCACTGTCCTTGTCATTGGACATACATGAAGTAGGATACTCACCAGGCACTGGCTTCCCTCTAATGTAGCAAATAACCGTCAAATTTCTTGACCAGCTGTACTGTGGACTGTGAAATGTTGCCAGTTTAAATCCAACTGGGCAAGTTATTGCAACAAGCATGTACTGGAAACTAAGTTAAAAAGCAGTTCAGCCCTCCACATTAAAATCTCATAACCTTTGCATGAATCTGCTATGTATGTCTTTCATTTATGTTTCAGTGTGTGCGAGAGTTTGAGAGAGAGAAAGAGCGACTTGTTTAGTCTTTTTCTTTTCTTTATGGACACTTCCAAGGGGGGTAGAATTTATGTGCTGAACCTCATATGCACCTTTACAAAGAAACTTAATCACTGGAGATTTCTTTTTCTTTTTGTACTGAGGACATGATTGATTCATGTCGTTTTTACAGCCTTTTCCTTTGGGTTATGTAGCTCAACCACAACCAGGAATTGGAATAATCCAACTCAGCATCCTGGCAGTGTGAAGCTGCAAAACACGAGTCTTAGAGTTGAGTTGGCATTTTGGCACAAACTACAATGAGAACATTTTATTTCCTTCTAACATGTACCTCTACATGAACAGACTCTGAGGGCAGTGGCTGGACCCGGCACTTTATATTGGAGTGGAGCAGACTGATAGCTTGTAATTGAGTGGCACAGAAATGTATGTGCCATTAATGTTTTTTTCAGCAAATTACTGTATGCCAAACTTTCATGATGAGTCACTGAGTCAGTCATTAATCACAACTTGTCAGATTATTAAAATTTGTCAGTGTGTTAACAGCATCTGCAGTGTTCTTTTAAAAAAGTAGATTTTTAAAAGTAGTTTGTGCTTAACCCCGAGTGTGCAGGATAACCTGTATGGTGATTGTATTTTGCTTTTTGGTCACTATTGCCGCCATTGGCCACACCTTAGCTTCCCCCCCAGCCTCAAGTGCACAAAACCTGGCATTTTTGAGAAATGCCCAGGGAATTATACATAACTGGTTACCTGTCTAGTCTAATTTTTTGTAAAGCAACATGAGCCTGCAAAAGGGAATCTAGACTTTTTAAAAATATATATATTTCTATGTTTTTTCTATTGAGATGTTGTTTGACTAAAGTTAAATTATGATGCTGGTAGTTTGGTAGTGAGCAGCAGGCCTACTATTTCTGGACTATATTAGCTTTTTAGCCACACTAGCAATTTAACACTAGCGCTATTTGGGTAGCCAGTAAACACTACAGTAACTCCACCCCACTGCATTTGGCAGCTACATCTGTCCACTACATGTATCCAGACCAACCAGACAAAAATATTCTAAGATATGGGACTCACACTCTCACCTTTACCTTTCTGTTGACAATTGAAAGAAAAAGGTCTGGAGGGCCAGAGCAACCTTAAACTGGAGTTTAAGTAGTGGGTGTGAAGAAGTTAATGTCTGCAGGATGTTTACCTAGACTATCCATGTGAAGCACAATGGAATGCCATGGGGGAAGAAATGGAGTACAGAACAGTTTTTAGTGGTGCTATGGACAACACCTGACTCATGTTTTTACTCATCTCTGCTCAAGACCATCAAATTACTCATGTATTCGTCTGTTTACCCCTATAGGGTTTTTGGAAATGGCATTCATTAAAGGTTCATTCCCAAGCCGTGTGTTTAGCTATTAGCATCCTTGCAAAATGTCGTTTTGAATTATTTATTTATTTGTTTTTATTTTTTGAACAAAATGTTTATTCTCTGGTTTGTGTGTTCTTAACATATTATAATCATACAGCAAGTCTGGTTTGGTTTTCTAGTAACAACATATAAGTATCAAGCAATGAAGCAACAAGTTATCAAGTGTTACTTGTTATCAATTTACAACTTTGCTGTATATAAAGGAATATAGAGTTAAAAATACTACTTTCTTTTACTGTAGATGCATTTTAAAAAGTACTTCAAGCTTGATTTGAAATTTTAACACATATTCATACATGAAGGGTAAAACATTTTACACAGTACATTTATACCATTGCATTTGTTCTCGCATGTGCGTGAGAAGGCTCCACAGGGCTTTTCCTGCATTCTCTTTAGTAAAACATACTGTACAGTCCAGTGCTGATGGCTGGCATATGCGGCCAGAGTTCCCCACTTGCACCATGACACAAATATTCACACTCTGCTTCCACAGAGCTTTGCCATCGACAGCTGCACTTTTAACAAGAGCTCTGAGATTTAATTACTGGCCTGTTTCTACTCTGAAACCTCATCTGCTGAGCCGCACAGGAAATTGCCTCTCACAGTGTAAAGGTGGTAACTGGATTGCTGGACTCTTAGGGAAAATGTACACACATTGTTCCTGTGCTTATTTAATTATGTTGTGAATTGTTGGCAGATTGCATAATAGCGAGTTGGAAGCATATCCAAGCTGGGTTATACTGTATAAAAGGTCCGATAGAGAAAGTAGGTTTGGGACTCATTGGGATTGTTTTAATCAGGAAGTGAAAAATGGCTTTCAGTCATTGAGGAAAAAAAGTAAACACAGGAAAATTTACATCTGATTGTTTCGGTTTCGGTCTCCTCTGTCTCTTTTTTTGCTTCTTCCCTCCTTTTCTGTGTCTCTGCCCAGTTGTAAGTCAGGAGAAAGTGGTTCAACTCCAACTGCTGTCACTCTTTTACCCCTAACACAACAATTGTCTGACAGCTTGAAGTAATACCACCACATCTTTGGCAACTGACCTGGGCACTAAATCACAGTGAAAATCCTTCAATAACATTTGCATGGAAATTAAGTTGTTAGCTTCTCTCTTTATACTGAATCAATGGCTATGAAAATATTTTCTTCAGCTGGTTTTTCACTTTTAAATATGACTGTTCCAATGACATAGGAATATTTCCTGCTCTGGCCGTTATGCTATTTGCTTATAGGTTTGGAGAGTAGTTGGCCCATTCTGCACCACCCAGAATGGGCCAAAAGTAAGTTTCGTTTTTGTACCTTCCATTCTTTTGTTTTAAATTATAAAACAATTATTTTTTGTGTGTCTCATAGTGTCTGATAACTAATGGTAGGATGTGTGATAGTTTATGAATTCCAAAAAAACCTAATCATTAAGTCAGCTTTGTTCCCACCTTGTCGTGTATTTTTGGATGATAATACTTCCCTTTGATTTACTGATCTTGTGTGCACAAGCATAACGATTAAAAATTCAAGTTTACACGAACCTTGCTGTTTCTCTGACTTGACTGATATTTTTATTTCTCTACAGTTTAAACTGATATCAAATTATTACCAGCAGCAGCCTACACTTCATAGTTGTACAGACCTCTCACAAGAAACTGGGCAAGACTGAGTATGGCTCCCTGGTACAAATATTAGCATAAAGTGATTAGGCAATCCGATCATGGCATAAATGTGACAAGTCCTGGAACTAAAATGTTGGTTTTATTATGTTTAAAGTCTACAACATGTTTTGTTTTAATAGTAACATATTATACAAAATTAGATTTAATAGCCACATAATCCCTACTCAGGTTTCAGTTCACGTTACTGCCTTTTGAGTCTGACAGTAAGCAGCGCTGATAGTAAATTACTTTGGATGAGGTTGTCATTTTCAGTACTTAAAATGTAAATATAAGAAATGTGCTGGTAATTTATAGGTATACCATTTTGCCTGGGAAAGTGGAACAGTTCAGGAGGAAGAGCGTGCTTTTAGGGTCATTTTGACATTTTGTTGGAAATCACTGCCTGCGTGAGTGAATGAAACTCTTTGGGAACACTTCAGTTTTCCATGAGAGGGAAGTGCAATGGTTTCCTTTTCCACTCTCACCTCACACACAGTTTGGCTCTGTTGCTCCCAGGATAAGTGGAGAAGTAGATGTTTTATTCATTCTTAATAGCTTATACTATATGTATTTTTTTCTACCAGTAAAAGAGGGAATGTTGCAACTACACAAACTAGCTGCTTTTAGGCCCAAGAACGTTGATTAATAAATGATTATGAGCTGATAATGAAGAGCTTCAAACTCTTTAAAGGCTGAATCACAAATGATTCTCAAGATTTCAGTCATGTTAGAAGTCAGAATGAGTTCAAAATGTGTCACTGCTGTTTTATAATCAGAAAAACGTGAAATCAAACATGGACTCTTTCTGCAGATGTGTCTGTAATAATCATCAGTGACCGCTACTGGGATGATACAAGCAAAGTGCTGACAGAGGCTCAGAAGCTTTTTGCTTCCAGCACACATATCATGGTGTCAACACACAAAGTTGGATACAAATTCTTCCCAGAACCATCCCAAAAAACAGAGCTGCTCTCACTCTCTGGACCAAAATAAATAACCAAAGAACCTAGCTGAAGCACATTCCTTTTCCCTAAAACAGCCTTAAGTTTCCTCTGGATGCAGAACTGCCGTGTCTGTTGTAGAGCGTTTTCTGCCAGTTGGGAGTCATTGAGTGGTGTGATTGACTATTGGATGGTCTAATTGTAATTACTGAGGTTAGACCTTCCTCTGGGATCAGGACGGTTCCTAGTCATCCATCATTGGCCATCATCACTCTGTCATCAGGCTCACTGGCTGCTTCCACCTTCTAGTTTCTTCCTTTTTGGGGAACACTTAAATATGGATATTTTTTTCAATTAAATTCCATGGAGTTATTATGTTTATTGTATTTAATTTATAGAGAATTACAATATTCCTTTGGGACTCTATGGTTTCAGTTCTCCTATATTAGCCCATAGACATATAAAGACTTTGGGAACTAGGTGGAAATATGTTCTTTAAAATTTGGTAGATGTCCCAGTTTTCAGCTACTTATCCTTAAAAGCCCCACAGGAAAAAATAAAACATTTCTCCTGAAAGTTAGACTGAGAATAACTTTTACTTTTCTTTCCAATAAAATAAAATAGATTGGAAAAAAGAAAAAAAGCACATACACAATATCCAAGCTGCTTCAAATGAAGCTACATTGCTATCATGCCCTCAGATTGATAGTTGGTGTAGAACATTGTAATACACAGCTATGTACAGTTTCATAGTTATTTTATAGGACGTTTTGCCATTATGAGCTTTACACCAATTTAATTTGACAGCTTTCTGAGCTCAGGGGTAGATCTGAAGGAGGTATCTGCATATTTATTTTGTCCTCCTTTACTTCTGTCTCCTTTATGGGCATTTTGTTTGAACATTTACTTTATATTTACACTTGCCAGCTCAAAGTATACTGAAAATTACTGCTCTTAGTGTTTAACCGCATACCTTTGAGCTAATGTTTTTCTATATTTTTAAAGACAGAGGTGAGAAACCAAACGTCAGTACATATCAGTACACATTGTATTCAAGTAAACTTTTGACATGATTTGCACACATCTCTGTCATAGACCAGTCAGCCACTGGATGTATCTTTATAGACACATGTTTAAAATAGCATGAACTAGACAGTCAGCATTCAGCTTGCTTGCTTGCTTTCATCTGGATTTGCTGCTTCGTATTGATTGCATGTTTTTCTTTGAAAACTTTCAGTGAGTGGTCTCTTTTTAAATCAATGCAACGAAGAGTCAAGGTTGGTTATGTCTTCAGGGTGTTTTTTCCCTATGTCTGCGCATTTCTGTCAGCAAGAGAATTGACTACACAGCATCAGTAAGCATTAGCCTTAGTCCCAGGGAGGAAAAGCCTCAAATCCCACAGAGAGATGAACTTACACAACTTTCACAAGTTAGGTGAAGACAGAGCTTGTACTCCCAACTTTTCAGTCAGTGCATGCTCCGAAGCAGTTCTGTTTAATGAATGAACATTGTGTGGATAGTGCTGAACATATGAAACCTTCTCTTTCTCTGTCTGTCAGGTCTAGTAACTATCTATTTATGGGGCTGCTATAAAATATCTATGTCTCTTAACCAACAGCACCATGCAGACATAGTCCTGGACATTTATTGTTTTTGACTATGCTGATTGCGTGTTTACAAGAAATGTAACCTCTTTACAGTGTAGACATTGCAATTGCACCAAATCTTGTTTTTCTCAGC
>NC_137943.1:30045122-30400870 GCF_963969265.1 Rhamphochromis sp. 'chilingali'
TGCAGTAGTGACCATTGTGGGTTGTCACCATTGTGGCTTTAAAAAAATGGCTTTTTTCATTAACATGAATGACATTTTTAAATGAAACTCTTCTTTATCAGTGTGCTTACTTGGAGTGTTGTTGCACAAGGGATAAAAGATCATAACTTTAAGCCACAGTGTTTCATAGCACCCATAAACTGGGCTAATTTGAACCAATAAACCTTTGATCAATTGCTTTTTAAACAATTTGTGTTTTTTATTAATTTTTCTGATTCATATGTTTACAAGTTCTTTTTTAATCAAAGTCTATGTAAATAGGAGAGAAAAACATACATATATAATCTTGCTATTTCAGTTGTGTCATTTTCAACATGTAATAATTTCAACAAATACAATAAATATTTACTCTGTGCTGTATAATGCTCATATGACAAAGTTTTGCTGTTTTCTTCACTTATTTAAAATAAGCACCATTGCACAGCATCCTGATATATAACTGTGCAATCTTCTGAGGTTCTGCTGCTCTGACTGTACACCTGTGGTGAAAAATAACTGCACATTTTAAATAATCTAAATGATTGAAATAATCCAGGTGGTTCTCTTCACTGATGCTGTTCCATCTCAATGACCTTTTTCATTCCTAGCTACTAATCCAAATAATCCCCGTTGTATTACCTGGTGGTTACTGTACATTAGCTTAAGCTAAAGGTTTTTGGTATGAATACAACCTTTTATCTTCCTCTTCATATAGTTTGCATTATATGCTTTTACAAATAGCTTTTAACTTCAGACACATTCAGCTTTTTTTTTCCATTTACACTTTATCTCAAGCATGTCCTGTTCTTTTCTGGTCTCTTGACGCCCATTTAGGTCTGGTTGTGCAAACAGACGTTATCAGTTGTATGAAATGTTTTGTCTTAGTTCCATTAGCTGGTGCACATGGCAGCTTCAAGATGCAAGAAGTCACAGTTGGAAAACACTGAAGCACATTAGTGCTGTACTTCTATGTGCAGACTAATCGACCCTTGAGATGCCAGCTTAGCATTACAGAACGAATGCAGCCCACGGGTCCACACTGAAGTAATATTTAATGTTGCTTTCTAGACATTTTCATCCAAGCAGCCACTGTAGACAAACAGTGTAGCTCATCAGGATGGTTTGCAAATGTTGCAGAGCTATCAGTGCCTAAATACTATAATTTGGTGGCACAGCACTCTTCTAACATTAAACTCTACAGCAGTTGTGCAAAACAGCGATTATTTTTCATAAATATATTCTTACAGCTTGCCACTTGAAAATGGAAAGTAGAGGACATGCAGTAGATAATGATGTTTCCCTTAATTCTAAAAATGCACAATTCCAATTCAGGTTAAAATCAATGAATAAAGTGGAGAGTTGACCCAAATACAATATATCAAAGAACACCACAGATAGGAAAACAAACACAAAACGAGACACAACAGAGAACATAGACGAAGTTAACTCCCAAAGTAAATTTATCTGGTTACTGTTGCATCTTAAGGGGCGATTGTGGCTCAAAGAGTTGGCAGTTTGTCTTGTAATCGGAAGGTTGCGGGTTCGAGCCCCGGGTCCGACAGTCTCGGTCGTTGTGTCCTTGGGCAAGACACTTCACCCGTTGCCTACTGGTGGTGGTCAGAGGGCCCGGTGGCGCCAGTGTCCGGCAGCCTCGCCTCTGTCAGTGTGCCCCAGGGCAGCTGTGGCTACAGTGTAGCTTGCCATCACCAGTGTGTGAATGGGTGGATGACTGAATGTGTAAATCGCTTTGGGGTCCATAGGGCCTAAGTAAAGCGCTATACAAATACAGACCATTTACCATCTATTGTGGGAGTTTTACAACTAAATTAAAATGTAATTTTAATGTTAAACACATCAGAAAAGACAAAATTAATAGCCAGAGGAAGCTGGTTCTAAAACTGTTACAAAATTAAAACACAGACCATTTTCCCATTGTACTCCTCTGACTAGCAAGAGCACCTACAGATGATGGGAACTATTGGAAAGAGATCTTGAAAATGTTCCTGGATTATTCTGCTCCACTTCCGAGATTGAGCTGGCTTTCTTCTAACGTTTATTCAGACTTTTAGTGTCATCCATTCACAGATTTTTGCCTCAGCAGACCACAAAGAAAAAAAATAGCTATAGACCCATAAAACATTTTGAACATGGTCCCAAATCCCACTGAAGTAGTGGGTGGATAGGGTAGGAGGGTGAAGTCGACTGGCGGAGGGTCTACACATGATTAGCAACAGCAACACCATCGTCACCCAAAGAAAGAATGATGATCACCATCTGTTTAATAAAGTTTCTGTTCTGCTTAGTTACCTCAGTTCATTATATGTTGCGATACATTTTTAAATTGAGGAACTTTGGACCTTAACTTAAACTACATTAATAATAAATAGATGCATTACTGTCACAGTAATCTGCATGTGTTCACACTACTGACATGACTTCAACCTCAGTGAGCTCAGTTTTTAAAATTTTGGCACACTCAGAGTTGTGGAGACCACAAATTTGCGTTGAGCTTCATTCATGTAATGGCTTGTTAATCCAAACCTCTCTGGCCAACACGACTGAAAGGCGAAATGTTTTCTCAGCTGTTTGTGCTTTTCTCTTTTTTCTTCTTCTCATAACTGCACAAGTAGGGGATTAATCTCATAAAGAAACAATTAACAAGCTTCTTTTTGTCTGTAGCGAAAACAGCTGGGCAGCCTGTGGCTGCTGCTTTGGTATTTGTTGGTCATTTGCTGAGGATGGATTAACTTGTAAACGGCATTTGACTCGTACTGTAAACTCAGGGTCCTCTTATTAGGTCGGCATGTTTTTCCACTGTGGAGACAGATGAGATCAGGTTTGCAGTGGATTTATAGCAGTGTGGAGGGGAAGAGAGTGGAAGGGTCAAGTGGGCGTAAGCAGGTGGTCACTAGCTTTGTGAATAAACAGAGATGGATTGCATCTGCGCTGTGAAAAGCTTAGCTTTTACTACAGGTGTTTTTATAATTTAAAAACTGTTAAAGTGTGTGAAACTGTACAGTGTCACCCTAAATTCAGACCTTGTTGCTTTCTGTCACATTTTTCCCTGTGATGCATGTTTGCTTTTTAACTTTCATTCCATTCTTGTGTTCTTTGGTGACAAAACGGCCGCGTCTTCGAACAGTGTCTTGCCCACACTAATGTAAGGTCACCGACAGCAATCTGAAACTGGAGGTTTAAATTCTTTCTCAACTGCTTCCTCTGGCACTTTCCAAGTTGAAATGATACTGTGGTAAACCTCTCTGCTTAATCCTATAATAGCTACTAAGAATACCCCAGACACTTTCCTGCAGCATCACTACCAGTAGTTAGTCAGGATCTGTGTGTTTTCATTTGGCTTGTGAGTGGATGGATCAGCAGTTTGGAATATTAACCAA
Source organism: Rhamphochromis sp. 'chilingali' (assembly GCF_963969265.1). NCBI lineage: Eukaryota > Metazoa > Chordata > Actinopteri > Cichliformes > Cichlidae > Rhamphochromis > Rhamphochromis sp. 'chilingali'. The sequence continues at coordinate 30,048,536 of NC_137943.1, forward strand.
TAACTGGGTTCACTGGTTAGAAAGACTGCTTTTGCTGTTCCTCAGTAATTCTTGTTGATACACACCACCACTGGAAAAACAATCACCTAACTTACATGTCTATGAATACACTCATTTACACTCCTAGAGACGAGCATTTTAAACACTAAAACCAATGAGATTAGATTCCAAACTGAAAGTTAACATAACATAGTTGCCTTATTGCTGAAAAACAAACAAATTCCAGATTAAGTGCTTCTCCTTTTGTGTACCGTTGCATATTTAGGAATTAGTTAGTATATGTCTTTTGTGTTATTATTTTTACATCTGTCTTTTCTTAATTCAGCTGCTCCCTTTAGGGGTCGCCACAGTGGATCATCTAAAAACATCTCACCCTATCTATAGCATCCGTCTCTGTTACACCAACCCTCAGTATGCCCCACTTCCATTAAGCTTCTTATATATATATATATATATATATATATATATATATATATATATATATATATATATATATATATATATATATATATATATATATATATATATATAAATAATAGTCCAGGAACATTTCCTAGATCTCTTTCCAATAGTTCCCATCATCTGTAGGTGCTCTTGCTAGTCAGAGGAGTACAATGGGAAAATGGTCTGTGTTTTAATTTTGTAACAGTTTTAGAACCAGCTTCCTCTGGCTATTAATTTTGTATTTTCTGATGTGTTTAACATTAAAATTACATTTTAATTTAGTTGTAAAGCTCCCACAATAGATGGTAAATGGTCTGTATTTGTATAGTGCTTTACTTAGTCCCTATGGACCCCAAAGCGCTTTAGACTACATTCAGTCATTCACCCATTCACACACACATTCACACACTGGTGATGGCAAGCTCCATTGTAGCCACAGCTGCCCTGGGGTGCACTGACAGAGGTGAGGCTGCCGGACACTGGCACCACCGGGCCCTCTGACCACCACCAGTAGGCAACGGGTGAAGTGTCTCGCCCAAGGACACAACGACCGACACTGTCGGACCTGGGGCTCGAACCGGCAACCTTCCGATTACAGGATGAACTGCCAACTCTTGAGCCACGATCAATATAACAATAAGTCTGAGAAACCTTCTGTCAAAATCTTTCGACAAAAAAACAAAATACTTTCAACTAATTTATACGATAATTTAGCATCTATAATTTTTATTATAAATATATTTCCATTATCTTCTGCATCAAAATAAGAAATCATCTAAGAAAAATGAGTTTTACTGCTCTTAAATTCAGACTGGCTCTTTCAGTGCAGTAAGATAATTACCAGTATACAGAATTACTGTATCTTGCAAGTTACGTTGTAGAAACATTCCTCTCCTGTAGCTCTAGCTAGATGTGACTACAACACACAGACACCTGCACTCTTTCCTGCACACTTGAACTTGCAAGTATAACAGCATAAATTTTACTGATGAACCTTAATGATCGAGCCTGTTTTAAAAAAGTAAGAAGTAGAAAGTATAGGTGTTTGTGTTAAAATGTAGGGAGTAAAAGTAAAAAGTTGTCAGAAAAATAAATACTCAAGTACAGACACACGATACACGAAAATTCTACTCAAATATTTCTACTTTGTTGCTTCCCACCTCGGCAAATCACTTATGCGACTTGTCACGCGCTGCACACTTTTGTATACTGACATTTTTATTTCAAAATGATTAGTTTTAGTGTTATTATTTATAGCTATGCTATCACTTTGAACTGCAGATACATGTCATGTTGTTTTTTGTGCTCATAAATCATCTTGTCTACACTGTGAGGTTATCAGGAATGTAAACCGACCAAAACTTCCCTTCCTGTTAGCTGTGATGAAGTCATTATTAGTAGCAGCCCCTGGTGTAACTGGAATAACGTCTGCCTCTGTTTTTAGTTAAACACCACACTGGAACCCTGCCAGGTCCTGTATGTGTTTACTTCATTTCTGTCTACTGAGGAACCTAATGACCTTCAACACATCAAGTGATGAGAGGACACTGGCAGAACACATAAAGGACAGGGTGCAGACACCCACTACGAACCGTGTCCTGCACAGTCTCACACACACAGGCCAAACATGTCAGATTTATGCGTCTCACACTGGCCACGATCTCGATGTTTTCCTCCAACAGTAGAAGCAATTAGTGCTGACATTTGTGTTTGCATCAACATTCCAAAGTTGACAAGTTGTTTCCCTCAAACTGAAAATGCAATTGCCATGTGTGTCTGCCCTACTGTTTCCCACGCTACCTTTACTTTTGCGGTTGCCAGCAATGTTTAAAATCTCTTAATGTGAGCACCTTTCGCACATATGTTCAGTGTGTTTTTGTCATCTCCAGAAGGCTACAGATTGAAAAACACATGGTTGCTAGGCACAACGCTCTAGCGTGGTGAAATAGCAGCTTCATGCTTTTTCTGACACTGCAACATGTATTGGAATGTTACACACAGCTGCAAAATGCACTGACTAGCCCCTCATTTATTAGTTAGTCTGAGTTTAAGAATAGCTTCTCTGTTGCCAAACACTAAATCAAATAAATATCCATGACATAACAAAGACTGCCATGTCAATAACTAGGTTTTTTGGAGTAAAATTAACCAAAGCATCCTGATATTATTTGGCAGACACAAACCATATCTACAGCAGCACATACAACAGCTGGAAAAAGGAAGACATGCTAGACATTAGCAGTTGTTGCTATGCTAAAAACTGGCTAGTGGGCATACAATACTAAGCTGCTACATAGTTAAATTTAGTTATTTAAGTGTAAACTGGTAAGCTACGGATAACCCGAGATAAAAGGTCCTCTCAGTGGTAGTTCTTCCATGGCACATTCCCTCTAAAGGGTATGGACAAGAAGAGGAAATGTCTGATGGCACATTAAAACGTGGAATGTCACAGGTTCTGATTATTCTGTGTCAGCTGATCAGGTACAAAACTGCTGAACATGTTCAGGTCCTTTCGTCAAAGCCCTGTGAGATTTTGAGAGATTTTGTTTCTTTGAACCAACTGGGTCACCAGAAACCAGACTCAGATCAGCTTGCAGTAATGGTGGCTGAAGTCTATCACCACCAGCCTTGCTTCTGTAGTAGAAGGAGAAGCTGACAATGTCCTACGAAATGAAGCTTATGCATAAGTTCAATAAGAAAACTCTGTAATCACACATCTGTCAGCTTCCCAGGTGTTTCGTGGCTATTCTGTGCTTTACATCACTTCCACTTTTCCATGCTGGCAAGCTCATTGCTGACATCCGTAGTCTAGTCCAATTATCTTTCGTCTCAAATTCTTCAGGTGAATCCGCGAAGACTCCGTGTACTTTAAGTCTCGTTGGTCATCTGTCACTCTTCCTTTCCGAAGCTTTCGTGCAACCCACCTGCTCATCATCTCTGCCTCTCCCATGTTACTCAAGGCTACATCCAAGCCTCCATCTTTATCTCCACCACCAGCATCTAGACTCTGGAGGGGTCCTGCCATAATTCCTTTCACTGCTGGGATTAGGTTCTGCTGTGTTGGACCATCAGAATCTAATCACCTAATAGCTTAATTTATCTCTGCAGATCAATAAATCACGTTCAAATCCTTCTAACGATCTCTCCTTATTGAATTATCCCTTGAGAACTCCTCACAATTAAGTGTAGGTGTCTGTACAGTGCATGCTTCTGCCACATTCATGTGGTTTGCAGAGGCAGCCAGGCAAAAAGCGCCTCAGCGTCAATCATACATCTGTGTGTTGTGTTTACCCAAGTCCCATAGTGAGAGGTGTCAGTCTCCATATACAAGCTGGATCTATGGCAGCTTTGTCTGCTGACAGGAGAAGCAGTGTGACAAAACAGCAGGGAGATTGGCATCCATCTCGCCCCCCCCCCCCCCAGGCGCTCCGCTTGACGCTGTACACATTGCTGGATGCTTTAAATTCCTCTCCCTAGAAGAACTGTCTTGCATGATCTTCTTCCAAAGCTTGTTCTGTCTTCTGACTGGAGAACTGTCAGAGTGCTTTTTTTTTGTCATCCGGGGGATGTTTTCAAGTAGGTGAAAGGAAGGGTGTGCAAGGATACCGTTCAGAGAAATCAGCATCTGAAATAGTTTGTCTGTGACTTTGACCCAAAAATGGTCTGTGGAAACAGAGTTTAACAGAATGATGCTAACATTTTTAACACAAGAAAAAAGATTTTTCTTTCTCTCTTTTCTGACAAATGATACTCACACAAATCTGAAAGTTGAGCATGACTCCTTCCACAACCATCAGACCTTCCTACTAAACTAGATCAAGCAGATGGCAAGTGCTCCAAATAAAGGGCATGAAACTAAATCTCTGGGGCACCTGCACTGCAGAGGCCAAGTTTTCTTGAAAACCAACACCGTCCCTCCAAATGTGACCAGGAAACCAGATTACTACTAGCCCCCTGACAATGGACAAACTGGGAGGGATCAGCTTGGCTTCCCTCTTTTTTGGAATCAGCATGAATGAGGTCATTATGGATTTCTGTGTATAGGAAGGATAACATCTGTATGGACGCAGGCTGAATGAACTCTATGAATATTTAAAAGTGCTTCATGCGTTACACTCTTTGCCGCTACAGTTGGACTGATTTGACATACACAAAGAGAGAGATTGTTATGACTTTTGCTCTAACCTTCTACAGTGAGAGCCAATGGATTAGGTTTGGAAAGAAACTTTCTGGACTGCATGATAGCAACAGATTGAGGGTGTTGCCTTGCCAGAGTAAATAGGAGAAAGTGCTCAGCTTTTCTGGCAAAGCGGTTTTGGAAGCGTAAGGCTTTGCCCCCAGAAAACACTGGGTTCACTTTTCAGTGAGGTCACTGTGTTGGCAGGATCTCATAAACATAGGAAGGACAGCATGGCAAAGAAACACAAAAGGCAACTGTGAATTGAGTATGTTTTTAGAATTTACTTTCATATCCAAGTCAAGGATCTTAGTTCACAGCACTCTTTTCACAGTGCCAAGTATAAGGTCAGTAAAGTTCTGACACTGATCTGCGTAATTGAAACAGATGAGAATATTATTCAGTAGTTTTATATTATAATTAGAGCCACTGCTTATGTCACATTAATAAATCAATCACTTCATTGTGATTAAAGCAAGCACTGCTTTTCATTGTCTTCATGCTTTAAGAAAAGTATGATCATTATTGAGCTCTATAAGTGTACTTATTCTTTAAAGAAAGTATAATGGCAGAAAAAAAAGATTGGTGGTTATTACTATAAATCTTTAAGCCTTGAAATTTGAATATAACACATCTGATGATATAGTAAGACATTCATCTTCCCCTGGTGCTCACATTTTAGAGTTTAAACTACATAAAGATTAGTTCTAACCAGTTGTAGTGCTGGTTAATGTTACAGTAGACCTTTTTGTCCTTTGGCTTCAATAAGAGTGTAGAGTGTAGTCTCCAGTTCTTAGTCTGGATAAATGTTTTTCAAACCCACAAACCTGGAAAAAAGCCTCAAAAGTGGTGAAAACATACTGTAAAATGAGAATAATTTACAGGTTTCCAATACAGTAAAGTAGCAATTGATATCAAGGAATAACTGTTAGTAACTGTACCAAAATAGGTTACTAAGTCAGGTGAAGATGCATTTGTTTAATTTTTAGTACTATTATTTTACAAAAATGTAAAAATGCCATTTTTAGCTAAAATCTGTCTTTGAAAAGCAGTGGTAAACCATTTTGATTTCTTAGTGTGTGTGTGTGTGTGTGTGTGTGTGTGTGTGTGTGTGTGTGTGTGTGTGTGTGTGTGTAGTTACCTGATGTAATCCATTTGTGAAGAAAAAGGAAGAAAAAGTGAAGAAAAAGTATTAAAAAAAAAATCTAATACATATAGATGCTGCTTGGCTGATTGAATTCGTTTAACGTGGAGTATTATTATATTTATCTCATCTCATTTTTGCATGTTTTAGTGTAATACACTAAAATCTCATTATAAAACACATTATTTAAATGAAAATAACCTTCCTCTGGTGATAAATTATTCACTTTTCTTGAGCACTTTTTTCTTTACTAACAACAATTTTAGGATATTTTTATATTTTAATCCAAATTAATTTTAGCTGTAAAATATTTGTTGCTCCATGTATCCAAATGTGTCCATTTTTTTTTAAACCAACCTATGATTAATTCATTTTTGTTTTACTGGAAGGTAGTGTGTCAATTATGCATTCAGACTCCTAGACCACTCCCAGTCATTCAGTGTTAAGCCCCTTTAGAGACGAGAACCTCAGGCTTCAGTCCTTATTCTGTCCAAGGGTTTGCAAAAGAGACAGTCCCATATGCCTCATTGTGTGTTGGATAAGACCTACCTCCATTCATCTGAACCCTGAGAGTAACCCCTTGGCCACCCTTCTGCCATTCGAAGGAACCAATTAGAATCAATTGGCAGTATTCTCTGGGGTGATTAGCATACATGCTCCACTCGTGGGGCTTTGACAGTTATTGAATCTGTCCTGTTCGAGTGCCGTGTGTGGCTGTTTCGTCACATCTCTAACCACTAGCTTAACAATGAGGTAGCCTGAGATTTAAAACATAAGAACACGCTATAAATCTACTGTATATGTCACAAGTGTGTGCTTTAGTAAGATATCCTCTTAGTTAGGGGATTATGATTGAGCTCAATTTCCAAAATAAATAACCAGAAATAATGTCAAACTCTTTTAGTTTGAAGCTCTTGAAGTTTATAAAATCAAAACCAGCCACCTCACAAACAGATAAAGTATTGATTTTTACATAAAGAAACGACTGACTATGTTACACTATCAGGAATACAAACTATATATGAAATGTGTTTAAATATCCAACTGATGCCTGACTCCAAATGATCTGCTTCTACATGCATTTAAATGACTATACCAGCATCTGTAGGTGATTTTAGCAGGCAAAGAAAAATATGAATATTTCAAAGTGTTTGGTTGTTTTTAGGTCAAACCTGTGAATATTTTATCCTGAGTAGAACATGGAGAGCTTCTTCTGTCACACTAAACAGGGCTGTTTCATAAATTGGTTTTCAAAAATTACTGACAAATGCTTTGAACAAGGATTTGGTGTTAGCCACTCTTTTCTAAATAAGTTTAGAAATGAATCCCGCTCTGGATGAATGTCATTAAATGGTAAACTGCCAAAGGGTATTAATTGGAAACCCAATAACAACAATGGCTAGCTAATTAAAAGATAATATTGCTCCACTGAATACAAAACATGTCAATAACACACTAATCATTTAAATAAGGAACCTTCAGCTCATTGCATGACTAAACCCTCAAATTTACAGGGATCTGTCCTGGCTGATAATGTGGATCCAGTGGCCTCTGGCACAAATGCAGGCATAATGAATCATGGGACTCCTCCAGGGGATAGTCCAATGGATGTTTTCCAGCCGATCTTCATTAGCAGCCATCCAGCTGAAACATCTGTCCCATGGCAATTAGTAAGCTGACTGCAACAGGTTGTGCTGGAAGATAAACAGGATACGAGCAGAGCCGAAGGCATGCACACAGCAGCTTGTGGTGAGCAAAAAAAAGATGGACAAGCTTCAGCTGAAAAAGTACTGTATATGTATACTCTCTCTCTATAAAAAAAAAGGTCATGAAGCACCTTGTAATACTATAAATTTGTCTATAAACTCCTAAATATAAATCTCAGTAACACTTTCCTGGAAGAAAGGTTTGTTGTATGTATCTAGTTTCACGTTAGAAGAGTTTGTGTACAAATCACTGAAGGGGGAAAAAATCTTCTTTTGTTTGCTTTTATTATTCATCACAATAAGCAGCTGAGATCTGATAACTCTGCAGACGTTATATTAAGATGTTATATTAAGGCCAAGTGCAGCTGATTGCAATAAAAGATATCTACACGAAATCATACTGGTTACATACAAATGATCACAAATATTATCAGGTGAAGTATGACTTGTTTGTATGACTAGAAAAATTTCACAAGAATTTCGTGGACAAAAACATATTACACGTTAATACTGGTTCAATGAAGTCTACATAAGATAAACTGAAAATTCTTTGTACTATAAGAACAGCAAGAAACAGGTAAAACTGAAAGACTGAGAAAGTCACAAAAAGTGAAAGAGGCAGTGAATGGCAGATGCAAAAATGGAAGGACAGGAAATCAAGAGGGATGAACAGATTCAGTCAATATAAATTGAAAAGTGATCATTTGAAGGAAGCCTATTGCAAAATACTGGGAAAATTGAGTCTGCCAGTACGTTACTGTGGTTGTGGGGTGTGTTCCTTCTCTCTCAGCTGTAGCAGGGAGAGGTGGGAAAGGGCGGATCAGGTGTGTCACTCGAGAAGAGTGGCACACCTGGCTCGCACCTGCTCATTAACCTCTCACCTTACATAGTAGATGCAGGGCTGGTGGAGGCATTAAAAACACATGGAGTTGCAGCAGACAGCTATGAGAGTCTCTCAAACAAGACATGAACAGTGAGCTTGCCATAACTTAACAGCAGTGTGGAGCCAGCAGTGTTAGTGTATGCAAAAACAAAGCACTGTGTGTGTGCAAAAAGGTGGCATGTTGTCATCCTTAAAGAGGACAGTTGAGGAGAGTTGCTACAGTTACTTGGTCCATCAACAATATGTCTCCATATAATCAGAAAAACCAGATTATACCGTTTGTCGGCAGTAATAGTTGCTTAGTCTGTATTCAAAGTCCAACCACCTTTTCCATTGCTGTGTCCATCCCAGACTAGAGGACACAAAGAAGCACTTGAGCTGCACAAGAGAGAAGACAACCACCTGAATCACATAGTGAAACACACACACACACACACACACACACACACACACACACACACACACACACACACACACACACACACACACACACACACACACACACACACACATCCATTTAATAATGCCACATACCTGAGGTAAACATAACATGGTTGTCAAGATCAACTGCTGAGGTTTTCGTTTTGAGAGTTCCTCGAATGGTTGTCATCATATGGTCAAAAACATGTTGAGTTAAAGAATTCGAAATGTGTATGCGTGTCTGCAGTTTGGAGACTAGCAAACGAGGACTGAGGACATCAACGGTATTTAGATTGGTGCTACAGTTTTTTTAATGTCATATAAAATTCAGACTTCTACGTAATTTTTCAAGATGATTACTGCTCTACATGTTTGTACTGCCAACATAATCTGTGAAACAGTGATTAAGTGTTTTATAAAAGGTTCTGTACTCATGAAGGTTCAGGTTCCTAAAAATATCCTATAGTTGAATCCTGTAAAAGTTATTCTTCTTTTGATGCCTGTAGTTGGCTAACACACACAGTGTTGGTATCAGAATAGAGCCTGTACACAAATGTCACATGAGCAGTTGTAAAATGCAATATCATTAACAATCTTTAACAAAATTTGTCAAATGTAATGGCCATTAGCATTGACAAATTAAACATTTGAACTATAAAGATTCTTGGTTCAATCCCAGGACGAGGCACAAATCCATTGGATGCTGTGTCAAAAGGGCATCTACCATAAAAAGTGACGAAAGCAATCATGCTAACGTACTTGCTGTGGCGACCCCAAAGTGGCGTCTTTAAATCCTCACACTAAGGAACATTTTGATTTTGTCAACAAAACATGAAGAAATTCATATTTTTCTTGTTCTTCATGTTTCTGACAAACAGTTTGCAAATCTCAAACTCTTCAACCTGGTAAAAAATGAAGAAAAACTCAAGCCTTGACTTTTTGTTCTTAAATCAGTGACTAAGAAATAAAATAAAAACAACGAAAATCCCCCAAATAAACCAAGAAATGCATTAAAAAAAGAAAAACAGTCCCACATATGACAGGATATCTGCTCTTTTGCTCTTTTTTTCCACTTTTTTGATGGTCCATTTACAAGTGAGAATGAGAAACTCTATGAATATGTGTTGCATCTTATTTTTAAAAAAGTGAAATGTTGAAATATGAATGTATCCAACCAGGAATTAATTTTTCTAATTATTCTGACAACACATGGATAAAGAAATATATGGTGTTATGGAATTATTCGGTCAAATATGAGGACTTGTTGACCAAAACATCTGCCAATAACATTCTTAAATTCAGGTTATCTCATTACTTCAGCAAACTATAAACAGCTTAGATATCTGCCCTGTTAGATGCTGCATCTCTTTATAGAAAAGAACCCAGTGCCCCCCACAAGTACAGGAAGCTTTCATCTCAAATAAACAAAGTGAGGAATGATGGGAGATTCTTATCGAGATGCACACGGTTTAACACACGGAAGGGACGAATGCAAACAAAAAAAAATGCCACACAGTTTAGCAAAAGCACACAAGCAGACACACGCCTTGACCTGCTTCCCACTAAATAATCAGCTGTGGAATCTGCAAGACAAATCTCTGCTCTTCCCAAAGCCAACATCAGTGAGAGCCATTATTTTTCAATCTGCCTCGCAAATCAGCAAACAGGGAAACAATTTGACACTGGTGACAACTAAATTTAGATAGACATAGGCCACTAAGATTCAGGAGATAATCTGAAATGCTTTCAGAAGTGCTTATGCAGAAAGCCCTATACAGATTACCTGCATGACCTATGACTCTTTAAAAATGTAAAAGTAAAAAGTAATGTGCAGGACACTGTAACTCACGCTCAGACGTCTCGGTTTTGGAGAAGGTTAAGAATACACATTTTTTCTGGATTCAGTAATGTCCCTTCTCACTGCGTGCCAGATAATGAGCAGCTAGTCTGGCCCTTTGTATAATTTAGGCTGGTAGTTTGTTATTGCACGACTGTGATTATGAATAACACAAAGACTCACTCCTGCAGGAGTTTAGTCTATTCTGTCTTTCCAGTGTTGCACCAGGCAGACACCCAGATCCCACTGATTAACTGGGACAAAGGAAGCCAGCATGTAAACACACGGGAAGACAAGAAGACTACTGTTGGGGTTCTATATCTGTTTTATGTGGTGGTAGTATTGTGTTTTGTGTGCTGTTGTTCACCATGCTGCCTGCATCGCATGTTGCATTGAAAAGGAGACATGTTGACTTGAGTAGAGTGTGCTGCGGGCCTTTTAAAGGTATCTTAATGTTATTTTTGATACACTGCCATTTTCAATGATGAGCGTGCAGCTGAAGATGTGTCAGATTTAGCAGATCATTTCTGTTTACAATTAAAAGGAGAATTATCAATAACGCACATACATTCGTTCATTGTGTTTTTCAGGATTATCTACAACTTCTAAATTTTCTTTGATGTTTATTTAGGCTCCCATAAAAGAAAATAGTTCTACATTGGGTAACTGTTCAGGCTGTTTAAGCTGCATTAAAATCAGACAAAACCAAACTTTTCCAATAAAAAGAAAAGACAGCGATAGAGAAAGACAAAATCCTTATAGCATTGCTGTGGCATCAAGATAAAGAGCAAGCTGCTCTCTTTAAAGAAGTGAAAATATGAGGTTGAATGAGGTGACAATGGCCTAATGGTTTTAGTACTGTATATCTTACAATATGTAGACATCTCATACTCTGATGAACATGATTTTTTTGCATATAAGTCTGTTGACTTGATTCTTATTTAATTATGTTGCTTTGATTTTTTTTTATCTTCATTGTAGATTTACTGTATTTAAACATTGTAGCAGTAAACTTACTAAAAGTGACCACATATTCTGTTAAAAACTTGTGTGCAATAAACACTCCAACAGGAGAATCACACTCCCCCTAAAGCTCATGTTTTCTAAATTCCCCAATGCTAAGTCTTTGAGTCAATGAATGAATCCCTATATGTCAACCCCTCCCTTTTCTGCCTGTGTTCCTCTTCCTGTGTGCGGCCTCTACATCACTTAACACCAGCTGATCTCCTCTTCCACTCAAAAGCCGCCTTTTCATTTCGGTTCACTCAAATACACTCTACAGATTTACAGTGTGCAGAATCTGGTGGGTTGTTTGATTCAGGAAGCTGAGGAGATCAACGAAGGAATTAGGGGATAATGTACACACATGCACAGCACTCTGTGTACACATAGAAGGGACACAGCACACATATTCACATATACAGGAAACACTAAACCACAAAATCTACACATCGACAGATACATATTTACATGCATGAACAAACATGCAGAGGAAAGCCTTAAACACAAGACAGGCATTCACGCATACAGAGAAAACTCTGTGGCAAATGAATGGAAGCACACACATGCATGGACGCACACACATACACGGTTTATGAGACCTGATGAAGACAAGTGTTCTATCAACAACTCCAACTCTGGTATCATTTCCTTCCTGAGGTTCACCGCAAACATTACAAGCCTCCTGTCTCTTTCACTACATGGCAAGATTACTAACAGGGTTTCCAGGTTAGGGCTGATTACCCGGGTGGCCTGCAATGGCTGAAAAACACATACAGAAAAACTCATGCACACATGTAGTGATTAAGATCACTGCAGCTCATGCAGAGGGTCTGGACATGCTGGCAGGAACATACAAAGACGGAACATGCTGCCATAGAACCCAAAATACATTCAAGGATACAAACCATGCATGCACGCAGGTTTGAGGGGGAAATCTAGGGAGTCGGATGAAGAGATTAGTTTATCATCCCTGGTGATGACAGACCCCGCTGATGTGTGACCACAAAGCAAACAACCACTGATCGCTGTCATGTTTCTCCTGCAGCCAAGGGGAAAGGATGGTGAAGAGTTTTACATGTGAAGGTCCAAACACTCAGGAGTATTGAGCTCAAGCCAGAGTGGGAACACACTGCACTCTGGAAAGGCCTAAGTGGAATATTCATCAGGCAAAAAAGCAGCTATGGATTTTACTGGGTTGACACAGAAAATTCTGTTGCTTGTTTACTTTTACTTGAAATTCTGTGTAGTGCTGAGATGCGATCAGATGCACAAATTATGCTGCCCTTTCACTATGAAGAGGGTTCATGTGTTATATAACTATAAAGATGCTCAGGAGTCTTGTTGTTGGGTCTGTTAACACACTCCATATACATGCACTACTTACTGCTGCCAATTTATTTGCCTCAGCTACTTTGAAATAGTTGAAATTCCTGCAGAGCCTTAACTCAATAAAACTGTTATTTAAGAAATTTAAAGAAAAATATATTGAATTTAACTGAAAGAGAAGAAGCACTGGGAATTTTCACATCAAAATCTCATCTACAGCAAGTTTACACCACTCTGCTTCATTAAACATGCTAGAGTGCGAGGGTATCCCTTTTCACCTCACCCATCTGTGACACTTACGGGCTTTATACCAATACATGCTGAAAGCCTTGGCATCTCTGTTATTTACAGGAATGAAATGACGATATAATTTTGGCATCTTTGGACCGTAACCTAATATGTGTATTGGGGGGGCAACAAAGTGTGATGCAGGCAGGTTAAAGACCAATACTTAGAGGATGAGGAAACAAGCAAATTTCTTAATGCGTGAAAGGTGAAACAGGAGCAGTCTGACCACACAGTCTGATTTTAACCAGAATAATGGAGTTAAAGGTTTGTATTAAATCATGACGGTAAAGAGAGAATTTGATCTAATCGATACATGCCTGTTTTCACATGTCCCATATGTCCCCCTGTGCCTGGATTCCTGCATGTGTTCCTCAGTGTATGTCAAGCCACAGCAACAGACGGCCTTATATTACAAGAACAGGCAGAGAGGAAGGAGGAGCCCCCCAACACGTCCGCTTGGTGAAAGCAACTCTTCACCATACGGCAGCTGTTCACATTTCCTGCGTATTGGATGTCGAGTGGTGGCTATCGCTCATTTGCTGAGTGCATTATTAGCAGATGGACTTCCCGCTTAGCTCTAATATTGGGAAATGGGAGAAATGTGGAGAGCACTGTGGAGACACACATATCTATGAAGCAGCTGCTGTCGCTGCTAAAGAATTGAGCGTGTGTAGATATTTACTGCCGAGTACCTTCTGTTTGTGTTTCTCCGTGTCTGCATGCACATACCTCTATCAATACATACTGTATGTGAGTCCTGCATACAGGAGGGTATGTGATTTCTATGAATCTCTCTGTCTATTAGCAGTTCTGCTTGTGTGGGCCAGCTATGTGGCAAGAATTCCCCTTTGACCTTATCCATGCTTCAGTTATTCACATGAGGTTCCAGTAAATGCATGCCTGTCAGCACGGTACGTTCAGCTGCAAGAACCCAGTTGGATGACATTGTTTGTGCTGTTACAATGGATGTAATGGGAAACTGAAGTAATTTTGCAAATTGGGAGTGTCAAATTTAGCTAAAGAGAATGAAATCCTTAACATACAATAAATACTGAGCAGCAATTACTTGAAATCAAAGAAAGGAAAACTTTGGTAACAAAAGATAAAGTACAGAGCTTTATTAATCACTTGGTAAAAAATAGATTCATAAATTCAAAAAATTAATGGATGGCAAAAGTTTCTAGCATCCATTTCCCTCCACTTATCCAATTCAGGGTCACAGCTGAGCTGGAGCCAATTCCAGCTGTTATAGGGCAAGAGGAGGGAAATACCTTGGACAGGTCGCAGATGTAATGTAGGGCTAACACAGAGAGAACATTTAGATTTAACACCATTTAACCTACCTAATTAACCCACTCAAATACAAGGAAAACATGCAATATCCAAATAGAAAGGCCCTAGCATTTAAATTCAATGGTGCTATTTACCACACCACCCAGAAATGTTAGTAAAATATATCTTAAAATCAAATTGTTTGGATGCCAAGTATTCCATAATAAGGTAATTAGTTAAAAACCCACAGAACCACTTGGGTAGTTACTGTAATATTGTTTGTGTTGAATCAGGTCCAAAGGAGATCTGGAATGTTTTCAGGAGTCTTTATGTTTTCCTACTTAGGTCGTTACAGTTCATTATTCAAAGCATACAAGCATCCAGTTATTTTTTTCTCTCTCCACCATTATTTCTTTGCTTTCCTGAGCTTAACCTGGCACACAATTCCTGGCAAAGGATGACTCATTACACCCTCTTCTTCTCTCTATCCTCCTTGTGTACCTTCTCTTAGCCATTTGTTACCTGGGTATGTAAACACGACCAAGCACTTCCTCCACGTTGCTGTTCCTAAACTATATAGTCATTAAAAGGGACATAAACCAGGCCACTTCCTGTGTATGTCAAGCAGCTTATGATGGCACAGGAACTACACCAAGGCCAGGTTTATCTTAAGTGTCTCCTGCCATCTGAAGACACATTTGTTAACTCGGTCAACCATCAAGAGTCCCGGACAATGGAACAGCACACTTAGAGCTACGCTTTCCGCTTCTTCCTTTAAAACAAACAGCAGTGGCAGAAGCCGAGGAGTGTGATGAAAAGGAGTGTTTTGATAAAAGGGTTCTCATACCCTGATGCCAGCGTTTTGGGCCAAAAACGGTTTAGACATTTGAGCTTTCAATCACAGAATGTTGGCTTCTGTTTCTGTGTTAGTGACAGTTTGTCAGACTTGACTGTTATAATAATGTTGTCTGTGGAGAATGACACAGATTAAGTGAATAAATTGAAATGAAGTTAACAAACCACTTGCAACATGAGTGGCTATTTTGAGTTTTAGAATCTGTTTTGCGAGAGTGTTCTAGACCAGCGGTCCTCAACCTTTTTTGCGCCACGGACCGGTTTAATGTCCAACAATATTTTCACGGACCAGCCTTTAAGGTGTTGCGGATAAATGCAACTAAATAAAATGATACGACCAAGACAAAAACTGTGGTATTTTGTAAATATAATAATAAACACGAACTCACTTTATTAGCAGCGTCCTCCTGAAATGCGTCAACCACATTGAGAGTAACATCCTCCTCTCTGCCCCTCAATGCTCTATGGTCCGCTATGGTAACGCGTAAATATTTCTTTCAAAATAAGGCACACAACTACAACATGGGAAAAGACCCAGGGGTTAATGATAAAAACCCTGAAAACGATACATTTCACACCCGAGCCTCAGCTCTCGTGGTCCGGTACCGGTCCGTGACCCGGGCGTTGGGGACCACTGTTCTAGGCCACTGTGCCATTTAATTCACTCAGAGTTAATAAATTTGTACTGGTTTAATGTAACTTCAGTAAAACATCAAAAAAAGGAAGTCACATTTCAGTCCTCTGGGGAATCTTCTATATATCCACTAAATGCTCCATATACCAAATGAAGTGTTGGTCCCTATGCTACTGCCCCTGATTACAGCGTTTGTCTTTTCAAGTAGCTGTAAAATCAATAATCTCAGCATAGCATATAAGCAATAAGCAGAGATGAACTGCATGAAGAGGTGGAACACAAAAAAAGAAAATATTACACATAGTACACATATAGTCAGACACTGGTTTTCTAATACGTTTCCACTCTTGTGGAAGCTTGGCAGCACCTCCACACCTCAGATATGAGAAACTGACTTGTTCTCTTACTACACACTGCACACTGATGATGTAGTCATTGACCTACAGGTTACCTGCTTTGGTGATTCACAGTGTTACAGGAGCATAATTAATTTGTGTGATTTGAATTTTGACCTCTTAAATAATCCAAGTCTAGGAAAATGTGCTGAGCAGAAAATCAGCAGGCATAGCTTACCACTAACAGCCCATCCTAGATAAAGATACAGGAGGGTTACTGCAATGACTCTTGGAAATTGGTAAACCAAAAAGTTGCAGAATGGGTAGAAAAGTATACAGTAGGTTTCACTTTGTCTTTGTTTCACTCCAAAGAATCATGTATGGCATTCTGCTATTACTGCCAAATTTTCTTTGCTACATGTTTTTGAGTGTGAAACACTTGGGAGCTTTGATTGTCATACTAAAAAAAACCCCAGACATGCCAAAAAAGTTATAAAAAGATAAAGCCATAGTGTTTCATCCATCTACATAAACAGTCGGTTTCAGAAAGCCTGATACTGTTTGTCCAGCAGTAGCAGAACAATGGTTTGTGATCCTGGGCTGCACTGCCCATGGTAGTCTTGCTGTCCTGAGAAGCTGCCAAATCATAGCCCTCTTTCAATAAGTGGATAATGACGTTCTGTAAGCATGGTGGCACCAGACACCAACTCCACGTGGCCTGGGCTGCCGTTGTCCCCACTTTGTGTCTTTCAGCTCATGCACATGAGTCAGCTGGACACTTAAGGTACAGCATGTCAGATCCAAACATCACAACACATGTCAGGTACTCCATTTGTAGTGATTATGTGCGAACATACAGGTACTGTCGTGAATTCCTGTCTGTTGTAATAGTGATCAGTAAAGTCAGATATTTGGATAAATACTTATTGGTATACACATGGTATCCCCTTTTGTCATATATGGGCACGAGATCGTGATTCATATGGCAGCCCAGATGATAGTCTCTTAATTTGTTATGTATATATACAAGTATAGGAATAGCTGTAGCAGCTATACAATTACAAAACCTATAATAAAAATAACAACTTTCCCCAAACTGCATATAGATCAATACATGTCATCAAAAAATAACTGTTCAATTCAAAGAAATGCATACTTATAAAGTAATAATAATAATAATATGAAAATGTCTTGGGCTGGAGAGGTGGGTCAGCTATAATTACAGGTTTAAATATTTTACCCCAGAACTTTTGGTTCTGTCTTGCACTCCTTTTAGCCACTCAGAATCATTTCAGGTAATTTGGGAGTAATTTTGAGTTTCCCAAAGGTAAATAAAATGAGACGTCATAAAAAGGAAATTACATTGCATCTCATCTGAACTACCAATTTTAGGTCCATGCATAATTTCATTTGATGTAATTAACGTACTGCACAGTGTTTTGAAGGCATATCATTCTGAGCTCTCATTTCCTCAAACCATTTTGTCATGCTACCAAACGCCACACTGATCCTCATAGTATTTTTGGCTAAATTTAAAATAAGCTGCATCCCCTTGGGATATAGCAAGATTCTAGATACAGCAAATCTGCTTTTGGTATATTCCCCAACACCACATTAGCTATTTTCATTTGAAAATGACATATACTCTAGCAGTAGGTTCAGCAGTATATCATATTTAAACCAACACAAAATCTGACATGATGTGCCCAGCAAGACCAAATCCATCTAAAAACAGCTTCCTTCCCAACATAAAGCTCCCTGTATATACTACAGCCAAAACCAGTTTCTGATGGGTTTCATACCGGGTCCTGCAGCTCCAGAATGATTGGATTGCCTCTCCTGGGCGTTTCATGAGGTGTACAGCTGAGGTGAATCCCACCGTGAGCTCTCATGCTTCATACTGAACCATCAAACAGTGGGATTCTTCTTCTGGCCATTATGGAGGCTTCAGTGGACTCATTTGGTACCCTTGCAGAGAGATTAGATGGGAATAGAGGAACAGTTATGAAAGATGAGTATCACAACAAAAACATAATGGACGCAGTGGAAGTGATGTACAAGACTAAGGCAAATGTATTCGGTGTTCCTGCAGGGGACATAGCAGCAATTCTACTAATAGTAAATCTGCTATTACTTATGCCACTATTAGAACCTCATTCTTTAAAATGTTGAAATTCAGTGATAACTTTGAGTATATATTATATTAAACTTTCTTTAATATCCTTTGCATTAAATCCTAGGCCTAGGACTTCTTAGTGCTGTAGGTTAAAACATAATTCATTGAAGGCCTCTCATAGGTTTGATAAGAAGGATTAAAAAATTAGATCATTTCATGGTGGTAATGTTTTACAGTACAAGAAAACACATTTAATTTTCCACACACCTCTGCAGAAGCCTTTGAGATTGTTATAAAAATGTAGCACGCTTGATCCTGCACACTGTGGCATCTCTGCTCTGTCTATCAAATAGACACATGGGCCAGCAGGTTGTTATACATTAATGATACAGTCAGAGCATATGCAAGTGATTCACAGCTTATCAAGTCCAGCTCTCATGATCTGACTACCCAAAGCTGGACACCCAGGAACAACTTAGAAACACATTAAAATAATAAGAAATTTAGGGTCACATACTCATATGGGTAATAATTACGAGTTTAAACACAGTTTTAGTAGCATAGACACAGTTAAGTTTGTAATTTATATTTTTAGTATATTCTCTAAAAGCTAAAAAAAAAAAAAGAAGAAAAAAGAAGGGGGAATTAAATGTGCATCTTTTTTGGTCCAGTATGGGTCTTTTGTTCAACACAGCATCAGCATCACAGTTTATTCCTCTCCTCTTCATGTTTTCACAGCAGTAAGCTGTTAATGGAAGCAGAGGCTGCTGGCTGTGTCTGGCAATGAAAATAAGACCCATGTAGGGAACCAGACTGGTGGAGATGAGATATGTGAGTGCATGCGATGCAGGAGAGCTCAGAGGGAGGGAATATTATCCATTTCCATTCTAATACCCTTTGCCATCTCCATTTGGTATTGCTTGTGGTGTTTAGCCAATAAAGAAACTTCTCAAGCATCAATGCAGTGCCTCTTTCTCACCACATTACAGCATGAAGCAGAAACCATATCGTAAATTTAGTACAAATCTGAGGTTAAAAATAAGTATAAGCGTTAAATTTAAAGACCTCTAAATCTTTTAATGTTGCCTTATACGCTTGTTTTGTAATTAAACAACTATGAAATCATCTTCTATGACAGTAGAGGGCTCCATGGAATAAAGTCTTTTCAAGATAACTGGTGATGATACAATGCATGTTTGTAAGCTCCACAGGCTGGATGAATCTAGGGCAAGAACGGGAAAAACAGCGCTTTTCCCTCCATCAAGACTATCCCTGACTCACCCTTAAGCAAGGCTCTTTGCAATGGATGAGAAACGTTTTTGACGACACACCCTTACTCTTCATAAACTTACAAGCTGAGGGAGCTCCACTTCCCTCAGGTTCCACTGCACTGACTCATTCTTTCCCACTGCCCCGTGAAGGTCCACGGTTGGAAACAGCATTCTAGCTCTGCGCAGACCATGACCCTTGACGGCCAGTGTGGAGTGAGAAAACAGCTGCTGCTTCGGGAGGGAGCGCAGTCAAAATTGGTTTGTGAGATGTTAGATGGCTATTGTACAATATAATTAGTCCCTTAAGGAGAGGGGTCAGGGCTGTCAGCAGTAGGTGGGATGTTAGCATCAAATGAAAATAAATATCTTTGCCAATGACAGCAGCCACAACTACACCATTAACTGGAGATTTTTGTAAATGGCCCAGAAAAAGAAATATAAGAGGGAAAATGAAAACTGCAGTTTTTCTAGTCACATTTTTGCTGTTGTACAGCGCCACCCAGTGGTTAATGTAGTCCAGTAATGAACCAGATCATTGACAAGTTAAACCATGAGTGTATTATCCACAATTAAAGATAAAGAAATAAATCATAGTGAAAATGATTAGACAGAAAATAGCTTATCTTATTGCCTGATGAAGCAAGGTTATTATACTACTATACTTTTCTACTACTACTAAAATAAACTAAAACTACTTAAATAAAGCTAAAAAAAATCTAATATATAGAATATGTATATTAAAATGGTTGGCTTTGTCAACAAAACATGCATAAGGACACACTAATTCATATTTTTATTCAGATTTGGATGACTTTTTCACAAAAACACATTACATAATAATAATAATAATAATAATAATAATAATAATAATAATAACAACAAAGAAATGCTAAATAAAAACTAATAAAAACTAGACAGAATCTACAAAATTGGGAGCAACTAAATTAACACAAGCAAGCCCTAACAGAAATTTAAATTAAGTAAACAAAATGTTAAAGTATAATGCTCCTATGAGTTCATTTTACTCTCACCTAAACAGTAAAGGAGCCTAGTTTCTTGCTAATGCTTTATCCAGTCAGACGTCTAAATTGTGGATTTATTTTATAATAAACAAGTGTGCATGAGTTAATGAAAGACAGATCGCTCTGCTGAAGACATTAAACAGAAGGAGAAATGATAGGATCTGTAACTATAAATTTTCTCAGCCTTAGAAGGAAGCACTTTATGGTGATTCGTTTTACAGACCAGGAGCTGGAGGCTCCATTATCACCTTCCTGGATTAAGCTGTGACTGCTGACAGGCACATAGGGTGAATAAATGTCAGAGCACAGGGCTACTTTGCGGGTCAGATTTAGGCATCACAAAATGCTGAATGTAAAGATTTAGATTTATGAGCAAAGGCCACAAAAGCAGATGACTGATTTATGATCAAATTGCCATATTGCAATATGTGGAGGTGATTGCCAAAATCAAATTAATAACTTTATTTTCTGCTTTGCAAGACATGCAGCACAGATTCAGCTATACCATGATCACACTCTGATCTTACTTTGCTGCAGCAGTCTCATGCATCTCAATGCACACTTGAAAACAATATTTGTAAGACTTTTTTGATATGCTCATAATGCTGGTTTTGGTATATTAATAATTACAATTTCATATCATCATGATTTCATATAGTATAGATCCTGAATATATAAAAGCAGTCTACAGATTGTGTTTCTTCTGACACATGGCAGCAGGTTATGTAGTGTGGAGTTGTGACTTTATAGTAGGGGGATTTGTTTAAAGTCAGCAGTAACATTGCCGGATAAACACACATAAGAAAAAAATATCCCTTACAAAAACAGCACCTGTATTACATCCTATTCATAACCACACATACAAGGCGTCAACGAGCACGCAGGGATGAAACTGTTACTGAAAGAAGTTCAGACTTGAATTATGGTTCTTTAATTTGTTACTGTTCAAAGGTGCAATACGTCAAAGAAAAAGCGCAAGGAGTTTTAAAAATCATAACGTCTCCCATAAATGCTGGGTACACATAGAAAAATGACAATTTTACTTTTCCTGGATGGCCACTGACTAAACCGTCGTCCTTCCTCAGGACAAGGTCAGTCCTAACCTCCTGTAATTATTCTGTGCATAATTAAAGTACTTGGATTATTTTTACATGGCCGTGGGACAAAAGTCTTACGATAACATCATGAACTCATCTGAAAACAAAAACCAGAGATCTCAGTTTGATTTCTTTCAGGAAAGCCGTGGTGGGTTAGAAGTTCGGAACGCAAGAGTTTATCTGTGGGGTAAATTTTCAGGCTAGGAAGAGAGGGGGACCACATTTATTTAGAATGAATAAACAAAAATTTACTTTATCAGTGTGTATATACAGATTTAATTTTCCATGACAGCCTCTGCACCCGTTGTGACCCCTTTACCACAGGTTAACATTTTGAGGAGAAGCTTCTCTTCCTGGCTGTAGCAAACTCTGTTGTCCACGCCAACCATGTAGCAAAGGCAAACAAACACCACATGGGAGCCATTTAAGAGGCACAACCAAGCAAAATGAGTCTTTAATAACACTCTGCGGAGGGCCTTGTAATTGCAAGTGAGTGGAACATTTTCTAATTATAATCACTCACAGGCACACTCACTCACAGGCACACACTCTTTTCTTGCGCCTTGTGTAGCCTAGCATGCCCTGTTAGCCAGTAGCTAGCTGTGCGGCTAAAACCACATGAGATGTTGGAGATTGCAGGCTGGCAGGGTTTGTTGTGCTCCGGTTGGGTTTTGGGTCAAGGTTGGTTAGCTGAGTAAACACTATGTGAAGTGGGCAGAACGAGTGTGCTGTGAGATTCAAAACAAAATCAAGCAAAGTACAAATTTTCCTTATGTTTGGCACAAGTTTGAAGTTGTGTTGTTTCTGGTTAGCAATTAGAGGATGTGACTGTCGACATAATTATAACTTCCTAATTGCAACTGGCGAGTTCCAAGTTGGATTCCAGATTGGAAAACAAAATTTTACTTTCTTTTTATTGGCATATTTCCTACCAGGAATTCCAATAAGATGTTTGTTTTTATGTAATTCTACCACAAGTACATATGATGATTAAACTGGTTGAGCTTGCAAAGTTAAGGCTGGAAAAAGCATCAAAATAGCAATATGGGTTGGGTTTTTTAACATGCTCAGAAAGAGTTTGGAAGTAGATATTTAAACAGGGGGTTTTAACCCTGTTAAAGGACTTCATTCCTCTGGATGTCTCTGTTGAGAGGTTTAACCTCTGCTGTAAAATCTGAGAAAATATTCATTGACATTGTCTGCAGTCATCCAGCACTACATCTGTTTTCTGAGCGCACAACAGTTTTTAGTTTTTTCCTCCACTGACTGTTGTGTCGCCTTTGTATCTGCTGCTCCACCACACAACAGCTTGAACCTGTCACTGTGAACTGAAAGCACATTCAGTGACCTTAAACCCATAGATCAATGTGCATTTTATCAGTAGCAGCTCTATTGACCTGGTGACTGAGAGCAGCAGTCTTCTTGTCTCAGGCAGAGTTCCAGTGGCTGATCTGCTCTGACCTCTTTGTCATCACAGTACTGCTGTAATTAACAACCAGTATGTAGGAGAGTAAATGGATGGAAATCAAAACACTAATCTTATAAGCTTAGCGCTAAACGCAACAGCACCTCTGGGCTTACTTCTATTTGCCTTCATTTTGGATGACACACAGTTTGTGCTTTTATTATGGCAACAGATCTTTAGTGCTTAAAAATACCACAGCCCCAGTTTCTAAAGCCAGCGAGGACTTTTTCCTCAGCGGACTGTTTGTGAGGCAGTTATCGCTGGGGTTATTCGTAGTGTCGAAAGATTAATCACACACTAGCGGTACTTTTAAGGAAACTACTTTTTAAAATTGTTGTCACTGCTTTCTTCTGTTTCAGCAAAGCTTAAGAATCGAAGAAAACTCCTAAAATCAAGAAAAGAAAAACTTAACTTTGCTTTTACTGGGAGTAGTCATCCCTCTAGCTCATTCACATGAAGTGGAATTGCTATAACAGAAATTAGGGAAGTTGCAAGGCAGACATAGCAGAACATTCTTTGGACCCAGACCTTCGAGTCCACCTGTTACGTGATATCAGACAGCATGACAACCCAAGCTGAACCTTTCTCCTTTATCAATAGCTCTCCTTGACGAGGACTGTGAGCAGAGCTGTAGCTGTTGAGTTTTGCATACACATACACGCTTGCACAATGTGAGTTTGAAGGAAGATTGTATTTATTTATGTTTGTCAAATACTTTTTAATTGAAAGTCCAGATGTCAATAGAACAAGAGTCCATTTACCTAACTTATTTAAAAGTTAGACACAGCTAATATTTCACGTTACATATTCTTTTTTGAAACCAGCAGAAATACTATTCTTGTTTGTATTATGTGTATTATTGTTTAGGAAGGCTGTTACGGATACTGTAAATAATGCATATCCAGTATCCAAATGCATACATTAGTTGAGATTAATTGTAAGATTCACACAATGTATAAACACCAGCTGTAATTGTGGCTTTGAATCTTAGTGGCACTTTTTAGCCAAGGCAAGTAATGTGAATCTGTTTTGTAGCAGGCATATCAAACAGAAAAGGTGAAAGAAAACGAAAGGTTTCGAAAACATACACAAATTTGGACGGGAATACATTTTACTCGCACTCACTGAGCTGCCTCTTGATATCTTTAGCATCTGCTAGATTCTGTGCTTCAGTGAGAAGGTCAGCTGGAAGAGAATGTGTGTTTCTCTATGGGAGTGTGTGATGAATAGCATTTGGCTGTCACCCAAGCCAGACAGCCAGTGTGCTCTCTCCGAACCTCCAGACAGTTGTTAACATACAGCCCACCTGAGACCCCGGGCTCATAAATTAGAACCATTTAGCCGAGCTGTCTATCCACCTATCCAAACAGAAGCTGACAGACTTGGTCTTTCTTTCTTTGGAAATTGCTATGAGGTGATCATGATTCAATACTTCCTCAGCAAAATTTACCCCAATTTTCATAACTGTATTTGTGATGCTCTCATTTGCACTGCATGGAGGGACAAAGTCTTACAATCTTTTCCCATTCTTTTACTTATAAATGTATTTTGCAGTACATCACATATTTATTGTTTGAATGTGGTGAAGAGTTCAGAGAATTAATTTTTGTTATTTAAAACATTGTTTCATGTTGTATTGTTTTATGTTATGTTGGGGGCAGTGGCGGCTCCTGAAAAAAATCTCAGGGGGGGCAATTTTTATGATATCGACTAAAATGACCCATTTAATGAGTACATCAAACAACACAATTTTAATTTAAATTTAAAATGAACAACCATATTCTGGCCATTTGTATAGATTTGTAAAAATGAACATGAACAGATTTTTTTTTTTTTTTTTTGAATGAATGAAAAATAACTATTGAAAACAACAACTGTAAACTGATTGGGGGGGTGGGCTAAAGAGAGAAAGAGAGAGGGATGGAGAAAGAGAGTAAATATGGTTAAGGGTTCTTATTTGTACAAGAACTTTGCTCGTCTGTCTTTCTGAGTGGCAAATTTCTCGATGACCCTGGTGTTGAAATCAGGAAGTTCTTGTGTGAGTTTTTTCTCTATGGACAGCATAGCCAGAGCGTTGAGCCGATCCTGAGCCATATTGTTTCTCAGGAAAGTTTTTATCCTCTTTAAAGTAGAGAAACACCTCTCCGATTCTGATGTTGTCATTGGTGTGGTGATGAGGATGTTAAGAAGACTTACAGTTTCGGTGAATGTGTCTTGAAGGTTGTTTTCCAACTCGTGAGCTTTCATGTTTCTTGATTCGTTCGGAGAGGTGCTTTAAGTCGGTTTGTCCAGATTGTGTCCACGTCAAATCACACTTGTCACTTTTGAACAGTATGCACGGGAAACAAAAAAGTGCATTAGCTGTTCCACAGCCTGTCAGCCACGACTTGCGCTGGAACCAACTCCGACAAAAAGTCCTGTTGTATGCTTTTGACTTCTCCTTCGTTGCCTGGGTTAGTTGAATTTCGGGCTTGTCAGGTCCCAACTCTTTAACTTGCAGTTTTTCTGCCATTGTCCTTCTGGCAAAAGGGTAGGTTAGAAGCGATCTAACCGAATTTGGGGGAGGCTGTGCCTCAACCGTTAACAATACCGCTGCCATCGTCTCTCTCTGACCTTATAGCTCACTTAGGCTACTGACTGAGGTAAAATTCTAGAACAGCAAATCTTCGCGCGTTTTCTGCAGGGGCGCAATTTTAAGCGCCCCCAAACCATTTAATTCAGCGACGCTGATAGGTCAAATATTTATTATTTTCCCCTGGCAACCATTTAATGATAGGCTATTTCGCTGCATATCAAGGGCGCTTTGACGAGCGCCCCAGAAGAAGAAAAACACCGTTTGTTGGTTGAACTTTAATGAGTCAGCTGGTGAAAATGTTAAAATACGCCTGGCTGTATATGGGCACACACATAGTAAAACTATCATTGATGAATTTTTTAAAAATATATATTTTTACTCCTCCACATTTGGGGGGGCGGAGCCCGAGCGCCCCCTATGGGCCAGCCGCCACTGGTTGGGGGTGATCGTGGCTCAAGAGTTGGGAGTTCGCCTTGTAATCGGAAAGTTGCCGGTTCGAGCCCCAGCTTGGAAAGTCTCTGTCGTTGTGTCCTTGGGCAAGACACTTCACCCGTTGCCTACTGGTGGTGGTCAGAGGGCCCGGTGGCGCCAGTGTCCGGCAGCCTCGCCTCTGTCAGTGCACCCCAGGGTGGCTGTGGCTACAATGTAGCTTACCATCACCAGTGTGTGAATGGGTGGATGACTGGTTGTGTAAAGCGCTTTGGGGTCCTTAGGGACTAAGTAAAGCGCTATACAAATACAGGCCATTTATATGTTACATTGCATATAAATCAGCTTTAGGTAAAGAAATCCTGTTTTTCAGCTGCTTTGCTGCACTTTTGTGAAGACTTTATCAGCCAAAGATCTGTTCTGTTTGTGAGTGATTTGTAAGTTTTGTTAGATTAACCTGACAGATAGAAAAGCACGGTTGCAGCTTACTGGCCATGCCTGTAGGATAGGAAGCTACCTACAGGTGATATCTATAGGAATAAAAACAACCAATGATGCCCATTTAATGGAGTCACTGTATTTAAAATGGATGGCAGGAAAGTTTTACTGTTCTTCCAGCACCCACAGCCACACAGTAGTCATTGGTGAACACCACAGCAAATATCTACTCTAACAGTGATTTACTGCTGTGCTAAACCAGATATGTTCTTGTGCTAGTTGCAGTCAGGGAAATGTGATGTCTGCATGTGAAAAGTCACATTTGACCCATCAGTCTTGATGTATATAAATATTAAAACTGAGTCTCATCCTAAAAACTCTTTTGCTTGTTTAATGGAGTGCCATCCAAGAACACTGTGTGCCATTACTGTTTAAATATAAGAATGGAACCATTTGCAAAGTAGATAAAATAGAGATGGACCAGTCTAATTGTGTTATAATGACAGTGATGAATTTGGAATTGCAAATTTGTATTTAAACCAATGACTGTAGAAAACAGTCATTGGTTTAAACTTGACTTACAATCACACTGTGTTTGGCTTTTATTAGAAAACCGATCAAATGAAATATACAATACATCTCATAAAATATGGCCAACCGACTTATACCTTGTGAGGTATGCTATAGAATTCATTCATATAGTTTATTCTCACTGCACAAGGTTTTATCTTAGAGCATGGTCTGTTAGGGCAGCACGCTGGTTGCCATGATTATCTTACAGCAAAGAGCTCTTGGGTTTGAATCCACCATCTGCCTGGGGCTTGTCTGTGTGGAGTTTGCATGTCTCCACATGTCTGTGTGGGTACTCGGGCTTCCTCCCAGAGTAGATTAATTGATCATTATAAATTGCTCATGAATGTGAATGCAAGTAGTTGTCTTTCTTTCTGTGATAGCCCTGTGACAGACTGGTCCTGCCTCTCACCTTATGGTACCCGGGATAGGCTGTGAGCCTGAATTGGATAAGTAGAGGAGAATGCATGGATGGATATAGTATTGAGGGAGATTAGAGCAGTTTAGGGTCTACCTTGTTATGTTTCTCTGCTGCCCTCTAATGGTGTTAATATGTGAAGCAAGAGTTTTCCTTTAAGTAAATCAGTCAGTCAGTCAGTCAGTCATTCAGTCTGTCTGTTGTGCCACTTGATCTATTGAAATCACAAAAAATATATAGGAACATGAAGCATTTGTTGCAACAGATTTAACAAATAACAACTTGTTATTTGTGTATTGTGATTGCACCCCTGCCAGGACTGTCGTTCTCAGCACTGTCAATGCAGTTCTGAAACACAGATTTCTCATAACACAGACTCACCTGTGCAGAAGACACTGAAAATGCCACAAACATTTCACATATGTCAGAACAGACAAAATCACGAATTAAAACCTGTCTTATTTAACACACAGATACCAAATGGCATACTACTTTTATCAAAATCTTACTGACTTACAGTTACAGTACTGAAAAGAATATTTGATAAAGCGTACAATGATTTCAGACACAAAAATGAAATATGTAAGGATTTATATAATACTTCACATAGTGTTTTTACTGAAACTGGGAACTGGGAGAAACAAAATGATTCATGTGAAACTTTGGTCTTCTACTTCTTTTTTTGACTGCTCCCTTTAGGGGTCGCCAAAGTGAATCATCTGCCTCCATCTTGCCCTCCTCTCCCTCTGCATGTGTTCCTTCACTACATCCATAAATCTTCTTTGTGGCCTTCCTCTTTTCTTCCTGTCTGTTGTGTCAGTATATCCTTTATCCTCAGGTCCTCCAAGGTATGGAGGCCTATCTCCCCCCACCACTTCCTCTACCAGTGGCAGACGCCCTCAGACATCGGTGCATTGGTGGTTCTTTGTGTGCGGGGTGGGCGTCCAGGTACACACTGGCTCACTCCTTGGTGGCTGCTTGTCGGGGCCTGGAGCCTGGGGCTCGCTCGGGCCACTTCGGGGGTGGGGTGCCCTCGGCCTCTCGGCCTGGGGCTCGGTCACTCTGGCACAGCTGGCTGCTGGCGGAGCTCACGGGCACGTCACTGCAACCCCCCCTGGCTTCTGCTCCGAGGCTGCTGAGTGAGCCCTCATCTGGGACTCTCCTCAGCTCTTTCTGGGACAGTGGCGCGGCTGCCCCTCTGTTGGTCTTCCTTGGTCTCTTGTGTTCTGAGGGCCTCTGAATGTCTGGAGTCTTGATCTCCTCCATACCTGCTTCATGCCCTGGAGGACGGGGCAGTGGCCCCCCCCCCACACCCTCTAGCAGATCATTACATGAAGGAAACTTTTAAATACAAGCGCGTTCATGCTCACAGGTGTACACACGGGTGCTCACACACACAAACTACACCCTTTTTGGCTCCTACCTCAAAGCACACTGTGCGCTGTCGATCTTACGTGCTGCACAATAATGTTTAGTATTTACTGTTACATTCACATAGATCATCGTGATGTTGTTTATTATGTTGCCCTTTTTTCTTCTTCTTCTTGTTTTCTCTTTTTTCTTTCTCAACAGGTGATCCAGGTGATTGATATATGTATTTTTTGTCTGCTTATTTTGTTTGTTTTTTGTTTTTTGCCCTTTATCCCCGTCCCTCTTCCCCGCTGTTTTTCTTTCCCTCTTTCTTTTCCCCAGTCAAGTCTGTCCCGTATTTAGCAAGTGAAAATAAAATAAACAATAAAAGGTGAATCAAATAGACCAATACGGCAAGGCTGGGATGGTCCATTTGGTAAAGTAAATCCGTTGGGCATCTTTCTTCGCCTTTAGACAATAATTCTGATGGCAAAAGAGCAAAAGAAAAAAACAGTCTATCCTTTATCCTTACTCTGCACATATCTAAACCTTCTCTTTGTCTTTCTATCTTTGTCTCCAAACCGTCTGTCCCTCTGATGTGCTTATTTTGAATTTTGTCCATACTGGTCACACCCATCTTAGGATCTTAAACTCTGTAAAACCAGCTTGGCCTTCTTTCTTTTTGTTAGTGTCCAAACCATTAATCATAGCAGGCCTCACTACCTTCCTGTACACCTTCCCTTTTCGTCATACTGGTATCCTCAGTCGCATATTTCTCATGAATGTGAATCAGAAAAAAATATATATACCGCATATACTTGTGTTTAAATAGCACTGGCATGAGATGCACATGTGCCACAAGACTGAGAGTATGGGTTTCTATTTGTTTAACTAAACCTCATTAAATATAACTGTAATGCCTACATGAGCTTGTTGTTGTGTTACAAAAACCCCTTTACTTAAAGTGCTATCCTTGTGCTCCTTGCTTGCATTTTTATATTATCTAAAACCTACTTTTACATTACGTCAGCTAATCTTATTCTTATTTAGGTAAACCAAACAACAGGTAAACCTCTCAAATAATAATGCTGGGACGTCACTGTAAAGCACAACATCCACCAGGAGGGGGTGCTACAACACAAAACATTTTCTTGTTTCTGTGACCGTGCCGTGTTTATGAAACTGTTATGACTTAAACACATCCACAGACTCTACTGTGAGTACAGCTGAGGCTTCTGAAATATGCTCCAACCCCCAAATTACAAAACCTCAAAATAGTGTTCCAGGGAACATTTCTGCCACATACATTTATTTTAAGTGCATAATAACATTTGCATTGCATAACTCATGGCTGGACCGCCATCCAACCTCAAGAATTTTAGTGAAAGAGTTTCTTTCCTGCCTAGATACACAAAAGAAGGGGCTGGATGTTTACAACACATGCAAATATATTTGAATAATCGTCTTTGTTTTTTACTCAAGAGTGACAAAATATTATTGTTATTATAAAAATAACATTTAAACCTGCATTCAAAGGAATTCCAGTGTAAAAAAGAATCCGTCCTTTCTTCCTGGCATCTTTTATAAGTTCATAAAGCTGCTCAGCGATGGAAATATGTGGATAGCAGTTTCCATAATGAACACCACCATTTCCACTGCCTCTAGCTCCAATATAATTTAATAGCCGTTGTGGTAATTGAGCAAGTCTGTTAGGTGTTATGTGTTAATGTGTCTTAATTACAGAACCGACTCACAGGGCTTTCTCTGTGTGGCACGGACTAAAAGGTAGTCTGATATAAAAAGAAAAAGCTCAGAGACATTAAAAGGATAAGTCCACACGTTTTAATAAATTCATATTAATGATTTCATTATTCAGAGCAGATTGGACTAATATTCTGGTCTGGAACCATTTTAGCATAGAAAACAAATGGATTTGGAGCTAATGTTTTCATAATGAACAAGACTTTTTCTTCCCTCCCTGTCTCGTACAAGCTCAATCTAGTTTGCAATATCTTTCAGACAAGCTGAAGTGTGGAATAGATTTATGCCCACAAAAGGCTGATAAAGTCCTTATCTGTGATTAAAATTCACTCTGCTCTCATCGTTAATATGCTTATTAGATTTTTTTTTCTTCCTTTTATTTGATGGAGAGATTATTGCCATTTGTGTAGTGGTGGCATTGTGCCTTGTTCCGCTGAAGCGCCGCTGGTATCGTCACACCATCGACTCCAAAAGTCTCCACCCAGCATGAAGTTTAAACGTGGTTGCCGGTTTGCGAAGCTGAAACTTTCAGAGCTCCTTTATGTGTCACAGAGATCAGAAAAGTGTGTTGGGCCTTTGAAGGAAAGTAGGTGGAAAAGACATACATTTCTGACCTTTAAAGGAAACACTTCATTGACCTATGAAGGAGTGTGTAGTTTCTCTCCGCAAACCTATGACAATCATTTTGGCTGGGCCTTTCAGATCTGACCTTTTTCAACCTTTCATACTGAGGTTTTTGATTGTTAGTTGAAACCAGTTGGCCTCATGGTTATGGAGATGGATTGGACTGGATCACAAAGGTTACATAACAAAAATCCAGCAGCTGTTCCATCGTACTGTAGACAAAAATGGGTGTCGTGTTTCTGCTACTTATCTTAGTCCAAATCATGGGGGGCAGCAGTCTAACAATGATTTTCTTAATAAGTCAAAATTTCTGATTTCCGAGTCAGAATTTAAACCTGAGTTTGGTTGGAGCAACCCCAAGTTAACAATCCAAGATGGTGGCAGTGAACACTAAACACTATTTATGTCAAAATTCTAATCTGTAATGCCAATATTGTGTATTTATGACTCACTAAAAAAATTAATTTACAGAGTCCTGACCATGCTATATCTATGAGTGTGCTGCAGCTGTGTTTTTAAGTGCAAAAAATGAATATTATGCTGTTTTGCTAGGGATATCTGAATGGCTCTACCTCTCTAAAGAACCAAAACAAACCTTGTTTTTCTCTAATGCGCTAATTTGGGACTGATATCACTTCCAAGTTTCAACATCCAAGCACCAAGGTAAAGGGGGGAGGTTCCTTTTGACATGGAGCAGCAGTGACTCTACTGTGAGTCCCTCTTCACTGACTGAGTTCCTCCCCCAATCCTTAAGAGAAAGCCATTCTAGGAATCTCATTTCTGCCACTTCAGTTCAATTCAATTTTATTTATACAGTGCCAAATCACAACAACAGTCGCCTCAAGTTGCTTTATATTGTAAGGTAGACCCTACAATAATACATATAGAGAAAACCCAACAATCATATCACCCCCTATGTACAAGCACTTTGGCGACAGTAGAAGGAAAAACTTCCTTTTAACAAGAAGAAACCTCCGGCAGAACCAGTTGGTTCCATCTGCCATGATCAGTTGGGGAGAGAGAAGGAAGACGGGATTGTATTTGCCATCTCATTTCTTTGGTCCGTACCTACAACTCATGACCATAAGTGAGAGTAACAATACAGATTGACTGGTAAATTGACAGCTTTACTTTTATACTCGCTCTTCACAATAACAGACTACACCATACTGTGTGCCATCAGCTCTACTCTTCACTTACAAGATTAAGATACTTAAATTCCTGCACCTGGGGTAGAAAGTAAATTGTTTATGATAAAAAAAATGGGCTCTCCAACCTTTTTTTCTAGCTGAGAACTATGGATTCATACTTGAAGGTGCTAATTCCCGTCCCAGCTCCTTCAGACTCCGCTGCAAACTGCCCTAGTGCGAGCTGGAGGTCAAGGCTCGATGAATCAACAGAACCACATCATCTGTAAAAAGCAGAAACAAAATCTAAGATCATGAATCCCATACCTCTTTTCTGTGCCTTGAAATATTTCCATAAATGATGCAAACAGAAAAAGTTTGCTTCTTGCTGCTTTATTTCTTCTTTTGCTTGGACTTTGAAAAGAGCTACAAACAGATGCATTTAACACAAACTACTGTATTACAGCCTTATATGTGGCATGTAAAGCTTTCAATGACGTGGATATACAATGTATATATAAAATATATATGCAATACAACTACACACCACACTGTCTCACTGACTCACATACATTTATTAAGTCACAACATATTATTCCTGCTATGACACTCCCAAATATGCTGCTAGTATTCAAAAGCCAACATTTAAAGAGTCCTTAAACATAAGCTTGTATAGCATTTTCTATAGTTCTGTTCAAAGTGCTTTACAGGTAGCTGACAAAGTAAGACTGTAGAACTTTAAGCAGTAAAACAATAGGGGACTAATGAACAGAAAAGCTATGCAGAAGGAGGACAATAAAATCTAAAATCATAAAATAGACACAGGACAATAAAAACATTTTAAATCAAAACAATAAATGTAAAAACCTCCATTAACTGGAGCGAGGAGCTAATCAGAAGTTAAGTGAAAACACAGCATTTTTCACTTAATTTTACTGCTGTTTGAATAATTTCAGCATTTTTGAATACCATTCATTATTTTTTAACTGTAAATCTAATACTTTTTTACATGGTAGATGTAGAACAAGACATTTTTAAACTAAAACACTTTCCCCGACTCTCAAAAGTTACTCTTCTCAAGCAGACAATGGCAACACAAGAATTGTTTGAAGACTAATTTAATCCAGCGTGCTTGTCTTCAGTGTTTTCCGACTCCTGATTTCTGACTTGCTGACTTTCCACTTAGCAACTCACACATCCTCTGGAGTGTTATGTTACTAAAAGGAGCAAGTACAATTTAGTGTACTATTTAAGTATCCATTTGCTGATGAGTTATAATTAGTTATCACTTGGGGCTTCAAGATATAATTAGTGCATGTATTTATTGAAAAACGGGTGCTTTAATTGTGCATTGTGACAATGCATTCATGCATTGGGCACACTGCAGTCCTGTCATTCAATCAGATATAGACCCTCTGCTTCAGCCTTTCTTTCTCCTCATCACTGCATGCTGATTTTCATTTCAGTGCTCACAGCAGGTGCCAAGGAACCAACTCCCGACTTAATGTCGGGCTCATTTCCCAGGTCAAGACTTTATTGATTGATATAGAGTACAATTACATAACCTGCTATGCATATCCCCCCACCAGTTATTAGTATAATTTCCTTTATTACGCCCTCTATGAACTCTGAGGCAAAGTAACGGGCCACAGGCTCGGTCTGCCTCTTTCACCTGACTGCTGAGTTTTATAGTACTGACCTATGATTTCAAGGTGTCACAGCTGCCAGAATAGTTTAACTGTGACAATTACACGATTTGAAATGACAGTCTTTTGTACTTCTTATGTCTTGCTGCCAGTCTTGTCACAGCTTGCCAGATAAGATAAGCTCTGTGATGAGAAGTAATAATATCAGATCAATATGTTCTGTACCTAATGTTCTCCACAGAGCAGGAATCTTCAAGCATGTTCTTTTTTCTGCTATCAAGTAAAAATATCTGCTGTCATAGTGGAATAATCATATTTATGTTCGGGTTTGGACACTTTGGAAAAGGCTTTCCATTTCTCTCTGAGATGATCAAAACAGATCAGATAGGTTGGCATTAAACCAATTACAGCGGTGCTTCTGTAGTGCTGTCATCATACTTTAATTTGGGTTAAAATCACATCACTGGCATTTTTCTGACGCTGTCGGTAGAAAAGAAACACATATTCAGACATTTCTTGAGTACATTTTTTACCCTTACAGAATCCTGGGGGAAATTTTGCCGTTATGTTTTTGGGTTTTTTTCGTGCTATTTTGGCTTTGCTGAATGAATATAGCTCATATTTGCCAGAGGATTAAAAAAAAAAAGTAGTCTCTGTTCCTTCATTTAGCTTAAAATGGCTAAGCTACACAACCTGCCCCATTGAAAATATAATTTTTAATCTCACATTTATCTGGACTTTAACTAATGTCGACGGGCTTGGAGATGCAAGTGAACAGCTGTTCTACCTCTAAAGGTGCCCCTGACAGTAAATATTTTACATGCAGTTCTCACTATGGGCAGTAGAGGTTGTATCAATTCATAAAGAAACCACTGTTTCATTTAAAAACAAAAAACAAATGTCTGATACATGCAACACAATCTGTCTGTTCTCCTCTGCTTATCCAATTCAGGGTCATGGAGTAGCTGGAGCTTATCCCAGCAACCATAAGACGAGAGGCGGTGTCCAGGTCACAGTACAGGTGCCTGGACAGGTCACCAGCCTGTCACAGGGCTTACACAGAGAGACAGACAACCATTCATATCTATGGGCAATTTTGAATCACAGTCTTTAGTATGTGGGAGGAAACTCAAGTGAAACCCCGAGAGCATCCACTGGGAAAACATGCACACTCCACACAGAAAAACTCCAGCCAGTTGGTCCAGTCAGACCCAGGACCTTCTTGCTGTGAGGCATGCTAACCACTGTTGCCACCGTGCTGCCCACAACACATCTGCTTGTTTTCTTGAGGTGAGAGTTTAATCAGGAACGCATTTATTTCGCTGTTTACAGACAATGTCATGAAAATTTTCATTCCATCTCTTTTATGGTTAAAGCGTCATTTGATTTACCCGAGTTACACCACATAGATTTACAAATGTTTCTGGGTAGCTCAAAGCCACTATGCTTTAGTTTTCGCCTGTAGCTGAAAGTTGATGGGCTCACTTATTTCAACACGCTGTGACAAATTTTCTTCTTCCACCGGCAGATATTTTTCCACTTGCAAGAAAAGTGATGAGCGAAACGAGACTCAGTAGTAGATCAAGTGATTAACTTTGGCTGCTGGATCACCCGCTTCTCAGTTTTTGCTGCTGTTAAGTATAAAACATAGATCAAGCTTCCCTGTGAGCTTGTCTGTCTGTAAGTAACCATCACTATGTAAACACTGCTTTTCATTACGATGGATGGGTGTGGGCACTGAGCCACTGGTCTGTGAGGTCTGTGTTATTGTGGTGAATGGATGAGAATACAGTTTTAACACACACACACATACACCCCCACACACACACCCTTTTATGAGTCATTCAGTGTCTCTGTTTATTTATTTAGCTTTTGGTCATACAGGGAGTGTTCTTGTCAGCCAGAAACGCCCAAACGCACGTGAAGAAACATGAGGATTTGAGGACGGGTTCATCCCAGGATTCATCCAGTTGCAACAGCAGGCATATTTTTAGCTCTGCAAAAGTCAGAATGGCACAGAAAGGCAAGTAGGCAGACGTATTGACAAAAAACATTTAAAGGTCAAAACTTAGGGCTGGATAATTATATTATGTTACTTTTTAACCTGTGATGCACAAAACATTTTACACTACTCTAGCTCAGGAGTTCTCAGAAGAAAAGATTCTTAAACATTTAGACAATTACAGGAATGAAAACTAATCAGATGATTGACTGAATGACATAAGCAAAGAAATGACTTAGTTGGCTTTGATTTTGTGCTGTTTGCTGTATTTAAGTGAATGATGCAATAGACTCTACATAAGGAACCCCAGTTTCTTTGAAAATTATGAAATAGTTGCAAAACGCAATCTATTTTGTCATGTACGTGGACATAAATTCTTCTTTTTTCATTAGACTCAGCACAACTGAAACTGTGGCATTTAAACTGGAAGTATGTTGGACTTTTAACCCCCAAAATCTAGAAAATGGCGTTTTAAAACCTACGCTAAAGACTACAGTTTAACTGTAATATCTCTGAATGAAATAAGAACATGTTTATGTCCATGAACACAAATAAACAAGAGTATTGTCTTTTTTTGGGCCCAAGCACGTGGTTCAACAGATCGTGTAAGTTTTCACCAACTGCTCTGGGACTGTTGACGAGCACCAGTATGTGTCAGTTATCCAGACACATACCGTACCTGTCAGGTCTCTAAAGAAAGCGCTACCAAACACAGGAAAATTACAAATAAAAGTAAATGAAAAATAAAATCAGTACACAATGGAAAGAAGCCATAGGAAAGCATGTGTAACCTTTTCCACTAATAGGAAAAAATGTTACTCATACTTCCTCATACTCACACATTTTTTGCTTTTTTGTTGTTCTGGTGAGATTCATGTTAACACTTGCATGTTTTGGGGAAAGTTTTCATTATTGCCTAGACATGAATTATGGGTTCCATCATTTCTCTTTTGAGCTTGTATGACAAAAAATGGGGGATATCAGTTATCATTTTCTAACATTTTTATTCTCAACCTATCATAACAACTTCTCAAACTGCACAGTTGTCATTTGTTGAAAAACCTTTTCAACCTCTGTAATTTTAGAGCTATCGATGCCATATTTAACAAAAGGACAATATTAACTTTATATCAGGCAAACCTATAAACACACACAGGCAAACAGGTTTCACTTCCACTGTGCTTTGCACATTTGCTCTCTCTTTGCAGTCCACAAGAACTTGCACAATGACACACATTCCTGCATATACCATTAGGAAAGACAAATCTATCACAGAAAGAGACAGAGAAGCTCTCGTTTTATCTGTTTCTCTCACTTCCTCACACGCCGAAACCATCTTGCAGAGGTGTGGACTCGAGTCACATGACTTGGACTCGAGTCAGACTCGAGTCATTAATTTTATGACTTTAGACTTGACTTGAAAAAATGTTCTAAGACTTGTGACTTGACTTGGACTTTTACACCAATGACTTGGGACTTGAATTGGACTTGAACCGGTTTACTTGAAAAGACTTGATATTTTACCCCAAATATAAAATTTAACATGCATATTATATGGAGATTGAAAATGTGACGTCATTCACGGGTAGAACCGCAAAGGATTCTGGGAACTCGTGGCAAGCGGTACTAGCGCACGCAGGCTTTCAATTAAAATCAGTCACACAGCGATAAAAAGAAACACAAAAATGTCAAGAAGCCGTTGTATTATTAACTGCAATAGCCGGTCGCATGACAGCCACGGGAAGCCGACGGGTAAAGAGATCGGTTGTTATCGGATTACGTCGTTGAAGAGAAATTGTTCGAGCCATGTTTCCGAAGTAACAAAGAGGCGACTGGATTGCAGCCATTCAAAGATCAAATATAACGTCCCAGAACCCTCCAGCTCACAGGTTAGTCTGCTCCAAGCATTTACACAAAGGTCAGTCTGCTGTTGTAGTTAATGCGTCATTTTTCTTAACATAATTGGTGATATAGGTTACAAGCAAGTCTGGCGCTGAACAGAAATTGTCGCGCTATGCTCCTTTATTTATTGTGCATAAATAGTAAATTGTCCTGACACAATATTGCGTTTCGCTTCTGTTATTATGGTACACTGACAAAAACACATACTTTTATCCACAGGATAAAACAGTTGTTTTGTATCACTAATTGCCCAGTACGATTACAGCATACAATATTATTGTCACTGCTACATTTCTGTGATGCTACCAGAAATTATTTCCACTACTAATTAATTACCGTTGAGCTCAAAGGTCCTATTAATAAACGGTTAAGGAATGTGTATTTATGACGACGATTTGTGAGACTGGTAAACTTATGATACGTACGATGGTCTTTCGTTCTACACGGTGCATTTCAAGGTCCTGCACCCATCCGTCGGTAAACTGTACCTGGGCTTGTTGCAGTGACCGGAAGTTACTAAACTTCATGAGTGTATGCACTCACTCCAAGAACCGTATGATTATAAATATGCATATAAATATGCTAAGATGAGATAGCTGACTTCATCTAACTAGCAAATGTTGTCCAGGCTACGTTGGTGATACAGTTTTTTTTAATGTGTATGATATTTTTGTCATGCGATTTTAAAGCTGGTCCTACAACCGCATCCAAGAATAACATGCAGCGTATCTCAGAACTGTCGGTGAAAATTATTCTTGGAGCTAAGTTTAATTGAGCTGCATTTTAAAGAGGTGCAATTTCACAATTTGTGTATATTTTCTAAGTTCACTATTTTGTATGTGTTGAGAAAAACACAGATTTTAAAATTACATGGTCTAATATTTACATTTAGCATAACTGCAACATTATTTTTTCGTTTGTTTTTTTTAAAGACTCGAAAGGACTTGAAATTCAAAGTTTCAGACTTGTGACTTGACTCGGACTTTTACACCAGTGACTTGAGACTCGACTCTGACTTGCCTGACATTACTTGAGACTTGACTTGAGACTTGAGGATAAAGACTTGAGACTTACTTGAGACTTGCAAAACAATGACTTGGTCCCACCTCTGCCATCTTGCAGACATGCCTATTCATGGTATTAACAGAGCACATTAATAACAATACAACAGGGCTCCCATTGTCTCCCAAACATAATTGTATTATCCATCATGCTTCTCTGTAGCTCTGACACACATCGAAACATGGCTAGGGAGTCTCGCCAGGGCTGCTCGTCCACCAGCATTACCATAGATAATGTTTAATTATGCTAATTCGATTGCAATCATTTTGAACAAAATGACAACACGCTGGCGCTAATGAATATTTATAAGACAGAGGGATAGAAGTTAATTGTACTTTATGAGTGTGCCGGGGAAGTTATGTTGGGACCAGGATTTGGAAGGGATGACTGGACTGCAGGGAGTCAGGGAAGAACAGAAGAAAAGGAGGGAGGGAACAAGGGTGAATGGAAAACTATTGCAACTGATGATCTGTCCCTGAGTCATCTGATGGTGTTCACAGACTGGAAGTATATTTGATTTTAACTCCATCAGTGTACTGAATGAGCCGATAAAGACAGAATCAGATGATTTATTTCAAAATTGAGGTGTTTTTCTTTCATTTTTCCTTTTGAAGAAGGCATTTTCCTGAAGGCATTACCTTCGTATCACATTCTGTCTGTTGAAGTACAAAACATTTTGTCAGACAAACCAGTCGGATCCAAGTCTGATAATGCAGACACCTGCACATTTAGTACTATAACTCAGTTTTAATTAAATCATATTTAATTTGGAAGTGCTCATTTCTTTTTTCTGCCATCATTCATTCAATTTAGCCATCAAATCTAGTCCTTGGATGTATTTATTAGCTCATATAACATTGCTTTAAAAATGATTATTAATAGGTTTTAAATTAAGGATCACTTTACTCAAATTGTTTACACAAAAGCCTTTTTTCAGCTAACCATGAGATTCTGCTTCCATTCAAATATAATGGAGATGAACAAGATTTGATATTTAGTGCTCAGAGCAATGACAAATTAGATTTGAGTAAGTTTTTTTGATGGCTGTATTTATAATACAACCGATGATAAAGCACAGATTACTTTAAGGCTTGGGTACTGTATGAATTTGCTACCATATAAGCATGCAGTGTCTCACCAACGAAACAAGCTGGTTAAAATGCTTAGGTTGCATCTTCAAAACCACAGCTAACGATGGTTAATCTCACTAATGTTTCAAAATTCGTCTGACTCAGACTGAACGAGTTGCCAGTAGCAATAAACAAAAAAAGGTTTGCCTAATAATTCTTGTTCGAAACTGTATGACAAGCATTTTTGAGTTGCAGCTAGAGCAGACTAATTCTGTCCAAGTGTGGATGCAGAAGTTTGAGCTGGTTTGTTCACTGCGGTTAGTGTTCAAATAAAACTGAATGTACATTGCACAAACACACTTTGATCTTAAGTATGCATGCCCTTTTTGCTTTTTAATTAGTGATATTAAATTTTCCAACACTGTAAGTAAGTAAGTAAAGTTTATTTATTAAGCTTTTTGTATACAAAAAGAGTAAAATAAATAAGAACATTAAGTAACATAATAGCTAATCAAATGACACAACAAGACACGATAAAATAAACAGGTAGTTTTTAAAATATGGAAATTCAACAAAATTGTCAACTACATGATAAAAGAGTCAACTAAGTGTAGTTGTAATGGTAGACTGTTCCACAGTCTTGGTGCCACAGAGTGAAAAGGCTCTATCGCCTTAGTCTTTACTTGTGTACAGAGAACAACTAACAGATTCTGAGACTGTGAACAAAGATAACAAGCATCAGTATATTTTGTAAGAAGCTGTGATATGTAATCCAGAGCTTGGCTGTTTTGTGCGCTGTATGTCTCTGCAAATCCTAAAATCTACTGGGACCCAACGTAAAGAGTATAAAATGGGAGTTATAGTGATGTGCTTGATACAAGGTATAAATAGTCTGGCTATAGAATTTTGTCTAATGTGGAGGGGAATGATTTGTCCAAGCTGCTAAACAGGGCCTTACAATAATCAAAACACAATGACACAAAGGCATGAGTATTTTTTCCAGTTCAGCTGAGGATGCCTTGTGTCACAATTTAGAAAGGTTCCTTAAATCAAAGAAACAGGAACAAGACAAAGGAGTTAGAGCCTGACTTCACACCTAAAAGAAGTATATAGGAAGAAAATAGTAATGGACCCGAGACTGAACTTTGTGGAACTCCACAGGTTAGGGTTAGGTTAGAAGTGATCTAACAGAGAAAGTCCTGTCACTTACGAAGAAAATCAGTTTAACACAGAGATACCAGCCATATCCTTAAGCATATTAAGTAAGATTGTATGGTCAGTGGTATCAAAGGTTGCAATGTGATCAAGTAAAATGATTGCATTAGAGACCATTAAAAGATCAATACACAATGTTTCTCTTGGTTCTCTTGATTCAAACAATTAATGTTATGGATGTAGCAATTCTCCAAAACCACATTTCAGTCAATATCCGTATTGCTGATCTACTGGTTTCGGTGAATTCTTGCCTTTATTTATAGGGAAGGAATAACAAAAAACAAGGAAAAAATATTTTCCATGGTCACTTGATCATGACTAGAATATAAATAAAAAGTAAACTTCATTGTTCTTACTTATTCCCTGTTCACTTGTTGCCTGAATGATGTGCAAAGATTACAGCTTTCACCTGACTTGCATGCTAACAGTTTCACATGGATGTCATGTTTGGGATGATGGAATGGCAACATGATGAATAAATATGAGGGTTAGTTATCTGCAGCGATACCTGATCTATCTGCTGTGGTGGAAAATAAGGGAGCAGTTGAATGTTTTTCTTTTTTTTTTTCCTTTCTTTCTATCAGGGTTAGGTTAACTGATCATTCTAAATCATCGATTAATGCGGGGGGAGAAAAAAAAGAGAGAAAAGAACGGGTCTCTAACTGCTGCTTCTGCAACAAAGCACACCCAAATGATGCACAGCACCAAAAAGACAAAACAGGGAGAGTGTGAGGGTGTGTATGAGAGAGAGAGACAGAGAATATGAGTGTCTCTGTGTGTTTTTGTCACAGAACGTATTTGAAAAATGAGGGTGAGAGACTCCAATAATACCACCCCCAGAAAGCCAGAGGCAGATTGTGAATGGCCCAGGAGACCCTGCCATCCATGGCACCCAAGAGAGCTGAAGATGTGAGGCCACACGTCCAAATGACAACACACACACACACACACACACACACACACACACACACACACACAGAAACTGCACGGACTGAATGTACAGGATTTTTTTCATTTTACAGTGGAGTGGCTACATCATCTTTCAACATATTCTACCTTTTTAAGCCAATTTGTCGGCATTTAGACATTATGTATCATTATAGAAAATTTGTCAACTTTAAAAATTACAGTTTAAGCCTTTATGACTGTTTGTGATCTTTGTGAGTCTAATTATGCTAACACTAACACGCTAATGCACTTTTGCTTGTAAGAGCTTGTGATAGTGCTCATGAACTTACAACTTGTGTAGCCCAGTGCTGTCCTGTCCTATAACTAAACTGAGTTGGACAAATTCAGTGGTAAACTAATTTCCATGAGTAGTTCTTCTTCCTCTTTTTTCCTCACACTTGGTCACACACACACACACACACACACACACACACACACACACACACACACACACACACACGCACGCACGCACGCACGCACGCGCACACACACACACGCACACACACACACACACACACACACACACACACAAGAATATAGTATACTGTATCACCTTAGTGTAAGTGCTGGGTTAAATTTCAGGCAGACCATTTTTCACTGTCAGTAATGCACATAACTCGAGTACAGAGTCTGCGCTGATGGGTAACACGATTACTCATTATGCCTTTCTATGAGGGGGGAAATGGGATTAAAAGTTGCCCTTTTACATCTTAGGGAACAGCAGCCTAGCACATTGCTGGTCGTGTCAGGAGTTGGCAACTCCCTGCACAGTGCAGGTTATAATCCATCTTGATCTCATTAGGATGGCACGACTGATTTTTTACTGAAATGTTCCTTTAGATGATGCCACAGGAATGCAGAGAGGCTTTTTTGGTTCAGACGATGCATCCGCACTTTCAGCTGACTAAGCGTGAATGGGTTGAGCGCTGCACATGCCAGCTTTGACTAGAGTTGGTAAGAAATGGAAAGTGACTGAAAGACAGAGAGTTT
The DNA here is from genome assembly GCF_963969265.1 of Rhamphochromis sp. 'chilingali'. Lineage (NCBI taxonomy): Eukaryota > Metazoa > Chordata > Actinopteri > Cichliformes > Cichlidae > Rhamphochromis > Rhamphochromis sp. 'chilingali'. Next base: position 30,091,957 of record NC_137943.1, read on the forward strand.
ATGTGTGTGTGTACATGTTTTTTCACGTTTCTATACTAATAAGAATCGATTTCCAAGTACTGCAGAAAAAGTCTGGTCTGAGTTATAAGGAAATTTTAGTTTAATGTTAGGGCTCTGATTTCGTTTGAAGACAGAGAAAATACAGAACATATCACACTAAACACAATGAGGAGAGGTAAAGAACAAAACAGGGAAACTTTACTGAAAGGAAATGTGACAAAAACATGGACAAGGACTAGGAATGAGGTCATATCGGGGAGGGGGGTAGAGCGATACTGAGAGAGATAAATAACTGAGATAAAGACTTATACTGTACTTATGGACCTTGCATGATGGAACTTGCAGTCTTAACAGTCTAAGCCCTGAAACGAGAGTCTCAGTTGAACTCACTAACCATTCCATTCAAATGTCATATTGTCTGTGGTTGTTTCATAATATCTGAGTGCACTGCGTGACTGCTGTGTGTTTATTTGTGAATGTTTGCACACTGGGGGGCACCGTTCTCCAGGCCTGAAGATACATACTCTGCTTGTATTTAAAAGCATCTGAAATGAAAGTACTGGTATCATATTTGTTGTATTTTAAATCACACTAGTAAATTGATTCCTTAAATATTGGTCCAATATATATTCAATATATTATCTTTACAAGCAGATAATTTGGTTCTGGTGTTAAATAGTAAGCACTTTGCTTGACAAAGGTTGCTTGGTAAGAACACGTTTTTCTATCTTTAGGTAACATATCAGCATAAAGTAGCAATATGATAAGCTTTATGCCAACAATACAATTGGATTTCTTGTATGCACTTATTTAGCAAAGCATGTAGCTTTTCAAGTCTTAGCTACATCTGCTACGGTAAAACACAGAACCCCCCCACCCAAAAAAATAAAAAAGTAATCCAAAAATGCTCTTCATTTTCCCAAAGTAGACTACAATTATAATAAGGCTAATAAACTATGTTTTTGTCACTTGCTTTTGTGTTTCTGATTGTGGTTTGTGTCTTCTGGTTCCTCATTGTCTATTCTATTGCTTAAATTATTCATTTATACTTTTTTAACTGCCACTTCACTAAAAAAATATCTGCATTGCCAATTCTAAACACCCTGTTACCTTCAGGGGTATAGTTTAATGAGTAAATTTAGGAATATATTGGTAATATGAACAATCTGTTGTGTAGGTGTTCAGATACGTCAGAATTTATGCATTTTTTTTTTGACTGACAGCTATTATTGATTTTTTGCTTCTTTGCAGTGCAATTGCTGCAGATCAACAGTGCTGTGAGTCTAAGATGAGTTTTCCCAAGGGGATTGTAAAGTATCTCACATCACACTGTATCATATCGCATAAGCACTCAACATTAAAAAGGTACAAAGTCCACATCCACAGCACTCTGCTAATTTCCATGACATTATCATGGTCTCTTCAGAAGTCAGCGTCAGTGTTCAACAATGGAGAGATTTATTCTGTCTAGTCAGGTTCATTAAGTACAATACATTGTGAGTGAGGCTGAAAGATTCAGTTGTTACTATAGCAACATCATCTCACTTCAATATTGTGTACATCCAATTCACTGCAGAGCATCCAAGGTATCTGAATTAATCTTGCTCAAGGACTAGATGTCATCAATACTGCCTTTGTGTGATAAAGACTTCTCAAAGAGGTTGAGATTTTGGTTTCAACTAGGATTTTTCACATTTATCACTTGAAAGAGCTTTGAGCTTGCAGCAGTTTAAACTGCACTTGAGATTCTTTGGACTCATTGACAGAAGAAGCGTTTGGCTGACTCATTGATGGACAAGTCATAAATCATGCTGTTTTCAAATTGATTTTATAACCTGCTGCCAGATATTTTACATTTTAAGATAATTTATCAAGAGCTGTCTTCAAATTTCCTAAAGCAACACAGAAATAGTTAACCATACTCAAACCACCAAATACAATCACAAATAAATAAATAAATACAAATCACAAATAAGGCCTGATTTGGACAGGTTTCTCACTGAAGCATAAATCTCCAGTTAGTGAAATAATCTTACTTCACCAATTGTACATTTTAAGAGTTAAAACATCACAGGAGGGGTTAATAAGCCTTTTCTGTCTCCCAGAAATTTCTGTAAAATACCCATGGGGACATGTAACAAATACTGTGTGGTTTTCATTTTCATCAAATGTCTACATCAGCATGTCTACATCACAGTTACTTACTATTTCTTTCTGTCTGTAGCTGGCCTAGAATTTACTGAATTGGGCTACTGTCATACTAAGGAACACAATGGTTGGAGACCTCTGTCAACTAAAACTGTATGCAATGAGTGTGTTGCCCATCTGTCTACATTCACAAATTAGATTTGCCAACCTTTGCTAATTTGTCTGAAAGTGATTACGATCTCTCCGTGTAGGACTGATCGTTTGGAGAGCGGTTGCTTCCTACCAAGCGACCTTTACAATCATCGTTTGATGAAAAGCAGGTCGCCCAGAGGATGACGGTGTTGCACACTCAACCACTGGATGACCAGTTGGCTGCTGGATTAGTAGGTGGGTCACTGAATTCACAAAATTTCAATGCAATCACTAGCACCCACTAGTTTTACTTTAGTGTGTCTGCGACGTTAGCTCGTGCTTACAGGATCTCAGGTGTTGTTTGGACTGTCAAAATTCAAAGAAAAAAAGCACAATATGTTCATGTTGCATCAGTTACATTTAATGAAAATTAGCAAAATGTATCTAGATTGTTATTGAACAAAACCTGTTAGAATTGTACATGCAGTCACCGTTATACCAAGTACTCATGTATACTCCAAGCTTTTCTTGTTATGTTTTAGTGCATGTCTGGGTTTGAACTTTCTTCCTTAATACAGGAGAAAAGGGGGAACTAGAAGTGCTAGTTCAGCATACCAGGCTTTTGTGTTCTTTATTGTTGGCAGGAGTAACATTAAGGAACACGCTGTGCAGCAAGGAGACACTTTAACTGCATGTAACTCAACTCCTCGCTGCTCTCATAGGAGGACATCACACTATCTTTCCCTCACCTAGAATGCATGAATACAGTTTGTATCTGTTGTGTATATCCAAGTAATATGTGCAATCATGCTTGCAAACTTTGAAGGTCAAATCGTTTTAGCTAATGGTCTTCTTAGTTATAAAAAAAAAAAACAGTGTAACACAAGAACAACTCAGAGAATGCATGAAATCCTACTGGGAATCTTACCTCTATATGTCTGAATAGATGCTTGTTATGTGTGTCGAGTGTAGCTTTAAGCTATTGTACAATAAAATGTTGAATTGATCTGCTAAATTCAAGGTCTAAGAGGTCCTTTCAAGCTGACAAAGAAAAACCTTTCAGTATGTTTTACTCAGGGTTTCTTTGATACGACAATGCAGACCTGCTCTTTTCAGTTGATAAATTATTTTGTTGTTCATATTATATCAACACTGAGTTGAATATTTATCGAACAGCTGCTTAAGCTGCTAAATGTATTATACTGTACTGGAACAAAAGTAATAATTACCAGTAATAAAAGGACACTTTACAAACTGCATTACCTATATTCAAATATCCAGTTGTGAAATACATTAAGGTGACTTAATATTCCTTAATGAGACTTTTAAGAAGAAAGTTTATCTGAGGGCTCCATTATACTTCTCACTGCATTTATTGGTTGTTCTCTACACTTACTTCAATAGAAGACCCCTTTGCTGTAAATATCTTTAATCTTTGGTCTAGAAGTGTGTTTATAATGAGGCTTAGACTGAATGATGGCACAGTGAGAGTAAATGGTCATTAGGCAATCATAGTTTTGTTTTTTGATTTTTAGTTATTCTTGAATAATTTAGAGACCTAAGTTAAAATTGAGTCCTTAGTGTTACAGTTTCATTTGTTCATTCAGTGTTTCCTATTTTATTCTTCCGTGTCAATGCCATTATATTTAGTTTTGCCCTGTGTCTGTTAACCATTTATGGTTTCTCACTTCCTGTTTTATTTTGGAAGTCACTTTTTTTCCTGTGTTTCACTTTTTTTTTTTACTTCCCCTCCTGTCTCATTGTGTTTGATTATTATCACCTGCTTTCTTCCCTTTAGTTTTTGTCTCAGTGTCAGTAAATCTACCTTTATATGTTCCCTGACTGTTAAAACTGAAGAATGTAAAAAGAAAGAATTACCTGGTTTTTTTGTTTTTTACCTGATTTTTGTTTCTGAGAAAAATGAGATCCACATATGAGGACATTCATTTTAAATGTCAACAGAACAGTGGCAGTATAATGTCCTCGTAAGTGGATATCAGGTTGTATTTTGGTCTAGACAACCCAAAATGTGATGTCCACATATGTGGACGCTATCAATTAACTTGTAGTGTATTACTAACAGGTCATATTAAATTAAAAATTAATAAAAAAAATTCAGATTTTTGGAAAATCTGAAAAATCAGATCAATGGAAAATGCCAAAGATGACTCAATTTGAAAGACATAAAATAGTATTTTTATATTAACAAGGTGATTACTAAATAATTACACTCATGCCAAGATACTGACATATCTCAGCATGATGTGCACTGTGCCCTTAAAAAGTGGACAATGGACAAGTGAAGTCCCAAAGTAAAAATAACATGGGGAAAAAAAATAACATGGGATCTATAGTAATAAAATAATAAATAGAAAATGAGATATAAAATTACGGTTTTCATATTCAACAAACTCATCATACTAATACTGATATATCATTATTTTTTAAATTGTATTTAAAGATAATATTTTGGAACTCATTAGCAGCTGAAATCAATAATTAAGATATACAAGCTTAGCTCTGACGGAAGTCCAGGCAACAAAGCAGATACGAAGTGACATCTTCATCAAAATGACTCTTGTGAATAGACTAATATTAGGTTAATCATGCTAACTTACCATGCACACAAAACTAATTGTCCTAATCCTCTATGTAAGATGAAACTGCTGTGGGTGATTGTGTCTCTTTTGTATCTGCTTACTGCTGGTATGTCTTTGCAATTTAATGTGTAATTTAGGTGCATGTGTTCGCACGTATTGGCTAGATTTATTTATCAATGTACCATTTTCGTAAAGTAAATATAAAATACATCATGTTCAGTATTTAATGTTTACTCTAGATTTTTAAGGGATGCGAAGTGAATTAACCACTTGGGACAATGTAAACCTCTGAAGAAATGTGAGCAATGCCATTTCTTTAATCTTAGCAACAGAATGTCCTTTTGCACACACACACACACACACACACACACACACACACACACACACACACACACACACACACACACACACACACACACACACACACACACACACACACACAAGAACAGATCATGATATGAGCAGTAAGCTGTTATTTGATATTTAATAACAATCCAGCTGCCAGTTTCTCTTTATAACATTCTCATCTTCTCTATCAATTTTTAAACAGTGTAGAACAAGAACTCTTTGGAATTTACCCTGTTTCCTACAGTAACTAACATCAAAGCTACAAAATATACACTGAACAACCATCAGTGATGTTCCTTGGAAAAATATATATATTTTTTAAATTAAATGTGTGGTGGGGGGTTAGATGGGATCTTTAGAGGCAAAGCATCTTGCAGACACTGATAAATGTTTTGTACACTGTGGCTGCTAAATATAGTTTCAGATCAATGCAATCAGGAACAATCTCACCATTATACCAAGCAGGGTCGCTTCTGATGGTAGATATCTGAGGATGTCAAGTATTTCTGTTGTACAGTCGGGTAAATGTATTCTGTACCAGGAGCTAACACTGTGAGACTTGGGTAAGGAAACCAGACAGTTTGGCAGGACTGCACATAATAACACTCATGCCAATAAGGGACATTTAATTGGGTAAAAAGATAGAAGGGGTGAGACTGAGTGCAACATATGAAGAAAATAAAATATAAAGAGAGGAAGAAAAAGAAACGACATATTTTTTCTCCATTGAAATTGGGCACTTTCTTTTTGTCTCATTAGCACAGATACATCCCCATAAAATGACCAAGTGAACACATTTAGCTAAATATACCTAATCTATCTGTTATGTAAATCACAGACTTGTAAGGTCAAGACTTGTTTTAAGGTTACGTGTCAGGCACATAATCAATAGCTGTAATTCAGCTCATTCAGTATATGAAGGTGTGTGCAGAGCTGTTGCGATATAGCTTTCTCACCAAATGGACAAAAGGAGAGTAGAAAAGGGAGGAAGAGAAGGAGAGGAGTGGAGAATAATGAAAACATCATTGTATGGGAGGAGATCCTGATCTAATCAGTGGGGAAATGAGGCCTGTGAATGCCCAGTCGTTTGGACTCATTTACACATCTCCTTTAATGCTGCTCACCCATCGATTAGCCACTGAAAAGTTCAGGAGAGGAAAAGGGAGATGAGTAAATGGCCACGATTTTGACTGTTCTTGTGCTCTAAATTCAGGGAAAATAGTTATGTAGGTTGGTTCAAATTGCTATATAGATATAATATGATGATACTGGGGAGGTATGCATATATATGAACTGAAAATAAGGATCCAATATCATTTTTTTCCTTCTCAGCGTGCAGCCTACAATAAGTTATTAATATGTTATTAAATAGAAACAAGCAGTTTTGTATTTTGGAGCTCTGTTTCCTCCTTATTACACAGAAACTACCACAGGTAATTGAGTAGTAATACCATTATTGCGTTATTGTTTCTGCCTTGTTACCATACTATTACCACTTTATTACCGAGCTGTAATAGAAAGTGCTACCTAAAATAGTCATTTAGGTGAAAATGCTTTTACAGCATGCTGGACTTTTGACTTAAATTTGTCAAAACATATTTTAATTTGAGGTACCCAGACTGTATGTTGTTTTTTTTAAAGTTCATAGTATTCATCCACAGCATCGATAAAAGAAGCAACGTAAGTAAAGTAAAAGGGATCGACTGGATCAAGCAGACCATGCTAACCAACCAGCCTTCTTGATACCTTCATGGTTGGTATCCTAAACCGCCACAGCACTTAGTATGCGCACCAGTCCATACTGCAATTAATTTTGGCCTTCTTAAACCTTGGAACTGCAGGCTGACAGATGTGAACAGCAATCATCTAATATCCCTAAAGGAATTCAATTTGGGGTCATCTACTACGGCAAGATTGGATTACCTTCTCACTTCTAATGAACCACACCATGTGAGAGAAGACTCAGACCAACATTTTCAGGTGTCAGGATGACAGTGATTGATGAACTGTGGCAAAATGCTTAAGGTTATAATAAACGGCTACAAACTTGTTTCACAAAGCTCAGGTTCTGCTAGTGCTGCTCCACCACACCCCTGCTTATCACACACACTCTTAAATGTATGATCCCAGCCCTTTCTGTCAAGACGAAATCTTGCCCGACATAGCAAGAATTATCTCTGAAAGGAGTCTCGGCTCCCACATGTGAGACCTTTAAGATAGCTCTATCCTCTTATACTTATCCCATACAAGCACACACACACACTTTCCCACGCACAGACACAGGCACTTTTGCACAACGTGGACTCACAAGAAGGAGAATTCTGATTAGGCTGCATCCAAAGCTGCCACCCACGGGACCCGAGGGAGATATGAATTTGAAAAGACAGTGTAGTGCCGATATGAAGCGCCTGCATTGCTGGGCAACAGGGACCCCTATTAAGACCTGCTATCCAACGACCTGTCAGGAGAGAGAAACAGAAGGAGACGGGGTGGGGGCCGGGGAGGTGGGGGTTGCATATGGAAGCTGAGTGTTCAGCAACCCAGGTCTCTCATTAAAAAGGTACTGTAGCATGCACATACACTAGCTGGCCCAGATAATACTTTCATATACCAGCAGAATAAATGCCACTGAGGGATATTAAAAAGTTTGTGATTCACACTTATTTATTATTTTGAGTTTAAAAAATACTTAAGACCCAAACTGTTTGTGTTCACAGCAAGCATAATAACACTCAGTGTCAGTCATGAAGACTTTGAGATTTTAAAGATTTTGAGTGGCTAACATTGCCTAGTAAGGCCGATCTTATTAATAATCCAATGACAAACCTAAAATCAGCAATCTCTGTATTCTCTCTGTGGGATTAAACTAAATAACATGTAGGTAAATGTCTCCCCAAACAGCTGAGTACAATAGTTTTACCAAGTGTGACTCAAAGAGTGCAGAGTGCATTCAGTGTGTGTTAGTGACTACAGCAGGTTGCTGGTGCTACTAAACTACACGGTGTGCACTCGTGTTAACCAAGTATTGATGTCATGTTATTAAGTTTGCCAAAGACTTCCTCTATGGCACAAAGGATTAAGATATGTGAAAATTTCTGTTTATCTAGATGAACATAGAAATTAATATTTTCTACCATAGTGGGAGATCTGTTACAATCTGTTTGGAAGATGATAAACTAAAATCTGAATAAAAATAAAAATGTTTTTGATGCTTGTTTTTAAGAACAGAAAAGAAAAATCAGATGAGATTCTGTACTTTGTGTTTTATGTTTAAATGTTGATGTTTAAACAGTAGCCAAAAAGACTGGCATAAATGTAATCATAAAATCAGCTTCTCACGTCAGTAACAATAATCAGAAGAAAAAAAAGATAGAATGAGTATAAATAAAATAAACTACTTTTATTTAAATGCATTCTTAGATTTTTTTTCTATAAGAGATAAGTGAGTAAATTACAATCACTCTTTATTGAGATCCTATTATGTTGGAGGTGGCCATCGCTTTACCTGGCTTTATTGCATAGCAATCTTACTAACTGACATAATCAAGCATCAAACATTAGTAACAGAAGATCCCAAGAAAATAGAAAACAGAGAAGCTAGTGGAAAAAAAAAGAATCCTTGCGGGGCCAGGAAAATAGAAAATATTTCAGAGCCGCTCCCAGATATGATTGGCTTCATATGTTATACTGTCATTCCACAAGCTGTTACAAGAGGATGGAGTGGGTGAGGAAGGGAGGCCAGAGAATAAGGTGGGAGGGACGGAGGAATTAAGGCAGAGGTTTCAAATGAGATGCAGAGAGATGAGAGGAGGAAAAAGGAGGGACATGGGAGGTGAAAGGACTGGCAGTGGAAGAAAGAAGGAACAGCAGAAGAAACATAAAAAAAGGTGGGGAGGAAGGGACTAAATACGAGTCTATGAGAGTGGGAGTTGAGTCTACATTGTAGGGGGTGGGGGCTGAAGGGGAGTTCAGAAAGAATAGAGGAGGTGAGTACTGAAGAGAAATAAGAGTGGAAGAAAGTAGATGACCTCTGTCAGTGCGCCCCAGGGTGGCTGTGGCTACAATGTAGCTTGCCATCACCTGTGTGCGAATGTGTGTGCGAATGGGTGGATGACTGCACATGTAAAGCGCTTTGGGGTCCTTAGGGACCAAGTAAAGCGCTATACAAATACAGGCCATTTACCATTTACCATAAGGTTCCTCAGGATAAGAATGTACAAGCTGTGAGAAAGGAAGACGAGTTACACTGAACAGATAATGCAATTAAAGGGGAGAAGAGAGTCAATGTGGAAAACAGTAGAGGCATGGACAGCAGACGAGCTTTACTGAAAAAACAACCAGAGCAGGAAAACATAGCCAATTTGACATGAGAAAAAGAAAATAAAATCAAATGAATCCCCCCAGACTCAAACTTGGCTCTTCACCCCATCTGTTTTCAGTCTCCAACTGCTGGACTAAAAGCTCCAAGCCCGGCCCACCACCATGACTGGGTCATACAAGACTTGGAAAGTACATCTCCTCCAAGATTTACACCCACGTACGCAATCCTGGGAGAGTAGGCCTGACGCCAGAGCACAACATGAACCAGCTGTTCTCCTGCTCTCGCATATTCAACCAATCAATACCTACAACTATAAGAGTCAGAGAAAGAGAAAAAAATGGTGTTGTAACTGTATTTTTGATCTTGCGTAATAGACTAAAACAGTGGAAGCGGCTAGTATTTTGCCTCCAGATGTCGTGTATTTTCCAGAATTTAACCAAGTAGCTCTTTTCAAAGGATCTCATAACCTTAAGTGCCCCACATTAGTTTAACTGGGTCAAGAAAATAACTTCATGTTTTGCATTATAATGCTTTCAGGCCAGTTTTAAAAAAGAAACATGCAGTTTTGTATACGGCATGTCCAAAATAAAAGAAAAAGTGTGATTTTCAGGGAAAGCATGAAGGGGTATGGTATGTTTATGTGTGATTTAAACTACTTTACAGTTTTTTGGTACGGATTTGCACTTATTTCCAATTTCATTTTCCAACTGTGTTAACTGCCAGCAGGTCAGTAAGAGACTGAGTATAAAAAAAGCATCTTACAGAGGCAAAGAAGTAAAGTTGGTCAGTGGTTCAGCTGAGTCTTCAAAAAACTGCATCTACAAATTACTGAGCGTTTTTTGAATGTTCCTAAAAATTGTGAATTTTTAAAAATATCTCATTAACTCAAGGACATGTAATCATTTAAAGATTTACAGAACCTGGAGAAACCTCTGTGCAAGGGACAAAGTCAGAAATCAGTATCGGGTACGTGATCTTCGGGACTTCCGGTGGTACTGCATTGAAAACAGACATGATTCAGTCATGGAAATCACTGCATGGGCTCAGTGACACTTCCAGAAATCATTGTCTGAGAACACAATTTGCCATGCCAGCCACAAATGTAAGTTAAAGCTCTATCATACAAAGCCATACTGCATGTGAACACGATCGAGAAACGTTGCCACCATCTCTGGGCCAAAGCTCATTTAAAGTGGACTGAGACACAAAGTGGAAAACTCTTCTGCGATCAAATTTCAAGTGCTTTTCGGAAAATGTGGATTCCGTGTCCTCTGAATTAAAGAGAAAATGGACCATCTAGCTTGCTATAAGTGCTCACTTTAAATGCCTGCATCTCTGATGGTATGAGGGTGCATTAGTGTCTATGGAAATACAGCTACTGGAAAGACACCATCAACACTAAACAGTAAATAAAGGTTGTAGTGCCACACACAGCATGCTCCCATCCAGATTACATCTTTTTTCTAGGGAAGACTTTCATGTTTCAGAAAGTCAATTACAAAATCACATACTGGATCTATTACAACAGCGTGGCTTTGTAGTAGAAGACTGCTGAACTGAACCTAACATCCCTTGAAAACATTTGGTACATCACGAACTGAAAATTACAACAAAAAAGACTCAGAACTGTTGAGCAGGTAGAACACTATATCCAACAGGAATGGGACAACAAAGTACGGCAAGTGGTCTCCTCTGTTCCAAGACTTGCACACAGTTGTTAAAAGAAAAGGGAATCTACACAGTGGTAAATGTGGCCTTATGTTAACATTTTTGCGATGTGTTCCTGCTATCAAACCCAAAATGAGCTAATTTGTTTTCTTAAAATGGTACATTTTCTCACGTTAAAGATTTGATGTGTTTTTTATGTTCTATTATAAATAAAATATGGGATTATGAGATTCAGAAATCATTGCATTCTGTTTTTATTTATATTTCACAGTGTTCCAGCTTTTTTTGCAAATGGGATTCTACTTGAGGGACAAACACACTTTCATGACCACTGATGAAATAGTCTGATTATATCCATCCCATTTTCTTCCACTTATCCAGTTGAAGGTTGCCAGGCGGCAGGAGGCCAGGTACATCCTGGACAGACTATTGCAGGTGCTAACTTGCTAATAATTTAGCAACTGTACTGTGTTTCACGATTTCAAAACACCTTCTTATTGGTGATAGCATCCTGCATATAATACTCTACAAGTAAAAACCGACTCTAAAAGGTGTATGTACGAATACATTTGGGATATGGATATATAAGGAATCTGTAGAATGGAAAGGACAAATAAATAAGGATAAAAAAAGTTTTGCACAACTCCTTTTTGGCTTAATCGTGGCTTTTTTCCTGCCTTAGGTTTTAAGATCACAGGTGTGCTGACAAGTTTCAGTCACAGGTTTCACCTGATGAGGTCAACAATTCACCGTCAACTGAATCAGCCGTCAGACAGGGCCAAAGGTTACATCCAGCACCGCAGCAGTGTAGACTACTGTTTCTCCAAAGTTTTCAGGTGTGGATGTAAATGTCAGTAAACATAGACACACACACATACACACAAACTTTCTTTCTGTCACACACACACAATAAATAAAAGGAATACTTGCGAAAACATGCAGTATTTAAACAATATGCACATGTATGCATACTCCCTAAGCAAAAGCACAGACAAACTGGCAGCAACAAGGAGACAAACATGCTCTTCTTTCGACAGTTCATAGCTTTAACTGTTAATCTATGATTATAAAATATTCAAAGTACATTAGAGTTTTTAAATCCCCACAAGCGATTTATAAAAGCAGTTATCCTATAAAGGACACAAAAAGTATAATAAAAAACACTTTATTTTGCCTTTGCCATTTTTAACACATTTTGGAATTTTCGGAAGCTCCTACATCCACCTCATTCGTCAGCTGTTTGTCCTAAAACGTGATATTTGCAGCATTTCTGATGATGTTTGCATGTAAAAACTATGTCGAGACATACAGAACATTCTTCAGGTGGCTCGGCTCTGGCAGAGGATTTTTGTCCAGAGACGTAACGTTTATCCTCTCAGTGTTGTTGCTTTTTAACAATGTATAACATACAGCATACAGAATTGTGCTTTTTAGTGAATGTGGCTTGGACTGGAGCCTATCTGAGGTGGAGTACACCCCAGCAGGTCTAGTCACTTTCTTGATTTAAAAAAAATAACAAAAATCTTCATTTATTGTGAAGAGACGAACAAGATCTTTGCTTCAAACCAATATTCTCTAAATAATATTTCTGTGTAAAGTTTATTGCTTGTAAACATTAAAGTGAAATGCTTTGTAGCTTATTCTGGATGGTGTGCTTTATGTTAAATTTTCTGTGTGATTCTGTTTCTGAGTTATTAATCTTGCTTCGGGCTGGAGTAAGCACACAGGACAAAAACCTCTGCAGTCCCTCTGTACACAGTCTGCACACCATGAAGCAAACAGAAGTGAGCAAAAAGCTGTTGAACAAGGCAGAGCCATTAAGAACTTTAAGAGTCACACATTTTAACAAAATGTGTTTGTTAAAAGAGGAGCAAATATGCAATAACAGTTACAAATAAATGCTAATGTTGCTCTATGTTTTCAGAGTTTGTTAAAGAGAATGCTATTTCCCCCCTTGTAGTTATTTAAAAGTAATGAAAGTATTTTAAATAAATGTAATAATTGCTAATTAAATTATCTAAAACACCCAGAGGCTGCTAACTTACACTAAGTAACAAATTCCATTTACAACTTAAGAACATCAACACACAAACACTTATTGTTTCGTGACCTTTTCAGATACACCTGAAAACACGCAAACCACAATCACACTCTTTGTCGCTCTTATCAATTACCTTACTGCTATGTAATTTGAGAAATGTGGGGTTAACAGCTGTTTTACACATCAAACAGAGTAGAGTTACTCAGACAGGCTATTCAGCCGCACAAAGTGCCAGTCAGAAACACTTATTTCAGGGCAAACACAGAGACAAGGTTTTGAATGCTCTGTCACTGACAGTGTGAGGAAAAGTCCCCAGTTATGGCAGTGTTGCAAAATTGGATTTGGAATTGACGGCAGAATGATAGACATGTCAGGCACAGGAAGGTAAATGCCGTCAATCTGACTTTAAAAAAAGGCTTGACGTGACTGCAACAAAGGCGGGACTGAATCACCTTGTCATTTTTGGTGTTTCTTTGTTTCTCTTTCACCTGGTTGACTGTGACTGTAGGGTCAGCTCCTCCAATGGCCCGCCGGCCAGCACCAACCTTTATGGTTTATGAGCCTGACTTCAGGTTGACCCCAAGCTGCTTGAGGCAGGGTCATGACAAGCAAGAGAAAGCCCTTAAATTAAAGAGTCAAGACAGCTTTTATTTTCATAGTGTTTTTGTTCTTTATAACAGGCCGCCTCCCTCTCTTTCACATTATTGCCATTGTCATGTCACTTTCATGGTATGATTGTCCTACATTTATAAGTTTCATCTTAAGTAACACAGAGAGCTCATATTATCTGTGATGGACCGTCAGGGAAAATGTAATAATTGCCTCAATTGACAAATTCAATAAAATCTGCTGTGTGACTGGGAAAATAATTTCCAGTGCAGATTGCCTGCTGGATTGTAATAAAGACAGACAGCTGTTGAATTTAATGACAATACTCGGTCGTGTGAATGAAAACCACAATTTTAGATGGAATTTAGAACAAACCCCTCTGCAGGCTGAGGATCCTTTTCAGTGCAAAGTGCATGTTTACCCTTTTACCATGTTCTCATTATGATCAGCGTGATTTAAACAATATGTACAGCGGCACAAAAGAACAAAACATTTAGCATACTCAGGGTTTGGAATGACCTTTATCATTTATTAACAGTCATAAACAAAGACAGTCTGACTTGGTAATGTATAAAAGTTGTGCTTTTTATCCCTCTGTTAAGAACACTAATTACCTAAAGAGAAGGCTGGAATTGAAGTGAATCCTTTGAGGTTAGTGGCTATAACATTCTTGAGAAACAACAGCTTCTATTATTTATTTCTTATGGTTACTTATAAGATTAAGGATGATGCATTTTGGACCACTTCACTCTAAACTTTTATAGGTCAACAATACTTATGGGATGCTTATAAATCAAAACCCTCTTCAAGTCCTGGCAAAGCATTTCAGCCAGGTCAAGATCAGGGTTCTTGCCTTGGTTATTTAAACCCAGAGGATTTAAGGCTCTTGTCACATGCCTCTGACAGAAAACTGGGGGAATTAACTGACATTTGGATCCAACAGTATCATGTGACCTACAATTCTTACTTTGGTCCGATTGCTCCCAAGAGCTTGAAGCATGCCTAAATTCATCATGGGAAAATTTAATTCTGGTGCACTTGATTATTAGGTTCATTATTTGGTTCAGTTTCTAATAATAATAATAATAATAATAATAATAATAATAATAATAATAACCTAATAATTAAGGTTGTCAGGGGAAATAAAACCATCCGGAAAAAGCTGGTAGAACTGCTTATTGTGACAATATTTTGTGACACATATTCTAGTTGTACCTTTTTGTGCTGTACGTCTAGTATTTATCAAAGCTAAATGATATGCCCTTCTGCTGTAGACATATCATCATATGACAGGGACATGATTTGAGCAGACAGACACAAACAGTATTCAAAACAGACACAAAAGTACAGTTAAATTGAATTTGTCCTCTTCCTAATAATCAAATCTGGACCAGGATTTATGTGCATCCCTCTAATGTCCAGCTGTCTCTCTTGATGTTTGTTTTCCCTTGATTTTCAGCTCCATTTATGTCCTCAGCTGCCCCACAAGATAGTCTGATATCAACCTGAAACTTCAGTCTTTCAGTACATTTTACTTTTAACCCCAAAATGACAAAATCATGGGAGTGGTTTCTTTAATACACTAATGGTCTAAAGTAGACAGTTACCACATGGGTATGTCATATAGCTCAAATATCAGATTAGTTACTAGCATTTCAAATTCATCCCTGTAGACTGAATGAGGCAATGAGTTAAATATGTAGGGGTTTTAAATATTAATTGCCTTTAATTAAAAAAAGACTATACTTTTTGGTTTCCTATGAATGGACTCTTTAAACTTGTCTGCTACTTTATGTTTAAAACTCTTTAATAGTATAATTTCTCTCTTGTAATTTGTCAAAACGTGTTAAACTGTGGGAACATTTTTTCTCGTTCACAGCATTTCTTGGAAAGTGTTAAAGTAACATTTAAAGATTGGAAATTGGAAATCCTGGAGCCATTGTGTATTCTTGGACCTGCTCGATAGTGAAGTTGACTTTTTTCTGCTATTCTGCTTAAACTTTATCTCTCTTATATGTCAAGTGTTTGAGCCTCAAATGGTTAAAAGTGATTTTACAGTGATTATTATGTAAATGTTCCGCAAAGGTAGCATATCATAGCACTCTCCCAAGGCAAAATACCTTTTTAAATTGACCAATGAGAGGTAGAATGTGCAATTTCTGCATTCTCAACAAAATACTTTATGTAATACATTGATACTTTTCCATGATGGTGGGCAAGAGTCATTTTAGTTATAGTTCAAGAATCAAACAGCCTACCCACTCAAGTAAAATACTCAGCACCACAGGAGCCAAGGGTGGCCTGTAAAATGATACACAGCCATGGTACAGTGCTTGTGCTAAGTGCAAACAGCTACTTCAAAAATTGCATATACAGTAGTAATATTTCCTCAAAGAATGTATGAGAAAGACATCTTTTGTTTTTGTGTTTGCACATTATTCCAGGACATTTGCCTTTGCTGTTTTTAATGAGCACATTTAATAGCTAATTGGGAGATTAGCCTCCTTGCCTGCAGGCTGGAAATTGTGTCCCCTGCTGTGCTGTTTGGTGTTCAAATACAAAGCTCAGACAGTCATGCCTCTCAGCTTTGGTCTGAACTCATTCTTCACTCTATCAGTCTGCAGAGAAATGAATCTTGATCCAGAGCAACAGGAATTAACTGGAAAATTCTGCATTTGTATACAAAGAGAGTGCCTTTGTCAGGAGCTTTTCATGGACGAAAAGCTTTCTCTGCTATCTGGTCAGCCATAGCTATCTCTGGACACCACTAAGTCTTGGGCTGCTTTGCATTCAAAGTGATGGTCAATGGATCCATCACATCAACAAGTGATGAAAGAATTGATTTGTCTGAATGTAAACTGAAACAAATTTCATTATGAGGATAGCTCCTCAATAGCCCACAAAAATGTCAGATAGCGTCATGCGGTTAACTTTGTAAAGATCAGATCAGGGCTATAAAGACAAAATAGTTTTATTTTATTTTTTCAAATGAAAGAATTTTAATTGACGAGTTTTATTAGTACTTTAGTATCATCATGAATTATTAAAAAAGTAGTGTTTATGCTACAGAACTGATGTTTTCTACCTGTATTATCAGTAGCTGTAATCTTCCGATTCCGTAATATTAACACTTACATAAAAGTCATTCGAGGATACTGATTGTTTCCTACAGCCTATTTTATTAAAAAAGACAGAAGGTAAAATTTATGACATTGTTGATCATCTCTGGTTTTTGCTTCGTTCTGAATCCTTTCCTGTATCTGGATCTCTCTTACAAAAGAGGTCTTAATCTCAGTGCCATTAACTGATTAAACGGAGGTTATGATAATCAGTTAAGAATATGCTTAGTTGCATATTTCTTAATTAAATCACTGAGCACCAACAACAAACAAGCAGCCTCGCACTCTTCTGTTACAAATCAATTGATGTCTTGATTGCAGAGAACAGAAAGCTGTCTAAAAAATTACATGAGGTAGGGTACATTACTCTGAATTAGCTCAGCGCCAAAGAATTTCAGACATTTTCATATTTCAGAGTGAAATGTCACTGCGTGCACTCTCTGCTGTGCAAAGCACTCAGTTTGTTCCAAACAAGACAATACAGTATTCTTCTCACGTCAGCTAGGCCAGCCAAGACATTCCTCTTTCCTCACATCCAATATTCCCTTATGGTTGACATAGAGCCACTCTCGCCACATCTCCTATCAAAGCTTCCTGTGGTGCCAACCTGCCCTGAAACTGGTGGCTTATGGGATTTGCGGTTCCTCATCACAGCTGGGTTCTCCCTCTGAGCTCCACTTAACCTCCATAGTCTACACGTCTGGGAGAGTCACAGAGGCAGTCCTAGACTAAAAATGTGAGTGTGTGTGTGGGTGTGTGTGTGACTACCAATAAAAAAGCCTTTTATTTAATGCATAACAGCATTAAAGTAGAGTATACATTCATTTGACATGTAAACACACACACACATGTTCAGGCTTTAGATATGATCCAGGATTTGAGCTTCTTTTTTCCCTTTCACAATTTCCTCCACCATGTTGGTTATAAAATCTCTGCAACACCACCAGTAGCTCTATATTGGCTATGTATGGCTTTTCACAGAGCCTCCAAGCTTGGCTTTTCTGAACAGTTTTACAAGTGTGTGGGAATCATCTTATACATCCTCAGTAAACTCGGATTAGGCCTGAGGATTTAGGCCATATCTAGATAGAAAGCATAGCTCGAGCTGCATCTTTGCAGAGCAGCAGCTTCATTACTACCTCTGTATCCACACTGTAGGTATAGTTATATTAGTGTGAACAAAACGCAGAAAAGTAAAAGAAAGTGAGAAGTGATGTCTGACTGACACAAGCGCTACAAGACACATGAACGTGCATTGAGCAGAGATCCTTAGGATCATTTATGGATCTTTATTGTTTGTCCTGCAAATCCCGCAGATTCCCAACTGTATTGAAAATTGAGAATTAAAAGCTAAGTCTACAGCTTAATTCTTAAACAGTTTTTTTTTTCTCCACTGGTGCTTTATCGCTTTTGAAAGAAATCACTGCCATAAAAGTATAGCATTGCATATAGCATTGTATTTAATCTGCAACACTGCCAGGACCCAAGGTTTCCAAGCAACACTGTGCCCAGCTGGTCACACCGACTCCACTGACTGCTTTTTTTTCTCCATATTGCATCCTGTTGTTGTCTCTTCCACAGTTATGGGATGCACACGTATACACGTATATCAACTAGATGTAAAAAGCAGCATGATTCATCAGACAAATACATCGTGTTCTGTTGCTCTATTGTTCACTTGTACAGTGCTTATTGTAATGCACATCAATCCAATTTTACTTATATTTCGCATAGTCACAACATTTTCTTCAGGGTGCTAACCATGTAGGTAGTCTTGGTGGTGTAACGGTTCACCGTGGACTCGTTCACCTGTTCGTGGTGAACACCTTAAGGTTTTTAACAATTCGTGTTCCTCACAGAATTCAGTGAACTTTGGGTGCTGATAATTCTCACCAGTGGTCGTTTCTTTGGTAGGGACTATCTACTGCATACAAGGACACCCCATAAGACTGAGATCAGACTATTATACTGCACATTTACTGAGTAAAATAAGTACTTACTTTCTATTTAATATATCCAACCCCATTGTCATCAGTTTTTAATTTTTTGCTTTATAGTCACTTCAATTTAAGAAAACAGAAAAACACAAAGAGCTGACTTTTAATAGCATTGCTTGCGTGCGTGTGTATAATTGGGAGCTCCGTTTCGAAGCAGTTTAAATATGAATATTAACATAACATTTGGCAGTGATGTATGCATGTGTGCTGTATCTCAAGTGTTTTGATTATTTCCCGAGACCGCACCGTGTTAGACATCAGCCGTTATGGTAATCCTTGTAAACCACTTTAGAACCTGGAGAAAAAAAAAGTGCCAACTGAATTTCTAAAACAGGAATTTAAAAAAATGCTGTTCCATATCTTTTCCCCAGCAACGTTAAGTAGGAGACTGCTGTCTTCAGAGAAACACGCCACTCTTACAGGACCGGCACAGGCACTCATCTTTGAACTACCCCAGTTGCTCCCACAAATGAGACTGATAGGTGAGCCCCGGGGGTGCATGGGAAGCACAATGCCTGCTGATTGGTAGTACTTACTGACTCAGTACTTTGGGATGAATATGGAGAGCTTTTTGACAGTGCCCCTGAAGATAAAATGAAAATTAGTTGCTCACTTCACCAGCTGTACAGTTTGACTAAATCACAATTCTATTTGTGGTCTTGACAATTATTGTGAGGTCTATATAGACCTGGATAGAGCACAGACAATTCGGCGCTACTTGACTTTAGATTCTAAGCCTACTGCTTTTCTGTCAGCCAAGAATGCTACAGAGTGACTGGATTTTGACATCAGCTGCCTGAAAATTCAGCTTTAACCTTTTTTTTTCTATTTATACAGCATGTTGTGCTCAAATCTGTGGAGGTTGTTCTCAATGGAATAAGCCACAAATAAAAAAACACCACACACACATCAAAATGTAACTGTGCATTTCATTATGATCATTTGGGCTTCTTTTCATTGTATTGCTGAAATTTTGACATTTGACACAAACAACTGTGCTCTGAAATTTCTAGACTCTTCTATTCCCCACCCACCATTTCTGTATAAACCAAATGTATGTTTCATTATTAATGCGTATATTTATTTCGTTTCTCATGTATGTGCATGAGAAATGCTCTCAGACGCAGATGCTCCTCTCTAGTTTCAGCAACACATGGCCGAGAACTTTGCCAAAGTTTGCTATAGCCGGCTTGAATACTTTATATTCCTTGCTCTGTGTCCATATGTGGGCGTGGAACAGCTGTGATGAGACAAGCCTGGGTCCCAAGTGACAGAGTCTGCAGAATGTGTGTACAGTTTTCACCCACACCCCCTCATGGCTCTCCATTTCCTGCACAAAACTAAAAATTAAAAAAAAGAAAGAATGTCATTGAGAACAAGTAGCTTTGATTGCCACGGGGACTTTCAAACGTTTTTTTCTAAACATGCAATTTTCACATGCGAGCTTCAACTCGTCCCTTCCTAAGTGCGCCTACATTAAAGTACTGGGCATGAGCAAAACGAGAAAATCTTCCCTAACAGCAAAGAGTTAAAAAAAAAACACATGAAAGAGGAGCACAACCAGTCTTCAAAGCAATATCAAGTTTCTGTTAAAAACGTTGAATTCTGTCATTCATCGCGATATAGGTATGGGAATGGGTAGTAAGTATTCTACTATCCATCCGTTGTCTTAACCATTCCAATTTCAGGGTCACAAGGTGGGCTGGAGCATATCCCAACTAACTTTAAGCAGGGCATACACTGTGCGATTTTTTTCAGTCGCGTTATTCAGCTCCTGCTCAAACTGTACAACTGAATCGCAGGGGTAAGAAGTTCATAGGTCACAAGGCATGTTCTCACACTATACAGCCTGATGCTCCGATGTGACCTGAGTGCTCACACTGTGCGTCCATACACAACTGCACACACGCTGCACTGGCATGCTGCTCCGTCTTTTTCACTTCCATTTCTGTGTTTGCGCATGCACAGTGTGAGAGGTTGCGTTAAATCGGCCAGTGGCACTTCTTCAACGGTGCGCTAACCTCACAAGGGGCGACCAGAATTTCAAACACGTTTGATTTTCTTGTGACCATACAATTGTTGATCGGGAGTTGGTCGTGAGGCGTTAATCGCTTCTCATTACCTCATGTATACTACACGATGCACGACACATGATTAAGGCAAAATATAGTCGCACAGTGTATGCCCAGCTTTAGATGGCTCAGTACACCCTGAACAGGTAAACATTTTATCACAGGGCTGGAAAAGAGAAATTTTATTCATGCTCAAAATTACACCTTTGGTAAAATTTAGAATCACAAATTTACCTAACAGAAATGTATTTAAACTTTTGAGTACCAGTACGCAGCAAAAACCCATGCAAACACGCCGAGAGCATGCAAACTCCACACAAATGCCACAAAAGGCACAGCCAGCTGACAGATTCAAGGCCAAGACCTTCTCAATATGAGCCAGTGCCATCACCCTACTAACTAACACGTACACTTTGACTGAAAAAAGTACCTTACTCAGCTTCTTAAGAATACACAGGTTTGTCACAGGGGCAGTATCTACTATTGTATGCTTGTGGTTTGTACTTTAGGGGAATCACTTTTGAAGCGCCGGTGACAGTTTTGTACGTTACATTATGTACATGGTAGGGGCTAGCCTGCTAAGGGCTAGCCTGCTAGGGGGGGCTTCCCACGATGAGTTTTTCTTCTTCACTCACCTTTTTCATACATCACTCTGCATTTAATCATTTGTTATTAGTAATCTCTGGCTCTCTTCCACAGCGTGTTGTTGTTCTGTCTAACCCCAACAAGTCGTGGCAGATGGCTGCTCCTCTCATCACCTGGTCTTGCAGCAGGTCTCCCTGTTAAAATTGAGCTTTTCCTTCTCACTGTCGCCAAAGTGCTTGCTCATAGGTGGCCATCTGATTGTTGGGGTTTTCTGTGATAGTGTAGGGTCTTTACCTTAACATATAAAATACTCTGAGGCAACTGTTGTTGGGATTTGGTCCTATATAAATACAAGTGAATTCAACTGAACTGATTGTTGACCATTAATTATTCATATAATTTCATGAAAATAAACACTACACTTGAAACACAGTCAGGTTGTCTAGTCCTGGCATGTCATTTAAGTGAAAAATAGCTACAGAGACCAAAGCAATTTTATTCATCAGACTGTAAAAATAATTATTTCCGTTGTGAAGTGGTGCAATTTCAGTATTGGTGTCAAATGAAATTAACCACTAACTTTACTATTACTATATAACTAGCAGCTACACCGGGTCAAAATAACGTTTTTCTGACTGTTTATACAGTGGCCAAATATATTAAACACAGTGTACTAATACAGTCGGCATGAGACAATTTGCATTTCAAGTAAAGCTGTACAGGCTTATCTATTTCACAATTTTTTTTACCTGACTTGACTAAGTTCTGGTAAAATATGAGGATAGTATTTTTCACCATTCACACCCCCATGGATCTTTTTGTAAGTAGTTGACAATAACCCGGATTCCCTCAAGCTGCACCAATCCCCCACCATGGAGGAAATAGGACATTCCTTCTGCTGGCTCGAGTCGCAGAGGAAATAGAACAAAATACTTCAGGAATAGCAAGAGGAGGTCATCACAGCAGCTGATTTCATTATTCCTGACAATGCTGAAGTAGTGCGAATGGAGCATGGAAATACCATTTTATTTCCATTCTGTAAGGAACAATCAAGTCACACTAATTTCTTTCACACTTTGTTTTAAAAGACTATGTGCACAGTTTGATGTAAGGTAATTATTACACTGCTGGGAAACGTATACTCTATATGGAAACGCTCTTAATTGTAAAAAGAGCATGTTTGGCCCAATATCTAATGTTGGGAGCTGTCTTGCTTTCAAAATATCTCTTCTGAAAATCCAAAGAGTTTATTTGCTTAATCTTATCATCATAGCAGTCTAAATTATTGAACTTACTCAAAATACAAACCATAAAGTTAATATAATTATGATTTCAGATCACACTGACTTTCAAAAAGGGGAAAAACATGACAGTTCTGACTCTTTGGTGGAAGTGAATGGTGTAACTTTAAAGTTGGTCTAAGACAGACTTTCTGTGTTACAGATAAGCAGATAAGCACCGCAAACTGATGTGATTAACTTCTGACATGTGCTCATAATACTAATGCGCTTATAATTTCAGAATATTATATGGTAAAATAAATTGCATAGTGTCTGTATTTCCCCATATTAAAGGTTAATTGAATGTATGATTTGCTCAAAGCTTCCAACTTCCAACTGTGGGATTTTGGCATGTAGGTACCAGATGCTGTGCTGATGGCAGAAAACCTCAAATGTGAAGCACTGGCATGAGACCAACCTGGAATTAAATTTTATGGCCCTCAAACAAGGTGTTTAACTGTTTGAGGTGTAATTTTCCCAAGAAAACAGCAGTACGGCATTCCTTTTACTGTTTAACTTCTGGTATTATGCCAGACGAAAGAGAGAAAACAAGACAGAGTTAGGGCAGAATGTTGGGTGTTGATTAAATGTGGCATTATCCACCCATACTGCATACTAAGTGTCTGGCAAAGTTGGTGGAGCAGAGCTGAAGTAGAGTGGAGTTAAATTCTTCACTTGCTGATTGGCTTCTCATTCATTGCCCGCTGTCTGTAACTCGCTGCTACTTCGTCTGCACAGACCTACTGAAAAGAGCTTTTTTCGCATGTTCAGCATAACGTTGGCTCCGAGTGTCTAGACTTACTTGCAGTTTGTAGAGATTTGTAAAAAAAAAAGAAAAAAAGAAAAAAAAGAAATACCTACCTGGGAGGCGGGGCTTTCAGCTATCAGGTTCCTATTCTTTGGATCTAGCCTTTAGCTTACTAGAGTTTGGAGGCAACATCTCTATCCTTAGGAAAAGGCCTCCTTTTGGATAAAGCTCAGACTCTGGGTTAACTTATGTGGCAGTTAATACTTTCTTAGCTATGGGCAAATACTTTTACTGTGGCCACTCTGCATTTTGTCCCTCAAATGAACTTTAGAATTCTATATTAATTAGTCCAAGTTTCCCAAAACACTAAGAAAAAAATGTACAACAAAAATCACTTGTGCAATTGGCCATTCCTCAACTGTAGACTAAACTGAAAACACAGGGTGGGTTTAGCAGTTAACAAATGTAAATACTTTGGAATGACTTGTGTGAAAGGGGCACCTTAGTGTATCTAGCTCATTCAAATAACTTGCATAAAATATATGAAATAAATAGCTCCACGGTGGCACAGTGGCTCCTTTGTGCATGAGGTTTGCATGTTCTCCCTGTGCCTACATGGCATATGGCTTTCTCCTCCTAAGACATGCATATTATGTAAATTAGGTTAATAGGTTAAAAAGCGAGTAACTTGTATTTTAAACATACTTTCAAACATTTCTTTATGAGAGCTTAAGAGCTTGTGTGATTCTCACCACTTTGTTGAATTCCCTTGCTCTCTGATTTTTCTTTTTCATTTCTCCTCTAATGAACCAAAAATGAGGCAAAAGTACTCTATCAAACTGAATAAGTACTAGTTTTAGTGTCATAATAATTTTATGTAGCATAAAAACTCACGATCCATGCAGGCTACATGCTGTAGTGCAGAATAAATCACTGACTTCACATCAATATTCCCAGTGGGTACCCTCCTTCGATACACCATATTCGTGAAGATTACATAAACAAATTGTGATTGACCATGGCAGGGGTGTCAGTTTAGACAGCCAATCAAAACAACTCTACATGAAGTCAAAATCGCCAGGCTGAATGTTGTCACATACACAGTTGCAACGCTTCAACAGACATTTAAACAGCACGTCTGCTTCTCTGTCCCCACTCTGTTATATTGCCATGGTAAAAGGGCCTTGTAATATCGTCTTTTTGTGGAGGGGGGTGTGGGAGGGGCGAATACTGAGCTCCCTACTGCACCATGGATGGGTGCCTTCCATCCCAGCATGAGCTCAGGAGCCTGCAGTCTTTTTATATCAATATTGCTGCAAAGCCCCAGAAAATAGCTGAAAATGAAAAATGAAATAGGTGGGTTTTGTGTGTATGCGGGAAGCGTTTAAAGAGTGGGTGAGTGGCCTCGTGGCAATGGGAGAGACAAGCCTTGAGGAAGCAGCGGGACATGTGACTTCCTCCTTCTCTCTGGCCTCCAACAGATTATGCTTTTAAATGTCTCAATGCTTTTAAAGGAAGTAACATGCATTTAGAAGGAAAAAAAATAGTCTGACACTCAGACGCCTGGTCATAATCTTTCACTGGGCAATTACAGAGACAGTTACAGAGAACATGGTAAAGCTAAAGACGTTCGTGAGTCTGCTCAGTAACCAAATAACCAATGTCTGATCTAAAAGGTCAGGTCAGTCCAAATGATTTTAGTCCCAACAGGTTTGGACGACGTCCTCGTCTGCTTCTTTGTGTCTTGAGTTGGCTGTTAAATTTGGGTGTGCCAATGTTCTTGTACACAAAAATGCTTCTGCTTGTCCAGATGTGCTGTTTGCATTCCCCGATTCAAACCTGCCTCTAAATTTTAACTGCATATTGAATTATTTTAACTTTAAGAAATAAGCTTGAAAAGACAAAAAATGTAATAAATAAAATGTAAAAATATAGTGTTTCATTCTTGGCTTCGTCAAAGAATACGCATGAAATACTGTAGTTGAAGTTTTGTGTTTTTGTTTTTATTTTTTGTGGTTACAATTATATAACATTATTCCAGCGGGTTGATCACACTGAAGAGGGCTCTCTTGACAGCTGATGAGGAGATTTAAGCTAAAGATGAATCTCTTGGGTCTGTGACAGATCTGACAATCATTAAGGACTCATAACCCCTGCCAACAGACTGTCCAATTACTCAGTAATATCCATGGTACTTGTATGTGTGCGTCTGAAAGCAACCATGCAAGGGTGTGAGTGATGGATAAAGCTGCTGGAATGACATACATGTGGGCAGGGAGATGCGGCAGGGAGATGCACACATGTGTATGTGCACATACTCGGCATGTGCTCCGCGTGTGAGTGTGTCTGTCTGTGCGTATCTGTGTGTGTAACAGCATCTGTGATGGATCAAGCTATCCCTGGAATGACATTCTTGTGGGCGAGTCTGCCTGTGTGTGCGTGTTTATAGTGGTATGTGTGTGTGAATGTATTGCTTGTGTGTGTCTGTGTGTGTGCATGATGGATCAACCTCTCTCCACAGCGGCAGGATGACAGAGAGGAGCAGAAGACGGTGAAAATGGGAGAATGTTCTAGTGCTGTGACCAGAGTTCAGATGTGTTTTGGCTCCTGAAATAAGAGAGCTTAGAGGGGGGTAAAGGGGTGGGGTGGTGGGGGTGGACTACATTCAGACAGGTGGGTAAGAAGAAAACAAAACAGTTAAAACCAATCAAGCATCATCCCCAAAACATTACACTTAAAGTAAACTCCACCAGTAAACAGTGCCTCTGTATAAGCAGATAAATATCGATAGCTATAGTTATATATAGAAAGAAAAACAAAGTTAAACAGCTAAATGAAAAAGAATACAATCAAAGAAACTTTTCAATAGAAATACTACACAATAATACTACACTACGACCAGTGTTGGGGAGTAACGGAATAGAAGTACCGACGTTAAAATAAAAATATAACTGTATTCTGTTACAGTTGCCATTTAAAAGAGTGATGTACAGAAAGCAGTTACTTTGTTGAAATGAAGGGATTACACGGCGGTCTTTTCCTGTTTCATATGTTAGGCTATGCCCTCTCTATTTCTGGTAATTCCACTCCGGTGGAAACCCAAACAAAACACACATTAAGAGGCTCTGATGCCTGTGTCTCAATTTCACGGCCCATGTCACCCCTACTTGCGGCCCGCATAATGACGTGAAGAAATATTTTTTTCAATTGTTATTCAAAAAATTATTTAATATAAAGGCAACAGGCAGAGTGTTACAGGCATAGCCCTAAAAAATGTAGCCTGATGGGCAGTGTAGTCCGTGCTGCAAGGAGAATGGACTGCCATACCCATTATGTGTCTGTGAGCGCGAGGGAGGGAGAAAAAGGAGAGTTGAAAAGTACGAGTTGTCACCGAGCAGAAACGGGAGATGGAAGCATGTAAATATAATAATAACCACTGCAGCCAAGAAGAGTGCCTGACGAGCCCAGTTGTAAGTAAGCTATTAAGACTCGACTGTACACTGTTTGTGTTTTCCTCCAAAGCAATAAGCTCTTTCAATGCCTCTCTCTGTCTCTCGCTAGAAAGGTTGACCCAGACAACAAAGTAAAGCTAGTTTTCGGCCACAAGCCCGACACAGAACCCGACATATTAGCCAGAGGTCCCTTTACTACGGTTCAGAGCCGCAGACCTGTTTTATATACGCACGAAATATTTTTCTATACAAGATCACTGCAAAAAGTGCAGCCTTACCTGATGTCCACCCTACTGTTACTCATTTTATATTAAGATTTACAATTCTAGTTGGTATTGGCAGGGGCGATTCTAGGATCAGAGCTTTGGGGGTGCTGAGCACACAGAGAGCTGCCCAGCCAGAGCAAGATAAACTTTACACGCCACGATGAGACATCTTCCCTGTCTCTGTCAGTCCCTGCATCCTTAAATGTCTCCAGTTGTCCCGAGTTGTCTCTGACTGTCTCCTTGGTGCATTTAAACCCCTGTTCCTCCCTGTCCTCATTGTCTGTTGTCTTCATCTCCATTATCAGTCATCATAATTTTACCATCTCTGTGCAAGTCTGCAAATTTCTTTATTAAATCATGGGATTCTTAAATTCATCAAGTCTCTCTGTGCCTGGGTCCTCGTCACAAAACATGACATCACTGTTTTGCACATTTAAACACAATTTAATCCCCACATTTGTGAAAGAAAAACAAAACACTTTTTTGAAAAGTCTGTAACCAAACCATCAAATCTGATAAAGGTTATTTAAATGCTGCAAAAGAAGAATGGATTGGAATAAAAAAATACATATCCTAACCTTAATTACTGGGGGAGAATAATGAACGATGCTCATAGTGAGTAAGAAGTAAACTGAGTGGATTTTTTGGATACATACAAAAACACTCCCAAAACAATTTACAAATAAATTATTACAAAATATTAATTTAAAAAAGAACTATAAAAATGGAGGTAACTTTGCCTGTGGTAGAATGTATAAAATGTATGAAAAAATCTTTACTGCAGACACTAATTTTACTAATTTAATAATACTAATTTTGTGTTGTAAGATTTATGACTTTCATGTTTTCATGGTGGTCCTTGGGAGAGCTTGACATTTTTATCAGGTGGTACACACTGTAAAAAGTTTGAGAAACACTGATAAGTGTATGTGTGCTTTTGGAAAACATTTAAAGCTGCAGTGCAGAATCTTTGAAACAACCTTAAAACATTTTTAGAATATAAACAGAGCATCTGCTTCTCTTTACAGCTCCTCATGTACGTACTGCGGCAGTCATACAGACAACTGGACGGTCCAAAAGTTGGCCTACCTATTACTGGCTGAGGTTTTAGTAGAGTTGTGGCTGAACCACATCAAAATATATCATTAATTTTAATCTCCCCAATCATGTTAATAGAATAGAATAGAATAGAATAGAATAGAATAGAATTCAACTTTATTGTCATTGCACATGCACAGGTACAGGGCAACGAAATGCAGTTTGCATCCATCCAGAAGTGCTTTAGTGATATAGATATATTACAATATATATTAGCAATAATATAGATATGTGAGTATATTACAGAAATGGGTCTATTATGGTATGTTATAATGTACACGGTACGAAGTATGTTGTGAATATTCTATAACTATAAGTATGTACAGGCTGTAGTGAGTACAAGCTATGTACAGGATATGAACAGGATATAAATATGAAAAACTATACAGAATATGAAATAAATAGCTTTACAGAATCTGGGATATACAGCTATACAGAAATGGGAACTATGCAAGTTGTAAACAGTTGTAGGATTAAAGATTATCGAATGTACAGAATGATTATTTACACAGAGCTATACAGTAGTGCAGTTAAGATAAGTGAGGGTGTAGATAGTTTCTACAGAGGCTATATAAAGTGCTAGTGGTTGTGAGTGGTGGTTCAGTCCATGTTATTATTGTGTGTTTGAGGGTACAGTTGTCCATTGTGGGTGTGTGTATGTTCAGTCCATGAGTTTAACGTGGGTCAGATGTCAGGAGGCAGAGTTCAGGAGTCTGACAGCTGTGGGGAAGAAGCTGTTCCGGTACCTGGTGGTCTTAGTCCGGAGGCTCCTGTGGCGCCTCCCAGAGGGAGTTGCAATGTTGTTAAAGAGGGTCAAAAATGTTTCAACCCAGTTTGTTTAGCAGATTCTGTATAGCAGCTTTAATATAGGGAGGACACAACTTCCAGATTGTGTGAGTAAAATCAGGTTTTTTTTCTCTTTGTCAGTTTAACAGTTTCTGTTTTGCCTGTCACTGTTCCCTGTCTGTTTCCTTACCTGGTTCTTCCCGACCTTGTACTTTCTCCTCACGTTCCCCTCTTTCCTCTCTCCCTCTTCAGACTGACAATCATACACAAATAGATTGTATTCAATTAGATGAAAAATTAAATTAATATGAAAAAATTCTATTAAGATCACTAACAAAAAGTCCTCTCTCAGTGTACTTTCAACCAAAAGGCAAATAACCAAACCACATGTATATCTAATAAAAGATATAAATATTGAAACACTGATCCAATATTATTCCTGATTCACAGGTCATTTGATTTTACACTTTTACCTGAATGTGGCTCCTTTTTTTGAAAAAACTTTCTTATATCCATTATGAACCTGGCTGTCTCTCTGTACACACACACACACACACACACACACACACACACACACAACAGGAGTTATAAGGTTAATGGGCATTCAGTCAGTTAGTATCCATTTCAAACAGGACAGTGGTAACAACAGTAGGCTACGGACAATTATGAGTTTTAGATTTTAAATAGGCTGTATACATTTCAATGGGAGCAACAGGACGGCCAAATTTCGCTGATTTTACCACAGAGCGGGATGGATTGTAGGGTAGCTAACATCGTAGGAAAACAAGTTTTCAACACTGCAGGTTACCTGGATGTAATGTTTTTCAGATAAAAAGAAACATGGTCTGACTCCTACCTAACTATATAAAGAGTAACTGAAGGTTAAATGTAGCTAATATGTCCTGTTTTAAGCCAGGCACTTACACCTCCGCTTCGCCGCATCTCAGCTACCATTGCTCTGGCAGACAGAGCGCTAGAGTCAGAGTAGGGGAGAACTGGAACAGACCATTTTAGGAAGGGGGGGGGGCGGGGATTTCTATACTTTTGTTGTTAAAATGTTACGTGTCAACCAAGTACTGTATGCTTTTTATATTTTTAGTAGTGTGTCACACAAACAGCAAATATTGTCAAGAAAAGTAAGAAATCTGTGGGGGTGCTTTGATTCATTTTGGGGGTGCTTCAGAACCCCCCAAAATGGGCTAAAATCGCCCCTGGGTATTGGTATGGCAAGTAACCTTCAGTAATAGTAATAAATCACAAAGCAATAGTACATTCATGTAGCTATAAAAGGCATGACAATATATTAAGTAATCCAAAGTATTCAGAATACGTTACTCTCATTGAGTAACGTAATGGAATACGTTACAAAATACATTTTGGGCATGTATTATGTAGTCTGCAATTGAAGCAACCTTCCCAACACTGGCCACGACATATTGAAAATGTGACCAGCAATAGTCTGCAGTATTTTTTGTTTTACCCAAATCAAACTCAGGTTCAGGTATGATCAACCTTGGGAGGAGATCTATTAATAAAATCAAAATAGAAAGAAAGAAAATGTTACCCAATATAAACAAGAATGTCTTTTTGTTTAAAAAATTATTGATAGCCATTCTTTTTCAACAGCTACACTAACATAATATATTAAGAGACCTTGGACATTCTGTAGAATGCTTAAAAACTATTACTACTACTAAAGTAGAAACTTCTCCAATAATTTAGATCTTTTTTACAAGATGAACATGAAAATTCAAAGTTTGTGCTGCACTTTCTACTCCTCACACACATTTGGGTTGTGTGGTTAGCCAGGTCTGACACAGACCAGCTGCTTTAAAGATAAAAACACAGTGATGCATGAACATATGCACACTTCCATCTATCCATCCTCAGGGTCAATAGAGGGGAGCCATACATTCCAACACACACACAGTGTGAGAGTCTTAAATGTGGAGAAGTCCTGCCAGTTCACAGCTGCTGTCATTATAGAACATGAACTAATTGATTGGAGGGTGCACCCACTGGTCAGGAATGGAAATGGGAGGATTTATTTATTTATTTATTTACTTTTGAGCTATTAGGAGTGAGCTG
The DNA here is from genome assembly GCF_963969265.1 of Rhamphochromis sp. 'chilingali'. Lineage (NCBI taxonomy): Eukaryota > Metazoa > Chordata > Actinopteri > Cichliformes > Cichlidae > Rhamphochromis > Rhamphochromis sp. 'chilingali'. The sequence goes on from NC_137943.1 coordinate 30,123,315, forward strand.
GGGATAGAGTTGTTTGGATGAATTATAGCATGAGGGAGGTGAAGGAGTAGGGAGGATGTGAAAAGAGCAAAAGAGACTTGTTTGTCATGTGGGAGTGAGAAGTGAGGACGTTAGTCATCAGCTATTACTCAAGTCATGGAGTGATCACGTACTGCTGCATTAGTCCTTACAATGTGACTGGGTGTAGGTGTGCAAATAGCGATTGTCATGGATGGATGTACGCTCAGAATGACACATGTCAGTATTTGTAGCCAAATGAAAACGGCAGACCCTGAGTGCTCAGACACTGAGACTTGATGTTTGGTCATGTGTGAGTTGAAGTATAAATTAAGGCGAATCATTAGAGAAAGCACTAAAGAGAATTAGCCAGAAAAAATACAAATGATGTCTAAATAAAAGCGTTAATCTGCTGTGTTTGTGTTTCTAGTTTCTTATTTGATGTTTTAGTTTAATGCTTTTAGACAATTTTGACAATTTTGACAGCAACTGTGATTTTCATGTATTGAATGTAGTAATCCAAAAATAAAAAAAAAAATAACATGACTTTCTAAGATAAAAACTGAAATGCCAAACTCGTTGGAAGTCAGAATAAAAGTAACCACCAAGTGAGTGCACTGTATTCAACAGGCTTCAATAAACATTTATTTTCACCAAAACATTGCACATGATCACTCTCTAATGGGCTTGTTTTTGGGGTTTAACGAGTAAATTTGTGAATATATAGTTGAACTGGCAGAAACGTAATTATAACCTACATTCACCGAGAGCCTCATTTCACAATTAGTTTTGTCTTACTCAAGACTTAAAAAAAAAACACATGAAGATGACAGCTTTGCATCTCCAGCCAACTGTGTAATTATGGAGTGAATGATACCCATGCTTCTGGTATGCAGAAGAAAATCTCAGCAATGCAGGTGTCATAAAAGCCAGACGTTTATTTACCAAAACAGTGTGCAGGTTTTTGCATGCGTGTCTGTATAGTCGTCTGCACTGGAGTAAGTTAGATGTGTGAACGATGCTTATCTATTTTCTATTTGTGAAGTCAGTTTGAGTAGGTTTTGACACATTCTTGGTGCATATCACTACTGATGCATGTTTATACATGTGAATGATTCTAACAGCTAACCTTACTACATTGCATACCTCTTCCTGCAGACCTTTTACTCAAGTATCAGGCTGTTTTGTTTTTTTCGTGTTACTCACTGGGGCTGGCCGCTGACTCAGTGCAGCCTTTATACCATGCTGTGCTTACTTTAAAACAACACACATACACACCTGTAATACAAACTAACCACACACATTCCCCTTTCAAATTGTTGAGCAATTGAATGATACAGTAATGTGTGGGTGGGACAGTGGCAAACTTAGGTGTTCACAGACACAAAAACATGTCTGGTTTTTAAGCCCAGAGGAGTGAGTCTGTTTGGAGCATAGCTAGTTAATGGGAAACTCTCTACCTACAATATCTGATTGTGCTTTCAGCTTTGACCCTGCGTTTTATATAAAGTAGTCAAAAGGGTGAGTCAGTGAATGCTGAGATTGAAAAAAAAAAAGGATTACACTGAACCTTGAAAAGGAAATTGTGCCATTATTCTGTGAGTTTCACATGTTTAACCCATCATTTCTAAAACTGACACAAGTATTCACATGATAATCTTCACAGAGTAATGGAAACAGAAATTGAAATGTGGAATGACAGCCCAGCAGGTATACTGGAAACTGTGCTTCTTATGTATTCTGTATTCTAGGCTGGATAACCTAAGCTTTGGCACAACCATGTTTGTGCTGCATTATCACCTGACACTAGCAAGACTGGTTAGTAAGTTGCACATAATAACAACAATAATGAAATAAAGATTTTGCTCACCAAAATTGAAAAAGAAGCATCGTGAACAGTCTATACCACACAGCAATCCATATCGCTTATCATACAATCACATTAAAATGGTCCATTTTAATTGGCTGTAGCATATTCAGATAGGGCGTTGCTGTCTTTGTTGTAACACTCATCCTAAAATATTGTCCTCAGTATTGTTATCTGTAGCATAAAATACAATTTAAATGTAGCAAATACATCAATAAATGAAAGTAAATACAGCATTATTTTGTATTGCTGCTGCTATACAAAAATAAATAGAAAGAACAAAAAACAGTTGAATAAAAGTAATGAAAAAGAGAATGTATGTCAAATACGACCCCTAATCCAACTTGCATTCTGTCATCCAGAGCTGTCTCTAACCTTCTATTTTTCTGCCTTATGTTATGCTCCAACCCTTAAGTGGTTAACAGCCATCAAGCTTACTCCTAAATGGCCCAGATTGCCATTACTAAGGTTTTCTGGAGCCATCCCTTACCCTTTTAATGACAGCTGCTTCCGCCATTAATTCTCAATCAATAATGCAAAAACACTCAGAGAGAAGTCCATCCTGCCACAGCTTTATTTTCTAATGCTCTTCGAAAGCTAATGAGTCAGGCTAATTGGTCTGTCATCATCACCACTTAGGAGTTTACCAGAGGAAGTGGCTATTTCTTGTTTAGCTTTATAGAGTATTAGCTGAACAGCTGGTTTTCACCCAATGTCTAGCAAAACTTCCACTGTCTCCAGTCTTGAATGTTTCTACAAGTCTTGCAAACCGAGCTATCTGAAAAAGTTAAGATGTAATATGTAAATAATAACAGAATCATTTGCAAATATCATCATTAGAACATAGAAAACATATCAAAGTTTTAAACAGAGAAAATGCACCGTTTCAAGAAAACTATTACCTGACTCTAACGGCAGGAACACATCTAAAATAAAAGTTGGACCAAGGCGATGTTTACCACTGTGTAGCAGTGCTTTTAGCTCAAGCTTGGCAGTTGGTAGACTTTAGGGAGAGGGATGTTTGATACAGGGTTCTACCTGTTCAACAGATTCAGGTCTTTCTTATTTTTATTTTGTACTTTAAGTCAACTTTTAAAAGGTCCTGACTGCAGGCAGGCAGCACTCTTCTACAACGAAGCCATGTTGATACAATATGTGCTTTGGCATTGCCTTGTGAGGCCTTCTGTAAAATAGATGCCATCTATATAGGAGCACATGTTGCTCTAAACCTGTATATGCTACTCACCATTGGTGCCTTTCTAGATGTGAAAGCTGCCTGTTTCAGAGGCACTAATAAACTCCGGTACAATCAGAGAGGCAGGTGTTTGAACTGAGCACTGATAACATGCCAGATGGTCCATCTCCTTTTCATTTTGCAGGAAACCATGCCCATGTTTCCCAAAAAAATTTTCAAACTTAGATTCAACTCCACAGAGCAGTTTTCCACTTTGGCTCAGTCCATTTTAAACGAGCCTTGGCTGAGAGAAGATGGCAGTGTGTCTGGATCGTGCTCACATTTGACTTGTGTCATGATTGAGTTTTAACCTGCATTTGTGGATGGAACAGTGAAATTTGCACACAGAAAAAGATTTCTGAGCCCAGGCAGTGATTTCCATGGCAGAATCATGCCTGTTTTCATTGCAGTGCTGCATGAAGGCCCAGAGATCACAAGCATCCCATGGCAATTTGCAGCCTTGTCCTTTGCATACAGAGATTTCTGTAGATATTCTTCCCAATTTTGTTTTCAGGGACGTTATTTTACAATATGTGACCCCTTTTTTTTTCCAGATTGATGAACCGCTACCAAACTTTGCTTCTCTAAAATACCCAGTCATCTGATCTTTTTCCAGTTAACCTAATTAGTTGTAAAATATTTCTCCAGCTGTTTCTTTTTAAACTTTTCCAGCATTTTGTTACACCCACCCCAGTTGGAATGTGTTTCTGGCAATAAAATCAAAATGAACTAATGTTTTTGAAGAAAACTCTCACTTTAAATATTTGTTTTCTATCTTCTGTTGTGAATAAATATGAATTATGAGACTTGTAAATCATTACATTCTATTTTTATTTACATTTTGTGCTGTATTTCAGGCTGTTTTTCTTTCAGAACTGGGACTGTACGATACAGAACCGTCTTTTATAGAGTTAATCATCTCAAAAAGGAAAGAAAAAAACAGATTCAAACAATATGCATGGGGAAACAGTAGCAAAATGCCCATTTATGCCACAGAGAGTGTATTATATATGTTGTCTGTTAATGATTTTGATTCAGGCTATTTATTCCTGTTGATAAATAAGAAATGATATCGAAATCCCCCCATTAAGACAACCAGGAGAAATAAATAGGCAAAAAAAAAAAATATTTATTTTTGGATGTGAGTAAATCAGTTTAATTCTTGTGTTTGCATTATCACATTTAATCTGTTACCAGTCAATACCAGTGTTTCAGGCCATTTCCTACACCTCATTTAGCAGAGCATACAACAGGGGAATCAAGAATATTTATGGTCAGTATAATGCATATGGAAGTCCAGTATGAAAAATCAACGAGGATATCTGTTTTCATAATGCAAGTTTGGATGAAATTACCATTTGAAAAAGCAATTATTACACAATACATAAATTTCCACATTGAAGTCATAGTCTTCCACACCCTGAATCCCCTGTGGCGTTAATGAAGGGACTTCCCAAATTTAATATTTTAAAAACATGTAGCCTGAAAGATTATCCACATCTCAGACCCTATGCAGTGTTGTTTGAAGAAATGCAATCATTCCGCTCAAACAAATAGTCTTTCATTCGATCAATACATGTTCAGACACAGGCGAGAGAAATCCTCTTCTTCATGGATTTTGTAATCAGCGTGAGGCTCTCAGTTACATGGTGACTGCTATGTATTTTTCAGTAAAGTCAAAGCAGTTAAGGTTACTAAATAATTGCAGTATTGAATGTATTTCAAACAAATGCAAATTATGTGATCTGATAGATGGACAATTGTCAGGAGTTGGCAGAAGATTTGTGTCCAAGGTCACATGACTTAGCGGTTGGATGTTAACACAACTTTAGTTTTTGCTCTAGATTAGCAATCAGCAGTGGAATTGCTACCTAATGACCACACAGCTCTCAAAGTAAGTAGGTGAGGGTCTAAAGATTTTTGTAGTAAATAGACTGATTCTTATATAGTGCTTTTCTACTCTCCCAGAGTACTTAAAGCACTCTATACAACATGCCACATTCACCCATTCACACAAGCACTGTTTCTATGCTTTCTAACTAACTACTACTCATACTCTGATGGATGCATCGGTGAGGAACTTGGGGTTAATATTTTGCCCGAGAATATTTTGCATGCAGACTAGGGGGAGCCAGGGCTTGAGCCACCAATCTTCCGATCAGTAGATGACCTGCTCTACCTCCTGAGCCCCCAGTATTCAGTAGCATGTACAGTAAATTCTTTGTCTTTCACGAATGAACACAAGTAATATGTATGATATCCTAAACTCAAGATTGTTCCTGTTGACTGCAATATATTGCAAATTTTTGATACATAAATATCAATACATAAAACACAAAAATGTTATACTTCTTGCACTTGTAGACCCTTCATCAAATTTACACAACAATTAATTCTACATTTGAATTTTGTTTTTATGTTTACTTGCTGTCACCATTAAACACAACTGGAGTTGAACAAATAAAAGCTAAAACTGTCTTGCTCTTCCAAGCCTTAATGATAAATCTGTGATATTGTTAAGTCTATTATCTTACATATTTGGCATTTTTTCCAGCTTTACTTTCTGACTTCACACGTTCGACTTTATTAATATAGATCGTCTCAACTCTTAGTGAAAAAATCAGCTGTTCTACTTCCAGTAGATCTGCCCATGTTTGGGATTTTTGAAATGTTGCCTCCTCTTTCTTGTAAGAGTATTTGTAGCTAAATTAGGAGACCCTGGGTTAACTTATTAAGTTGATAACCACCTTCATGTGACCACTTACACTGCTATGTTGAACTGCCTAGTATAGGACCGAGGTCTGCTGAAGTTTTGGTTTGTTGTTGTTCTCTTCCTTGCTTTGGATCCTTCCCAATTTCCTGTGGAATCAGTGATGAGCTGAATTCAATCAGCCCAGAGACTATTTAGCATTAGGAAGAGGCCATGCCTGGGGCTAGAGCATTTGCTAATCGTGCTATCAGGAAAGGTTACGTTTTTCAACTTTCCCCCCATCTGATGGTCAAAAATTGTAGAAAGTGTATGAGGAAATATCTTGTTGAACATAAAGATATTCTGTGGCTAATGTTTGTCATTGCACATATTTTGAAACATATCTCAAATTATTTTTTTTAACGTAACTATATTCTGGTGTTCCATTTAAGACCAACCTGTTAATTTAACACACCCACCAAAGGTTAAAGAGAAAAGGTGTATTTCTCATGATATGCTATTGATGTAAAAACCCTTACCCTCAACAGATGTGCTTCATTTCTATCCAATTGAACTCTGTCTCACTGTGATTGGTCCCCCACTGTTTATGAATGGGAACACCGACTGGGAAATGTCATTCATGTGTTTGGCTCAGGCTCAGATTAAAGGTCCCATTATTGTCAAATGGCCCGCTGTTAATATCCCCAGGCACATTGCTCTGTGGAGGTCACCATGCTATTAGATACAAAACCAGACCATTAGCATTTTCCATGCATGCTGTGTGAGTGAGAGCTTTTAAATAGAGTCGAGACATTCTTTAGTATCATGTCATATTTGATCGTGAATACTTTTAGAAATATTTTTTTTTCCTTTGGCTAATCATTCTACAAGGACATAACATTCCCCTAAATATTTAAAACATCACATGTGAGGTAATTTTGTTACTAGAGTAGATTCCCTCCAGGTATTCATACATGAAAACATTTTCATAAAATAACATACTTACTTGAATATTTAGATTAAGCAAAACTATGCTAAATGCTAAATAACGTACAGATTGTACGTAAGATCTTAACTTAAGGACAAACATGTTGAAAAATAGAATGAGGCATGCATAAATCTTAACTCAACAACTCAACAACAAATGGACATTTTGGTCTAATTTTGGGCTTATTGGATTGAAACCAGAGCTGAACACAGAAGGGTAAACAATGGAATTGATGGTATTGATTGAATTACTGGAATCTGCCTTAGGTGATTAAGGGAGAAAAAATGGTTGGGATGAATTTCTTGGAAGCTGTAGCTAAGCTGGAGATGGTCAGATGAGGATCACTGTTAAAGCAACAGGGAAAATAAAAATGTATCAACGTGCTGAAGGATTTTCACTAATTCTGGCTATTTAAACTGAGGATCAACTGAATTTAAATTTAGTTCTTTAGAAAAATAAAAGCTTTTGATCTGTTTTTTCCTTCTTAAAGCAAAACAGACACTTTAAAGGTAATACTTTACTGCTCCTGACTTACAAATGATTGACAATCATGCATTTACACTACAGACTTGCTGGTGTTGCAACAGGAAATCAAGCATACCACATTTCTGGGAACACTGGTCATTCATTACTTGGTTGCATGTATGTGCAGAGGCTTTGGCAGAAATTATAGATGAGGAAAATCTCAGTTTTCAATTGCTAGCTTAACAATAAAACGGTTATTTCATAACACTGATCCAACATCAAGATAAAGGGCAAAGAAAGAAAGCTGTAAAAAAAATGTCTGAATCTCTAAAGTTACAAGTCAGTGCAAAATGCAGGTTGATGACTAATCTCTTAGAGCTTGACTGTTCTCTGCGAGTATTTGTATTTGATGACAAAATAATCTTTATCTGATGTGGAATACAGTGAAAGCTTTAGCATTTAAATTGTTTATTCAAAAAATATTTCTCATTAATCAGAAAATGCTGATAGAAATCCTTGTGTTGAAATCAATATAGTTTGAATAATTAAAAGACAGATTCTCATTGTGGCACCTACTTGTGTTGTCCAAGTGTGTCTAAAAATAAAAATACTGGAGCTTTTTGTTGTTTTCATGAACTTTAATTCAACTTAACTTTTCTTCTAAAGACATTTCCAGCAATGCCAAGTATTATTTACAGTTGGTAAATAAACTGACTGCCTGCTAACTGACATGGGTGGTGCCACTAACTCGTAGGGCATCTTCACACCTATAGTTTGTTTACTTTGGTCCGAATCAGTTGATGAATTTATAAACTTGTAGCTTTCGCCATGGTTTGTTTTGTTTTCACACAGAGAAAAATCCAAATTAAGTCCAAGCAAACCAAAATGCATCACTAAAGACCATGTGACAATGTTCAGTCTGCTCATTGGCCAGATGTGGGGAGAGAGCCACAAAAATAAATACAGGAAGTAGGTGCTGTGTGAGAAAACTAAGAATTTACATTCATTTTATAGCTAGTTGGTAGCGTGTATAGGTACTTTGAGGTCTCCAAAATATGGCCTGATTATTCAAGACCTTGTATGTGAAGAGAAGGATTTTAAATGTGATTATGAATTTAACAGGAAGTCAATGAAGGGAAGTCAGAATTGGAAAAACATGCTCTCTTTCTAGTTCCTGTCTCTATTCTTGCTGCAGCATTTTAGATCAACAGATCTTTTATCCTATTCTCTCTCCTCTCTTTCTTAAAATTTCTTCACCTCTCAGCATCACACATTATGTTTTTTCTAGCTAACTGTTCATTAGCTAGTAGACACAAAAGTGCTTCACATATTTTCTTATATGTATAGAGCTATTTGAAAAGTTGCACTTCAATTACTTACCATTTTTTTAAAAACACAAAAAGTTACTCTGTAGTTCCATCTAGATACTTGTTACTGGGACTACAAGTGGAGCGTGGGATGTCATTATTTTCTTATTACTGAGCAAGCATTAGAAACAATTCCAGACTGCAACATGGCACATTAGCTCTTTCGACATAATTCGACAGTATCCATTAACCTGCTTATCAGATTTATTTATCAAATAACTGAAGGTGCGGGAATGCTTCTCTGGATTGCTTCAGACCACTTTAACCCTTGAAACATAAAAGTCTGAAACACAAACATTGAAAAATAATATTTGTTTTTACCAAATATTTGTGATGCCTTATCAATTATTTTTCAATGTATTATTTTGTGGTTTATTTCTTTTTATAAAATTACAGACTGCATGTTCTATGAAGAATGATGACAGTTATAACTTCTTAACTGCTTATGTACAGTAATTTCCAATATGTTACCATCAAAAACAGATGGCGTCACCATTTTTTAATGGTCAATAAAGTTCTCTTGAAGCATGTTCAATCATCTAGGTAAGGAAGTCCCAAAAAGTTGATTCTGGGAAAAATAAAGTCGATTTGTGACTGGAAGCCTGTCTGGCAAGTTTCCTAAAAATATTTCCTTTAGTGTCATTTGAGTGTTGATGGTATTGTGAGTAGGGTGCTAAACCCAAAACATCTGACTTTACCTACATGGACAAGTGGTCATGACCTTATACATAAAATTACACTGGGCTGAAGCAACATGTACAAAAGGCAACAAAGTCCACAGTAATAGATCAGTGTGATATGATGCCATCAACATAAGCATGTTTTCATCTAGCTCATGATAAAATATGATGAGCTAGATGAAAACCTTTTCCAAACATTTTCTTCTTTTCAACCAATCTAAAAAGAATAGTTTCAGATTCACTTAACTTGATACATAATTATCCAATGCACACTAATAACATAACCTCAAAATTGGATTTTTCTCCACTAGTAACCGTAATATTAACATTATTATCCAGCCTGTTGACTTGAATCAAAACTCAAACACAACAAATATACCACATGGTTTGGCATTATAAGCCTCACTGAAAAGTACTAGTTGAATCATCATATCAAAAAGAAAATAACCCTACTCCTCTCCTCTCACAGGGTATCCAGACCATGATAAAGCTCTTTTGATTGAGATTAATAGACCCCCTCCTTTCCCCAGTGTGGTTTATTCCATTTTTTTCTTTTTTTCTTTTTTGCTGGCAAGGATTTTCCACATCCCGCTAATCTCTTTAAACATTTTCAGGCAAGCCGAATGCAGACTGGTTTGAGTGATCAGGCTAAATTGCCTAAAAGGCCATTAATAGTTTATGGTGCTGAGGCTGATGAAAGACAGGCAGGAGGAGGAGAAGAAGAAGACGAAAGCTAATTAAATCAGTGTCAGGGGGTCGCTGGTGTCTTGGGCTGGCATGGTGGGCCGTAAAGATTACCATTATCACTTTCATTACCCTGGCGGTGGTGAGAGGGGGATGTAAGGGATGGAGGGACACATGGTATCATATTACTTTGTCGTCCCGTTTACAAAGCTCTGACAATTTCTATTATCATAAAGTTACAGCACAGGAGGGGAGAGATTTTATTTCACCAGCACCGTTCCCCCACCCTTTGCTATACAATTACCACAATATGCTTGATATCAAGATGTCTAGATACTTTATACAAAGAGCTCATTTAGGGAAGCAAAAATAGATAAAAGCCAAGGTTTTAGGTGTATTTAAAATAATTAATGACTTTTCCCCACAGTAAAAAACTCACAAATATTCTATTAGATTTTTCATTTTTCTTCCCTCCATGTAGCTCAGCAAGCTCACATCTCATCATCTTCTGTTGTCATATACATTTTATTTACTAGGGAAAAAAAGGCTTCAATCTCTGGTGAATGAAGCTCACTAAATCCCTCCTTTATGTGTTCCATAAACTTATAACAGTTCTATATTTATAATGAAAAAGAACTATTATTAAACTTTGAGAATAAAAGTGAAGAATGTGGAGGTAGGCCAGTGAGAAATCATATATGCCATGCTTTAGAATTACTGCTTGCTCATTGTTTGTCCAGTAAGGTAATAACAGGAATGACCTTGTTCCCATAGCAATCTGTTGTTCATTATTGGATGCCGGTTAGGACCTGGTCTGTAACTCTTTCAAACTTCTCTCTCGTCCACCCTTTCTTTCAGCTGCTGCCATGGACTAGGGTCTGCCAGCCTGGGTGGTTTAACTTAGTGTGCTGCCACTGGGTGGGGTTTATAAATATGCACTAATGAGCTAGCGGCTGATTGTGCAGTGGCACGCTTACTCATTACCCAAGATTGCCATGGAGACTCTGTCTGCGGAGGCAGCACTGGATGCCACGGTAAATGCATATGGAGAAGCATATATTCAGGGGAGTGTGCAGAGACAGTATACTTGAAATAAATACCCACTAATGAGGAGGCAGAAATGGATCGATGATAATGATGACATGATGATTTTGACTCTGCAGCTTGTATTTCATGTTCATAGTCAAAAACTGCATTTGGCTTTTTCATAGCAATATGTTTTACTGAAATATAGTGCAAAGTATATAAAACAGATGGCATACACATTAAGTATTCCTTAATGATTACAAATAGTGATTTATAGACTGCTGACCCTACAATTTCCTCAGACCGATGGCTTGTAAGAACAATTGCTTCACTTTCACCTAAGAAACTCCAGCCTGTTTTTTAAATAACACTGTAAAGCTGTAAAATGATCATTTCTCTGTTTATAGATAGAAATATGAATATATGAAGAGTCAAACAGAATACATGCGGAGCTACATTCATGACTACAATCACTACACCTGTTGACGCCACATAAATATAAATACTCATAAATAAAAATACTCATAAATATAAATACATTTGGGTAACAGTGAGTGACAACTTTCAAGGCAGTCTTCATAATTGCTGATCAAAGTCCATCCATCCACCCAAATAACATAATTGCTAGGAAAAATTACTATTACTAAGGGTATATGCTAATGCAAAACTAATGAAGGCTGTCATATTGTTAAAGTTGCACGGATAGATATGCAGATTATGTATGTATCTGACCGTATAAGAGAAAAAAGTATAAGCACAAATTAAGTAGCAATAAACCAGTATACACACAACATCCAACATATATTGTGAATTATATTGTTAGAATTTTTAGGAATGACACACATATTGGGGTGTGACAAAAAAAAAAAAAAACTATCAAAGACTGAGAATCTTATTTCATGTCATTATTATCAGTTATTGTCCAAATTTCATCATATCTGCAAAAAACAACGATTCACCAACTAGTGTAACTGAGTGCACAGCTCAAATTATGACTGCCTCTAAAATGTGTTTATATAGGGTTATTGACTTTTGTTGCCTGCAGTGAAAGCAGTCTGATGTTCTGTCTTTTATTATCTGCAATGGTACTAACTGTTTCTGGTCTGGTCTGGTCCAAAACAAAACTGGGAGAGGGGGATTAGAGAGACAGCCGGCCTGTTGGATCTGAGCCTGGTTTCTATAAATCGTGTGTTTAGGGAGGCTTTAGCAAATGGCCAATCAAAAATGTCAGGACAGGTTATGTAATAAGACATAAATCACTTCTGAGATTATTTTTGTTTTGGTGTTTTATCTGAAATGGCTGTGCAGCTGTGATCTGGGTTAACAGAAATCTTTTTTTTTTCTCCCCGTTGGTGTAAAATGTGCGATTTAAAAATACCCAGTGACAGGTTTTAGTTTGAAAATTCAGATTTCTGTTCTATTTCATGGATAGTTTAAGGAAGAGTGGACCACTAGTCAAGAGTGAAATTATAGTGGATTAGGTGAGTAGATGGCAAAGTAATCTAACACAGCAGTACCAAAATTTACCTCTCATTTATACTAATGGTTCTTACAAATTCAAGAACAGTTGAAATATCTTTAGCATAAAAATGTGTTAACTGAAACTCACAATCCTCATTCATTCTGGAAACTAAGTAAATAATTAAAGCCTTCTAAATATGGTTTTGAAGCACTGATTACCTGCAGAGAAATGCCTTCTAATTGGATTCAATTGTGCTACACTTAACTGCTCTATGCAAAAACCTCTTGAAACCCTAGCTCACTGTTGCATGCCCTACTGGAATTTAATTCGCTGAAAAGGACTGAAATGATGCCATATACACCACTTAACACAATAAAGCTGAGGCTCCACATTGTAACTTCCCTCATAAAATAGTGATTTTACACTATCCATGACTGAACAGCTTCATGGAGCTGAATTAAAAACCCTAAACTAGAAGAAATTGGGATCTGTTTTAGAGGCACATTGTTTTTTTAAGTATGAAAAGACATGTGCAGATGAATGTGCCTGATCCCATCTGCCGGTGGATCACTGACTTCCTGACGGACAGGAAGCAGCATGTGAGGCTGGGAAAGAATGTCTCGGACTCCCGGACCATCAGCACCGGCTCCCCTCAGGGCTGTGTTCTTTCTCCTCTGCTCTTCTCCCTGTACACCAACTGCTGCACCTCCACCCACCAGTCTGTCAAGCTAATCAAGTTTGCAGATGACACCACCGTTATCGGACTCATCTCGGACGGGGATGAGTCTGCCTACAGGAGGGAGGTTGAACGTCTGGTGTCCTGGTGCAGCCACAACAACCTGGTGCTGAATGCCCAGAAGACAGTGGAGATTATTGTGGACTTCAGGAAGCACACAGCCCCACTCCCCCCCATCATCCTGACTGACACCCCCATCACCTGTGTGGACTCATTCCGCTTCCTGGGTACCACCATCACCCAGGACCTGAAGTGGGAGCCCACCATCACCTCCGTCATTAAGAAAGCCCAGCAGAGGATGTACTTCCTGAGGCAGCTGAAGAAATTCAACCTGCCAACACGGACGATGATGCAGTTCTACACTGCAATCATCGAGTCCATCCTCACCTCCTCCATCACCGTGTGGTACGCTGGAGCCACTATCAGGGACAAACAGAGACTGCAGCGTGTTGTGCGCTCTGCTGAGAAGGTGATTGGCTGCAGACTCCCATCTTTGCAGGACCTGTACACCTCCAGGACATTGTGGCGTGCAGCTCGGATCTCAGCTGACCCTTCTCACCCTGGACACAGTCTGTTTGACCTGCTCCCCTCAGGCAGGAGGCTCCGGTCCATTCGCACCAGAACCTCTCGCCATAAGAACAGTTTCTTCCCCTCTGCTGTTGGACACATGAACAATAACCATATGACTGTTCCCGCTACTAACACATGACCCTACGCTGTGTCACTGCATCATTTCATGTTTGGCACTGATCACCACCTGCACCCATGTATATATCTTTCAACGTAGCACTCTTAATTCTTATTCTCATGTATATATCTCATGTATAGCTCATGCACATATCTTTCTACGTAGCACTTTTAATTCTTATCCCTACTTTTATTTTTTCATGTCTATTTAAGTGCTATTTATGACACTATGTTTGCACTGAAGCACCGCAGCAATTTCCTAATGTTGTAAACCTGCTCAACATTTGGCAATAAACCCCTTTCTGATTCTGATTCTGACATCAAACTATAATAATCAAAAGAAACAAGCAAAATAGAAAACAAAATAGGCAGAAATAAGTAAAGTTTTGGTACAAATAGACATTTTTTTTAAAGTTATTTCATGTCTTATGATTTTTATTTTTATTTATTTATTTTTATATGTCTTGGCATTTAATATTTAATTATCGTGGCGTTAGTTTGACCTCATTAGCATGAATTTTGAACATGTTAAATATAACAAATGTCCTTTTAGGTGTGATCATATAGCTCCTGAGTTTATAAATTATATTTATATAATTTAAACTTCTGTTTCGAGAGTATCCTCTTATGCACCTTTGCAATGCATCCATCGGAGTGTGAATGTGTATAAATGTTAGACAGTAAGCATTTAACAGTTTAGAAAAAGTGCTTGTGTGAATGGGTGTGATTGGCCTGGTAAATGGTAAATGGCCTGTATTTATATAGCGCTTTACTAGTCCCTAAGGACCCCAAAGCGCTTTACATATCCAGTCATCCACCCATTCACACACACATTCACACACTGGTGATGGCAAGCTACATTGTAGCCACAGCCACCCTGGCTGTGGCTGCATTGGGTAAATGAATTAGTTGTATAAAGCGCTTTGAGTGCTCAGATAGAGTAGAAAAGCGCTATATAAGAACCAGTCCATTTACCATCTATGACCATAAGAACAATTTTATTTTTTTATTGTTTGTTTGTTTAGGGCATCAGCACAAACTTGTCTCATGTCCTCTGTACCCTTTTATGAGCTCAGCCATCAGTTCCATCTCCCACTGCTGCTAATGTTTCTGCTAGTGCTGAACCGTTCTACTGCCAGGCTCCGTAATGGAAAAACAGAGGGTCCAGGCACTAGTTGTCCAAGTACTTTGTGTGTGTTTACACTTGTGTAGACAAGCGGAAGGATACACTGTGTACTTGAGTGTATATGCGTACATGTATTTGACTGTGGTATGGTAAAAAGAAAGTAAAGAGAATGCACATTTCATCTAAACACATATATACAGTCTGAGATTGAATGTATGGTGGACTAGTGGTCTGTATGTAGTGATGTCTGCATGTATGTCTTGTTCGTGTATGCATTCATGCATGTGTTTGTGAACTCACAATCCAAAGCTCTGAAGCAAATGAGAAATGTGGGATGGGTGGAGGACAACATCGGGGAGTGGGTTGTTTTAAGGGGTGACAGTTCTCCAACATCTGCAGGCCCACTCCCACATTCAGGGAATTCCTTGAGAAACGTACACTATTTTTCTTAGCTACTCAGAGGGGGGCAGTCAGGCCAACTTTGTCTTCGATATTGTATTTTTTTTCCCCCTCTGATACACTGTGTAGAGGAAATGAGTTTCAGTTGCAGAGAGACAAGAGTGACAAAAGGGGAGGGGGGTTGGATGGTTTTCATTTAGCGCTCTTTATGAGTCAGGACAAAGCTAGCTGGGTCAGAGAGGAGCTGCGTGCAAGGAGAGGAGGGAGTTCACTTGTCTGGTTGACGTATGACAAATGCATGTAAGAGATGCAGGCAGAGGGGAATTGGTTTCTTCCTTTCTCAGTGAGATGGAGATGACTTTTTTTCCCCTTTCTTTCTTCCCTCCAGGCAATGAGGTTATGGATTTGGACAGGTGTGAATACTGATGATGAATAGTAATGTTGTTAGCTTGAATGGAGTTCTAAGATGGATGGAGTGAGCATTGGCTTTTGATTATGATGACTACAAGAGGTTTAGCTATTCTTATGAGAGTTTATGGAGTATTATCTAGTGTAAACTGCAAAGTAAATGGATTCTCAGCCTTGTAGTTGAGATCTGTGTGACTTTGCATGCCACTCACAATTTGAAAAATCTAAACTCGCATCTATCACTTTGTAAAGGGAGGCAAAAGTACAAAACACACACACACACAAATATACCTTGCAGTTTTATCCAAAGGACTCAGTTCTTAATGCAGCCATTCACACCGACCACGTAATTTTGCTGGATACATTTCTGGCATTATTTTTTTATCAATATTTTCCATTTCAAATACACAGATCTGGTCAATCAGACCACTGCATTTTTCAACAAATCTGATTATAGCTGAAAACAGCACCAGTACTGAATAATAATAGTGAAAATAACATTTTACCTCAGATGCACGGCTAGATGCTGCTGGTCCATCGGCTATCTGAAAGGATTTCTCTGCCTTGTCAGATGTGGTCTCAACTCTGCCAACAGGAGCTTTAACTGCCCCACTGACATCTGAAATAATTATGAAAGTAGCCGTGATACAGATTCAACTTCTGGATCAAACCATGAAATGCTCCGGCCTTTTTGTGAGAACTGGATGACCTCAGAATCCCAGTTTCTTACTTTTCATTGTTTAGAAACCTCAGGACCAGCTCTTCATTGCTTGATGTCGACTTCATTTTGCTCACAGTGTGTTTTTTAGGACACTTTTTGTAAAAATGCAATGCTTTTGGTGTGTATGTACGTTACTCAACAAGTTTGCAACCGAAAGTTTCAGAATTTTGTGTGGGTAATGGCGTAGTGGGTAATGGCCTTTACAACTTCTTACCAAGTTTCCTGCAAATCAGCTTTGTATTTTGTGAAATTTAAACTGACAGACTGACAAAACACACTCAAAGCTCTTCACAGACACATGTGCCCACAAACACACGTACGCACATACATGTACAAACATACACACCAATAATATCTACAAGCCCTGAGCAACATGAGTCAGGGAAGAGCTGCAAGTCATACCAAAGATTTCACAGAAAGTAAAACCCACCCTGATTCTTGTTTGCCCCATAATCTTCCAGCGCCCCTCCTCTAACAACTCCAAACTCTGACAACAACAAAACTGTAGTAAATTTCCACTAGCTTAGTCCTTCTCAGTTCTACTGCCCTTCGCTTGGAATGTCAAACAGGTTTTTCTCTGTCACTGTCATCCCAAAGCATGTATGCTGAACGTACAGGAATAGGCCTCTAAACTTATTATTATTATTTTTTGTGTGTATCAGAAAACTTAATCTCCCAGGTCATTGTGTATTACTTACCAAAGACTTCTAATACCACTGTGTGGGTTAAAGTGGGTGTTCCAGTGGACACCCAGTGAGTCATATATGGACGTCCTTTGAAAATGTGAAGAGATGAACTAACACATTGTGAAATTGTTGTCTTTTATTTGTGATGAATGAGTAAACTTTACACGATTAAGATCTGATTTACTCTTTCACAACCACATAACTGTTTCTTCATCATGCATGGTTTATACATTTTGACACAATAACACTTTGGTACCGTATATTTAAACTCTTTAGGTTTTTGTCCTTAGCCAGCTTCTGAACACTTCTCTCCCGCAGTTCTTACTGACCAAAACAATTAAAACAATGGTCACTAACAGTGCATTAAACTGCTGATTGGCTCATTACGGCACAGAGCCAGTAATCAACATGACTCATTACATGTTTGTAACTTCCTGTTTTCACCATAACCTGATCTGTGTTGAGTTGAATGGATTGCATTTACTGGATGTGCTCACCTTATGCGTGTTTTTATAGCAGCTAGGACTAAATGAGTTCTCCCACACACCAAACATTTTCATATTATAAAAGTGGTGACTGGTCAGAATTTGTTGCTATTTTTGTTTTTATTTGTCTCCTTTAAAATCTTTTCTAATACAATATTACATTTTGCAAAATACAATTTGCCAATACTGAGCTAACGCAGAGAGAACAAATAGTTTTAAAAGCAGTTAATGCCAAAGGTAACTTGGAGCCAAAGCTTATCTCTTTAACTCAGTATTTTGGGTAAAGGGTTAGGAATATACATTTTCATATATAGTGTAAAGACTTTAAAATGCATAAGTACAGAAGGATAGAAATGTCATATTTTTTTGTTGACTGTGATGGTCACAGAGATTGTACGTGATAACATCTAAAATGCCCTAATGTTATGAGATATCCCTTAGAAGATATATATAAGAATGACATTAACTCATGCACTCACATAATCGTAACACAATCAGTGAAATATTACCAGGCAACAAATTACCTCCTTAAAATATCAATCACCTGATGTTTATTAGTGTTGGCATAATTCAATTACCAGGCCCGGACCATGACAGCAGTAATTCAAACCATGAAAGGTCCGAGAAGGGCACGGTCTGTTTGTCTCCAGCTGATACGTTCCTTACCGACAAAACCTCCCTGACCCTCAGTATCAGCCTACAACCTCTGACCTCAGGCATTAGACCTAGCCAACATCTGGTTGGAGGCGCCCCTCCACCACTGCTGTCTGTGTGGAGAGAGGGTGGACAAAGATCAGCTTTGAAGCTGACATTTCAAAGAGCTGGTGGTGTTCGTCTATGGTGGGTGTGGGCTAGTTTGAGGACAGTCAGAAATGATTACATCTATGTTTTGATTGTAATGCAGACATGGAAATGATTGGGTAATTTCATCTTCTTTGTTTCAAAACTTTTGACCAGCATGATGAAATAAAAAAGGACTCTTTACTGACTATTTATATTAAATATATTTTAAATAATTTTGCAGATGACAACAGAGTCTCTCCATCATATCAGCACCCTGGATGTAAGAGGTTACAAGTTCAAACTCTTACACCAGCCAGTCTGTCCAATACATGCTATGAAATGACTGAGCTAAACACTGAGCTCCTGCCTGAGAGTCTCCCTAGATAAGACCATCAGCTAAACACCTCAGATGCAGATTTCTGTCTTGTTAGCAGACAGCTTGACGGTGGCAATTTTCTCCACCAGCTACTCAGCTGTGGCCCACTTCTAAAAGATGCTCTTTTATAGTTTTGCTCTCCTGCATGTAAATTCCCTTCACCAGCAGATGTAGAAGCTAGTCACTCTGAACGACAAGTCCCATCTGTGAATTCCTCATTGCGGATGTGACCAAACAAACAAGAGCGGGAGAACAGTGGCTTTCAGTGGCGCCATATGCTTTCCATACTCACACTTAAAATCAACACCACAAAGCAAATTGTGTTTTCATTTGAGAGTCTATTATGAAACAAAAGCACATGCTGGGGATAGAAAAGAATGTGCTACCACTGAAGAAAAATGTGCTGTGAAGTAATCCCTGCCTCCACTCATGACTTAAAAGATGTACAGCTGGCTTTCACATGCTTCAAATTCCGCATACTGTAAAAACACATTGCAGCACTTATACAATTACTGCATGAACACTGGATAAATACAGCAGGATTTATAGATTCAATAAATGCCAAAGCACAGTTCTTCACAGGGTATATCAGAAAGATTTGTATTGCTTGTCTGTTGTGAAATGAACTTTTCACATTTACAATGAAACTTTTAAAGCACTCACTTACAGTCCTCATCTTCTGTTGCAAATAAACTGCCTTCCTAGGGTTAGGTTTTGAGGAGAACTGATTTTCTTACAATTCAAGTTGGGTATTGAAGGTGTCTTTAAAACGTCCATCAGGCCAAGCGTTGTTAGAATGTTGTTGACAAATAATTTTTCATGTGCTGTTTGGTTAGGTTAAAATATACCATGCTAGTAAAGTATGCTAACCTCATTTAATGCTTCTGCTAGTTTTTCTGTGTTTCCAGGATATAGATTCCTGCTTTTTCTATAATGTATGATCGAATACACGAACAGGAGCAACAGATAAAAAGCGAGAAAACAAATTGTTAACATATGCTGACTACTTATGCACATATTAGTTAGACCTGCAGTCCCCAACCCCCAGGTCATGGACCAGTACCAGTCCCTGAGTCTTTTGGTACCGGGCCGTGAGAGTTGAGGCTCGGGTGTGAAATTGATGGTTTTCAGGGGGATTTTATCGATTTTTAGCGCTATTTTTTTAAAATCATTTTTAGCGTTAACTCTGTTTCCCTGGGTCTTTTCCTGTGTGTTATGAATAAATCTTCTTTTTTTGGTACTGGTTTTATTTTGTTGTATTTATCCGTGACACCTTAAAGGCCAGTCCATGAAAATATTGTCGGACATAAACCGGCCCGAAATGTAAAGATGACAACTTTACATTTCGCCCATGTCATTTTTGAACATCTTGTTCGCTATTAAACAACAGCTAAAATGTCGCTTTTATTTATCTGTTAAGTAGAAGCATTTTGTGAAATTTTGAAACTAGATTGCAGTGATTTGCACAAACCAACACTATTACCAAATCAAAGGGTAATACTGGATGGTTCAAGAAGGTTTTTTTTTCTTTGTTTTGTTTATTTTTTTTTCAGTAATGGCAACTAGAATTTGATAAGAAACAAAAGATGGCAAATATGTGGCAAATACATGGTAAACTAAAACTCTATTAAGGAATAAGCTGTAATTAAAATGTCATTTGCAAATCTTAAAACGTATTCATGAACTTAAATCTATCAATGTCATGCTCTAGCACTTATTATCAGCCATTCTGTATTACCAAGATGACACTGGGTCTCCTGCCCTCAGCTTTTGTTTTGATCGGTGAAACCCCTCACCTGCATGACTTGATGGATACAAAGCAGTTACTGTGGTTTGATGTTTATCATAGCTCAAGTCCTGGCTTGAGTCAGTGTGTCATTTTGTGTGTGTGGGATGATGGTGGTGAGGCTAATCAGAATCAGCTTTATTGGCCAAGTATGTGTACACGTATTCTTCTTGACAAAATAGAAAGATAATACAGACAATAACAACAAGAATATGGTAAATTGCAAGATTTATTTATTTTATGGTACAAAATGCTGGATTTATGGAAAAAACAAGGACGTCAGGATCTTTTTTACTGTATGTTGAGTTTGTACAGTGCATTGATTAAGGGGAAAATGCATCCAGACCCATGTGGGCCAGTGTGAAAAAACCTAATAACACTTGGCAGCAGGAAAGCATTTGCGTACACAGTAATTTTGGCTCACTCTTCTTTGGAGAATTGTTTTAAATCAGCCATATTGGACGGTTTTAGAGCAGGAACCAATTTACACAGTGGTCAAATATCCAGGTACAATTATGCCAGAAGCTTGTTGATGGCTACCAAAAGTGCCTGGTTAAGATTAAACCTGCTAAGGGACATTTAACCAACAATTATTTGGAGTGTATGTATATTTGAGCCTGTACTGTATCTATGCTTTTGATCGCTTTGACCTTGCAATGATTAGAGAAAATCCAAAATAAAAAAAGTGCACTTTTTTGTAAAGTATTATTGTCAAGGGCAAGCTACAGTAATGATTCATAAATAATTATAAATGTATATTACATAATGACATAATTTAAAAAAGAGCCAGACCCCAAAACTCTGTTCCATTTTAAGCTTGTGTAACCGTAAATCTATTCCTTTGTAAAGCAATCTTTGTGTAGCTTTCCTTGTTTGTTTTCTTCTTCTTTTAGAAGAAGGGTTAGTGGAATGATGAAGTGTTTGTGCAACAAAGAGACAATTATAATGGTGGTGATGTTTGGGGTTTGGGGCCTGAGAGGTAAGAAGATGTAACTACATGAATGTGAGTGACTGGAACTCAGCCAAGAACTGTCAAATCCCTGAACTGTTAGCTTGCAGGAGATCTATTACATAACACACACACACACACACACACACACACACACACACACACACACACACACACACACACACACACACACACACACACACAGATACATACATGTTCACCTGACCTACATTACCCTGCTGTCTAAAAGAAAATTTCCACTCAATTTATGCCTTGGGGCTTTAGGGAAGAGCTTAGAGAAGGGGGGCAATCTGCCAGTGCAATTGAGCAAAGGTACAAAAAAAAAAAAAACAACAACCATAAAAGAAGAAAGGGATTGCCAAATTGGATGAGATAGATAAAGTTGGAAACTTCAATATATGTATTATACTTCATGTTAATCTGATCAATCTCAAAATAATTTAATCAACTGACTAAACATAGACTAAATGATAGTTTCGCTTCAAAAGCCATGAGCATGGCTAAAAAAGATAAGTAATGAAAGAAATCCTAAATGGAGCTACCCACATCAAATTCCAAAGAAAACTGTCTGTCTGATAGGAAGAGTGTTTTACATAAATGTTCCGGGTCACTCATATTATCATTTATGTAAAATACTTTTATTTTAAATTAAGATCCCATCAAACTGGTGAGAAATGTTCAATGGCAACGTGTTTCAGGGAGACATTAGAGTTACCTAGTATTGCAAGATTTATGTTGTAAGGCTGATTATGGGAAACACTCACATGTTACTTGCAGTTATGTTAGGATAGCTGTGAACTCTGTCTGATAAAAAATAATACATTTGAAAAAAAAAAACAAAAGCACTTTGCGGGCTATCAAAATAGAAAAAAAATATGCAGTTGTACTCTCTTCACAAAACTAAGAAAACTGCTGCAAGCAGAATAGAAACATAAGTGGAAGGTGATTGTGATCAGAGTCTTACCTTGAGAAACAGACATTTACCAGGTTCCTGCAAGCTACAAAACACCACTCTTAACATTAGCACTGAAGAAGTGGAGGTGGCCCTCTAGGCAAATTGCAGAGAAAAAGCCAGATCTGAGTGTGGCCAATGAAACACAGGCGTGAGAAAGCAGAAAAAGTTTATATCTGTCGCAAAAAGAAGGAACATTTGTGCCATAAAATATGGGGATATTGAACATAATTTTTCTTGTGCTGTCCATCCATGGCATATGGCATTACCACGCCATATGCCATGGATTCATTTTCATTCTAGGAAAACAGGACAGTGAACCAAAACAGATTCCAAACTAGGTGCGAAATATTTAAAGAAGAAACAGTTGGTGACTAGTGCAGTTACCACATCTCTACCTTGTTGAGCTGCCATGGGAACAGCTTGATTGTAAGCAAGACCTGCCCATCAAAGCAATACAAAGTACGGGAGGCGCTCTGGGGAGCAGAGTTTGAAATTTCTCCAGATTACCTCAAGGCATAACAGCATACGACTGACATGCAGTAAACTGAAAGATGCATGCATATAGAAAATACCTACTTTTAAATACATGTAAATTAAGCAATACAATCGTAAAACCAGTTTCTGCTATTTTAAACTTTTGAGCATGTCTAAGCCTTCTTGTTACAATCTTCCCACAGATGTGAATATAAATGCTTTTTATCTGAAAGATGAGCGTCCTGCCAAAACCTGCTGTGATTACACTGATTGGAGACTCCGTTTTTCTTTGTATTTTTAATTTATGTAAATAAATCTATAGAATCTGGAACAGCTACAGCTTCAAAATAAAGTCGTACCCCTTCACAGTGATGACTGTTGAGTTTATGAGCCTGTGTTTTAGGACTAGAGTTGAACTGACTTGAAATATCCATAATGACAATTAAATAAACTATGAAATATAGAAAATGAGAGCGCTTTTGGTCAAAAGTTACATAACATTTCCAGGTTTGCAGCAGTTAACCAAATTACACAAAGAATGACCAAAGCCAGCAGAGCAATTATGCTTCACACTTGTTGTTGCAGATCTGTAGAATTGTTTGTCTTTAACTATTATGAGCGCTTTTTCATTACCCCCCAACACCAACTGAAAAATAAAATTAAATAAATGAAAATGTGAAATGCATTCCATTCTTTGCCCCAGGGGTTTTTCAGGAAGCGAGTGCATGCTGAGCATCGGTTGGAGTCAATATTCAAAGTACTGTAGATGGGAAAAAGGCCTTTTTGGCAATTTGAAAAAAGTTACATGTCCATTAGTCATTCTATTTATTAAGCTGGGAGTGTGTCTGGTGGCACTGGCAGACTGACAGTTTACCCAGCAAGAGTGTGATGGAACAGAGCAAATAGTTATCATTAGAGTGAGTCAGATTGGGAAGCAGATCAAAAAGTGAGTGACACCTGAGTCTGTGCACATCTGGTTTTAGGAGTGAGGCTTCTCTCCAGGCCACATGTGGTATTGATTTGGGGCTACATGCTGCAGGGTTGACCCTTCCCTGTAAGAAGAACTCCCACCACCCTACATTCGCATCTGGAATCCAACTGAACACCTCCCCAGCAGGCTCAACTTGACCCACTTATAGCTCTTATAGTTGTACCCTCCCGCCCACTTTCCTTTTCGGTTCACTGGCAAACTTGGCTTGCTTTAGGTTGTTGTAATGTCAAGCAAAGGCAAACATGCTGTAATGCTGAATTTAGAGCTAATTATGCAGCTGCAAAACTACACAGTGAAGCATGTGAATTAAGGTTAGAATTTTTATTCTCAATGTAATGCAAGGATGTAATTACTGTGTAATTCAGTGTAATCGACTGTCAGATCTGTTCAAAAGACAAGAAAAAAATGCTGTAAACCTCTGAAAAACAGGTCATGAAAGACTTCTCGCATAACAGCCTTTTCACATAAAAAATAATGCTTATGTTTTAGCAGGTAAAGCATGTTAGTCATGGTCAGGTCTGACCATTCGGTCATGGTTAAATAGAATTGTTTACCCATTCTTTCTATCTTTATCGCTTTTTTGGAAGATATTGTGCTTATTTTTAAAGAAAATTGAAAATATTATCTGAGGGACAACAAAATGAGTTAAACTCAGAGCATGGTGGCAGATTTTGAATACTGCTTCATGTGAAAAGACCCAAACCAGCACCTGCATATCCGTATGAAAATTGCTAATAGCCACAAAGATGTTTATTAATTTTTAAATAACCTGCCGGGGATCGTTTCCACAGCTGCAGGAAGCTGTCTCCTTCAAACACATTAACAATATTGGAAATACTCAGTGTTATTTAGACAAGTGATATATCTGAATATGGGCAGGTGACAGCAAGCATGGCACCCATTTGCTAGAGACCTGCTAGCAGTAAATCCCACAGAGTTTGTAGTAAGGTGCTGGCAAGTTAAACACCAGCCAATGTTCATGGACCTGATCGATACGAATTTGCCTTCTCCCATTCACCTCTGTTGGGTGATGTCCAGAAATTTTCAGTGCAGCAGTGAATGTGTGAAATTGGATGTAGTCACAAAGCCAAGCTATCTGTTTGATTTCATTCCAGACTTTATGCTAAGCTAGGCTTACCTCATGTGCCATCTGTCAAACATGTTTGACAGGAAGCAAATATATGTTTCTTAACAAAATTGCTCTTTTTTTTGGTCGTATCTGGCAGCTTTGCAAACAGAATTGTGATCTGAATGCATGGTGGTACAAAAGTGTTCTTAATAATCACCTTTATCATAGGATGGAATATTTTTATCAAGATAGAACTGATCTTCTCCAGGATGATCTCGCAAAAAGGTGTAAGGCAAGAAAAGTTATGGAATTTCAAAAAACACATAAATAAATAATGATAATAATATGTAAATCATATGCTTTTGTCTTTGTGGTTGCCAGGTTTGCTGTCACCTGTGAGATACACTCAATGTGAAGCAATATCTTTCACAAGAACCGTGTTTTAGAGTCTAAGAAGCAATCCATCAAAGCTGTTCTCGTGGCATATGGTGGCACAACACCATACTAAGACTCCTTATGTTGGTTTTCCCTTTAACTTTTCTTCTTGCACAATAGATGCCAACAAAACCATTAACACCCCCGCCAAAAAAAAATCCCTTCCTCTCTCACTGGTCTGATGGATAATCAAGCATGACTGAGAAAAGTGTGAGAAGTAAAAATGACTTTGTGTTAGGGAAAAACAGAAATTCACAATTGTACTACATAAGGGTAAAAAAAATATCGACCACTCTTTTAAAAACTGTCCAGAGATGTATGAGCAATTTGTTCCCCTGCTGAGCTGCTAGTATGGCTGTTTCTACTAAGTTGACACTGCATAAACTTACGGTTAATGTATGAGTCCTATTTGTCATGAGTGGAGTTTGTTTTGTCCTTCCAAGCTGCTTCATCTAAAGATCTATGGCTCAGGATTGTACTTAGCATCCACGTTGCAGCACTGCCTAAAATAGGTAAATATGATTGATTCATTTTCTGTTTTACTTTTGACCCCAATATTACACACACACACACACGAGCACACACACGCACACACAAAGACATTACATTAATTTTTTTAAACATTTTTTTTACTGAGTTGTGGCATTATGTGCTGGGATACTTTATCTGTCATGAATCGCTGTGCGGCAGGCAGGAGTTGGACCCAAAATGCAGGACTCACAGACTCGGGGAGGTGAACTCAAAACACAGCTTTATTTGCTGGTAGAACAAACATACAAAACTAGACTAAACTGGGAAACCATAAACTAAGAACTCACAGGGAGACACAGGGAGATCCACACACAGCATGAGGGACGACGCGACACTGACTCAGAGAAACACAGGGTTTAAATACACTGGGAAGTAACGAGGGGAATGAGACACAGAAGGAGGGCACAGCTGGGAGAAATCAGGACTGACGAGACAAGCAAAGCAGGACGCATTCACATGAGACACGGACCATCAAAGTAAAACAGGAAGTATCACACAGAGACGCGAACTTGACACAGTGGAGACAGCAACTAAGAAATACAGAGACATAAACCATAAGGCAGAGGTCTAAGAACCAAAATACACAGGGAAATACTCAGCTGGGAACACAAGAGACTAGACTAGAGAGAGTAACAAAAAACCAACCATGAGAACATAATGCACAACGCAGAGTGACAGAAAACAAGAAACTCAAACATGCAAAGACACACAATTACACAGAACAGAGGGGACACAGAGAGACATGAAGGGCAAGGGATCAAAACTAGAAGCCATAGAATAAATCACACACAAGTACAATAATACAAAAATCACAAAGAACTAAAAACGCTGGGTCAGGAGACCCAGGACCGTGACATTATCAAAGGAATATATTCTTATCACCAGTGCAGCTGCTGTTGGAAAGGTTTTTTCAATACTATCACATGGTTTTGGGCACATTGGAACTTTTGTGGCAGATAGACAGTACCCTGAAGAATAAAGGATACAATGGTTGGTTTATTACAGCATGTTTATTGAATTTCCAAAGCAGTTGTATCTTGTTTCATGCACATTGGGGTTCATATTAGCAGCTTGCCTTAAGGAAAAAGACCATTCAAAACAGCAACATGTTCCAAATTATATTCACTGAAATACGAGAACGAAGCTGAACCAAATTCAAACAAAGCTTTGCATGCGTCCTAAACTCACAAATGTGGTCATATACTTGTGCAGTGAGGCCTTGAGTAATGTTTTCGAAGGCTCATGTTTAGTCCCAAGTGCATTAAGAGTGTGTCAGATTCGTTTTTCTTTTTTAATTCGTGAACTCATTGTGATGACAAATAAGTAAGAGAACATTTTGGCATTAGCTAAATAGTTGCTTTTACTGACACCAACCAAATAATATTAAGTCTTTTTGTGTACCCGAGCTTTTTTAATCATGCCTGTCTCACGGTGTGACAAGTACTGTACAACAGCTAGAGTTACAAACTCAAAGTAAATAAATAGAATTGTGAAAATTTGCCTTTAGCTCAGGAGGTAGAACAGGTCATCTACTAATAGAAAGGATGTTGGTTCAATCCCTAGCTACTCCATTCTACTAATCTGCCAAAGTATCCTTGGGCAAGATACTGAACCCTGAGTTGTTAGAAAAACCACAGAAAACTGATTGTGTGAATGAGGCATGATGAAAAGCTCTTTAAGTGCTCAAGTAGATTAGAAAAACACTACATACGAACCAGTCCACTTACCAAACCTCCAAATTAAAGCTATAATCAGTTGAAAATGACATAAAATTGACAAAAATTACAAACACAGGAACCAAAAACATTTTAAATAAGCAGTAAAGCAATAAAGCTGCGACCGTATGAAACTGTATTTTGTTGGAATGACGGCACGCACTGCCAGGCAGAGAGTCACTGAAATCCTGTCACACAAGATCAGTAACACAAGCTACACATGAGCTTATAGTTACTGCTTCTGCTGCTCCCCGCTGCTTTAAACCAAAGAGAAAAAACAACTTCTGTTTAAACACACAGTCTGGGTTCTGATTTGGGTATGCTATTTCCAACCAACAGAAAGCGCCAGTGAACTCCTGCTCCTGGTTTGTATGCCAATAGTTATCTAACATGGCCTTCGCATCTCTCCTCCAGGGATTCCCCCTAGCTATTGTAAGCGCTGTTCTGCTACTCTGAAAACTTTATTCAACTTTTGTGAGATAAACCATATAGAGGTTCAAGGAATCAAACAAAGATGTAGACTTACCCAGTATAAAATGACTGTTTGTTTTGCATAATGCACATGGAATAAAACTTTTTTTTGGTCGATAATCTTTTATCCAGGCTATTGTTTTGCAAGGGCATCAATGAAAATATCAAACATGGTTAAAAAATGAGCCGACATTCTGGGCAGTGGAAAGCCTGTAAGCAGCAACTAAACTGTTGAACCTCATAATTCACGAAATAATTAAAGTAAGCCTATGTCAGCGGAAAACGCACATTTTTAGCTGTTGTTGAAGTGATATAAGGTTAACCCATTCGTTAGTATACAAGATGAAAACTAATTAAAGACTCCTAAAACGCCAGATCATGTTCATTACATTTGACAAATCTGAGGTAAAGCAACTAATGTATCCTATATGGAGGCTGTACTTACTATAGTTTTCACTCTGACCTCAAACCCTGTTTAAACTTTCGTGTGGAAGTATATCATCTCATACATGTGGCTGATTCAATGTCCAGCTTTCCTACTGAGGCCAAATTCTTTACACACATAATGCTCTCACACACGCACACACAATTTTATATATATAGGATATATCAAGATGTTTTAGGAATCAGAAGGATACCAGCTAGAATGAGTAAATTCAAAGCCACGCCAGAAAACTCATGTGTTCTGTTTTCAGGTTCATTTTAAAGTTTTCCTTTTCAAACTGGACTTTCCACGCCTTCCTCCTAACTATCTCTTCCCTTCCCTGTTCTCCGTGGGAGTGAGTCCCTCTTGAGGCCTTCACCACGGCACCGTGCCAACTCCTATTTGGCTGTAGAACATTATTTGGAATTCACACGCATTTGAAGGGACACAGCAGGAGCAATTTCTCAGCACTCCAGGGGTGTTCTCTCTGCTTGGGGAAGAGATGGTGGGGGGATTTCTTGCTTGGCTACTGGTAACTCTCAGAGGGCATGCTTGGCATATCATAGATCTTAGTGGAAGGAAATGGCAGCAGAGCAGTGTTTGTGAATGTTCCAATTGTTACTGATTCACAGCATAGCTTGCAACTCTTTGAAAAGGGATCTTTGGAAGCTTGGGGAGGGCTGGGTGCAAAGGGCATCTCAGACTTTTATTCCTATTTCTCTTCTTCTCTGTCTTTCTTATCTCTTTCTGTCTTTTCCCTGGCAGAGCTGGGTTGTTAACTGGATCACAGACTGGAGGAGTAAGAATGATTTCATTTAGAATGGTGGGTGCATTCTTGTGTGAGCACTGCCTGAAATTGTACAGGCCCTTTTAGGGAAAAGAGGAGGGTTACAGCTGCACAGTATGACCGTTTCACTGACAAAAGGATGTAATGTGGATGGAAGCAATGAGGCGTGAATGAAATGCTTGTGTCATGTGTCAGATATGTTCCAAGACAGAAAATGGAAGTCATTTACATTTCTGGACTGATTTATTTCATAAGATGACAGACTCTGCAGTTCAATACAAAATAATTACCATTAGAATGTTACATCCCAAGAAAGTGTAAAAGTGCATATAAATGTAGTTTTATGTAAACTTTTGTAAACCTTTTGATAATCTGATGTTTTTGCTTTTTCCTTTGCACAGATTTAAAGTCTACATAAAGCAGATGGATGGACTGTTGGAGGCTGTGTGCAGAACGCCATAAGACTTCTGCTATGTCTCCAACTGGTGCATAGCAGTGCTGTACAAATTATTGCAGAAATCGGGAGACATGGCAATAAAACCCTCTGCTACAGCCACCTTACCCTTGCTCCCCGTTATGTTTTTGTATTGATCCTAAAATTTTAGTACTGACTTTAAAAGCTTTAAATAGCTTTGAGCCAAAATTAATCGCTGACCTCTTGCGTATGTCTGAGCAAGGAAAGAAGGATGTGAGAAGGGGGGGGAGGAGCAGGGCTGCTTTGTAAAGCCTTGCTGTGTCTTCCTGTAAGAATGCATCCTCTGAACTGGATGACACGTATAGACAAAACAATGTGTATGAGAGACACAAGGCAGTTAAATGGATTCTTTTGAATGAGCCCTGTGTGTGTGTGTGAGTGTGTGTGTGTGGGTGTGTCTGTGTGTGTCTGTGTGTGTGGAATGCAGAGACCAAGAAATCTTGTTGACAACTTGTTGTTAGGATCTTACAAATTTGGATATTTTTTGAGTGTGCGTCCAGTCCTTATGTACATAATGCAGTTCAAACAACCTCTGAGCTGTTTAGTGTTAAGTTTGTTTCCTTTAAGTTGCTGCAAATGTGATTTGATCTCTTGCACAGACCAGTCTTAGGCCTATGTGATAGCAGAAAAAGCATGTAACACACAAATTCAGTCCGATGAACTGTGATATGCATGACTATTTGGCAGTGGTAACACAACGATCCACTAGCATAACCGTCTGTGGATTTTCCTTCATGAACTAACACGACTAAGAGTTGTCAACAGCACTAAAGGCTCTTCAAGGCTGTACTAAGGCTAATAGGTGGTTTGAGCTCACACCATCCATCCATCCATCCATCCATCCATCCATCCATCAATTTTTTTCCACTTATCCACAACTGGGTTGTGGTGGCAGAAAGTTACACTGGGTATTCCAGACATCCCTTTCCCCGGGCGGGGAGGGATACTTTATCTCTTCAGTGAGTTCTGGATCTTTCCCGGGGTCTTCTCCCAGCTGGATGTGCTTGGAAACCTCCCAAAAGAAGGTGACCACGATGCATTGTAATCAGATGTCTGAAGCACCTTATTTGGTTGTTTTGAAATGTATATTTACTACCACCACCCTCTGGATAGCCAAAATTCTCACAGTCTCATCGCTGTGTCTGTTGATCTATAATGGTAGCTATTAAGAAAAATATATAAAGTTATATAATGCTTTCAATTACTTACTTATTACCCCCTTATTTTAGTGTACCCACTTTGAAGTGTTTGTAGATAATTTCTACAATTATTAAATTGTAAAATGTAAAATACACTGAGATTCAATTTAACTGGACAGGAATAATGGCCTTGGTTGTTGGATGTATTATAAAGTGTTACCAGAAAAAAAACTGTTCTGAATTAATTTCCCTGAGACTAGAAATCATCCAAAACTTACAAGGAGTAATTTGTGTTTTGAGGCATCAAACTGGCCTCGAATTGAGATAGACTGTTTTCATTCCCACAAGTCTATACTCGGCTAATAGAAAGCACATAAAAACTGT
Organism: Rhamphochromis sp. 'chilingali'; assembly: GCF_963969265.1. Classification (NCBI taxonomy): domain Eukaryota; kingdom Metazoa; phylum Chordata; class Actinopteri; order Cichliformes; family Cichlidae; genus Rhamphochromis; species Rhamphochromis sp. 'chilingali'. The sequence continues at coordinate 30,154,787 of NC_137943.1, forward strand.
ATGTAAGTGGTTCCCAAAAGATCTGACCTTCTCACTCTGACTGCACTTGAAAGTTGAAATTATGAATGTCAATAACATGGTTGGAGACAAGACCCAGTCATAAACGGAGTCGAACACAGACTAAAACATGTGTTTTGCAGATATACACCTCTCTGTTCGATTGTAAAAAGACCACATGGTTTATAGCACTGTCAATCATACCCTGTTCTGCCACACCACCAACAAAATGTTTTAGAACATGTTTTACTCCACAAAACACACACAGACTACATAGATGGTCAAACTCCAAAGACATTTGGCTCAAAACCAGCGCTGAAATTAATGCAAAACTATGACGCTGCTGTGCTGCTACATGTATGTGAATTTGGAAGATTCATTGGCTTTTCATGTCCACAGTCAGTGGACTGTATCTGTGAAAAAATTTCTGGACAACACACTGTTCTGTATCAGTCCTGCTTTCCACTTTGTTCAAACCAAATTTATTTCTTAAGGCAATAGAGAATTTATGCAAACCTACTTACCTACTTTTTCCATGTGTGGAAAAAGTAATTGCCCCTCTTGTGAAATCATGAATTAACTGTGATTAATCAAATTGTTTGGAAAGCTGAGTTCAGTTCCACTAAACACACAAGCATGATTATTAGCAGACCTGTTGAATCAAGAAATCACTTAAATGGAACCTGTCTGACATTCATCAGTCTGGAAAGGGTTAAAAAGTGATTCCTAAAGGCTTTGAAGCCTTCAGTGAACCATTAAACACAAATGGAGAAACTTGGAACAGTGGTGACATTTCCCAGTGTTATGTTTCGGTGTTGTCAGTGTGTTGTTTTTGGCGTGACTGTTATGTGTTTCCTGTTTTACTTTGAAAGTCTGTGTTATCTTAGTGTTTTCCGTGGGACCGCTCCAGCCTTCATCCGCCTTCGCTGGAGGGTCCGAGGGACCGCTCCAGCCTTCGTCGTCTGCTGGAGGGTCAGTGGGACCGCTCCAGCCTTCATCAGCTTCGTCTGCCTTCGCTGAGGGGAGGGTCCGTGGGACCGCCCCAGACTTTGTCGTCGCTGGAGGGTCCGTGGGACCGCTCCAGCCTTCATCCGCCTTCGCTGGAGGGTCCGTGGGACCGCTCCAGCCTTCGTCGTCTGCTGGAGGGTCAGTGGGACCGCTCCAGCCTTCATCGGCTTCGTCTGTCTGGATCAAACTTTTCACTTGGTGTTAAATGTTTGATTTTTGGGTGGGGGGAACTGTTACGTTTCGGTGTTGTCAGTGTGTTGTTTTTGGCGTGACTGTTATGTGTTTCCTGTTTTACTTTGAAAGTCTGTGTTATCTTAGTGTTTTCAGTTAACGTTTCCCTGTCTCGTCAGTTCTGAGTTGCCCCAGCTCAGTTTCCCTCTTGCTGTCCATTTTCCTGATTGCTCCCTGTAGGTATTTAAACCCTGTGTTTCAGTGTGTCATGGTCGCGATCTCCCCCGTGTTGTAAATAGTTTGGTGTTTTGTTGTAAATAAATAGTTTGTTGTAAATAGCTGTAAATAGATTTGTCGATACTTTCGTTTTGGGATTTTGGTGGTGAGCTTTAGTGGGGGGGTTTTTGTGTTTTGTTTTTTTTTTTTTTTCCTTTATTTTTTTTTTTTTTCGTGTTGCACTCCGGTTGCCTAGGCCGGGGTGTAACACCAGGATTGACTGACCAGCCAAAATTTCTCCAAGAGCATAGCAACTACTGATCTAGGAGGGCACAAAAGAACCCAGACAAATTAAAAACTGGAGGATTCACATGTCTCAAGTCAGATCAAAGTTTATAATTTAACAATAAGAAAGAGATTGGGCAAAAAAAGCCACATAAAGGCTCATCTCACGATTGCCAGAAAGTATCTTGATAACACCGAGACTTTTGGAAAAATACTCCGTGGACTGACAAGATAAAAGTTAAAGTTTTTGGAAAGTATGTGTCCCATACCTCTGGTGTAAAAAGTAACACAGTATTTCAGAAAAGGACCATCAAACCAACAGTAAAATTTGGTGGTGGTAGTGTGATGGTCTGGGGATGTTTTTTCTGCCTCAGGACCTGGAAGACCTGCTGTGGTAAATGGAACCAAGAATTGTGCTGTCTACCAAAACATCCTGAAGGAGAATGTCCGGCCATCTGTTTGTGACCTTAAGCTGAAGCACACTTTGGTTCTGCAGCAGGACAATGATCCAAAAGACACCAGCAAGTCCACCTCTGAATGGCTCAAGAAATACAAAATGAAGACTTTGGAGTGGCCTGGTCAAAGTCCTGACCTGAATCAGATTGAGATGCTGTGGCACAACCTTAAAGGGACATACTCAAAAACCCTCAGATTTGCCTGAATTATAACAATTCTGCAAAGATGAGTGGGCCACAATTCCTCCACAGCGCTGAAAAAGTGTGACACAAACGCTTGATTGTAGTTGTTGCTGCTAAGGGTGGCTGAAACAGTTATTAGGTATAGGAGGCACTCAATTTTTTACACTGGGTGATGTAGGTTTGGATTTTTCCCCCCTTAATAATAAACACCTTTATTTAGAAACTGCATTTTGTGTTTACTTGTGTGATCTTTATCTAATTTATCTAATTTAATTTGTTTGATAATCTGAAACATTTAAGCGTGACAAACACAATAAAATAGGTAATCAGGAAGGGGGCAAACACTTTTTCACAGCATTGTATTTGAGGTCCCATCTGTGCAGATCTGAGTTATACTCAACATATGCTCTAAATACCAAAACAAACAGTTTAAATTTCCAAAAATGGGATCTTCCAACCTTCTCATTTTGATGAAATATATCTTCACAACCGTTTGCTGTCATAAAGCTGTTTGGATGTGATTTTGTAGATGATAGGCACTCCACATGAATGGAGCAGTGAGCACCACGACACAAGGCGACGTGCAGTAAGTCATTCCTTGACTTGTTATTTTTCCCCTTCTGCCTCTTTTGAACAGTTCCACTGAAGCAATGGAAGCATTGTGTCTAAAAGATGGCCGGATATGGGCCTCCAGCCACAGGCACAGTAGCTTTCCTTGATATGTGTATGTGTGCTAGTGTCTGAGCTCGTGCATGTTGGGGGGGATTTACTGGTGACAGAGCCATAATGAAGATTAGATGGTAAATTTCTTCATAAAGAACACTAGAAGAAGTATCATAGTGTATCAAAATTTGACAAATGACAACTTTTATTTAGTACTATTAGTAGCATAATGAAACACAATAATATGGTTCTAGATGATTATGGCCATCACACAGACTCATTATAACTCACTGTTATTTTCTTTGTTCTTCCAACTAAATGTGCCAGAAAGTATCCACCTCACAAAGCATTTATTTTCAACTTTCTCCTGATTGTTTATTTGAGCAGAAATTAAAGTTGATTTAATTTGAGGAGTAACTTAACTCATTATACAAAAAACAACAGAATAAAATTTAGAGTTTTTTATTATTTAGCATTGTGGAAGATGAAACAGCTGAGTGTAGTGGTGCAGCATGGAGCAAACAATGAAATAAGCCATTTTGTGTGTGTGTGTGTACATGTTGTGATCAGCTGACCTGTGCTGCAACACAGATCATTGTGGATTTAGCCAGTTTAATTCAACAAGATGTAAGCAGATATTTCACAAGCCATAAGACTGATTTCCTGTCAGACATTGTAAAGCTTGTGAACAATTGACCAATTTCACCAAGTACTGCAACCAAGAAGTTTAGCCTGTACTAAACTTAACTAAACTGCCATGTTCAATGTTTTCAGGCAATCTTTGAATAAGACAATATTACCTTACTTCAATTTGTTTTGCAAGAGCCAGCCATCCATGCTTTCCACATATCCATTTCAGGGTCGCAGGCGGGGCAAGTATCTCCCTTCCATCATTAGAAGCAGTGCTTTAACACACGAAAAATTGATTTATTAGACAATTGTACACATTAATCTGTAGTATGTAGTAGTATGCAGTATGCCAAATTCAATTGGAATCCTTTGCATTTCATGTCATACTGACCAAAAATTATAAGATGACCCCAAGGTATTTATTAGTATACTGCATTTAGTAATAAGCTTGTAAAGGACTTTCAGACACAAAATAGTTTTAAAAAGAAACTGATTTAGGAGAACATGTCAGTTATTTCACACCATGTATTGCTGTTGTTAAGTCTATAATTAGTAGACGTTGATGTTGGCTAAGTCACTAGCGACTCAAATGGGGATATTTAGCAGCCTTTGCAGAAATTGTTATTTGATGACATAGTTACTCACACACAAACAGCCAGTCTGAACAATGTAACAATTGCATGAAGAGGAAATGTTTGGGGATTTTTTTGCATATGCATATGTAAATTGTATGTGTATGTAATTATTGATAGTTATGCTTCAGCCGTAAGAAAAGCAGAACTACAACAATAGTAGTTTTCATTTTATCAGGTCATTAGGTAAAAATACCATCAATATATATCAATATATGCTTAGTTTTAATCGTCTGCAGAGTATCACAGTAAAGAAAGTGCAGTTTTGATTCCCTTTGGAAGTATAGGCAATGCTTCTGCTAGACTGTAGACAAACACTGCTAGTCTGGACAAACAATAACACAGTCCTTTAATAAGATCTCCAAATAAAACACTCCAGCATATAGGAGGTCTGCCCACACCTCAATATTGCAGCTATACTATGGAAACAATGGTGTATTAACCTCAGCCTTGCTGATTTCCTCACCAGTCCACATGTTCAATCAATGTTGAACACATCCCAGCCAGGGCACCATTCATTACTAGACATTATAAGTAACGTTATCCCTCAGTTTTAAACATGGTCATCGACCTGGGGGCCAGTTAATGATAGAAAAATGATATCATTTGCAGTCGTGTTCCTTTGTAAGCTGACCCCGAAAACCACACGGGGTCTCTTCATCTTGACCACGTCGGCTATCGATTTCCACTGAGGATAATGACTTTTTATGTCTGTAATATATGAGGGTATGTTTGATGTAGGCTGATCTGTTTGCTCACTGTAGCCCATTTTCATTGCCATTGTCAGGGGAGTCATATCAAGGAAAGCTAGAAGCAATATATATTAGAAGACACTCTATGGACATTGCTTAGCAGGCTTTAGCCTCTCATTTTCGTGAGCAGCTCATCTATCCGAAGCCTGGTTCTTTTTTCCAGTCACATTCACTGGTGTTCGAGACATATTGTACAATTTACTAGCTGTTTTGGTTAATTGCATTAAGTTGCACTCTAAAATAAAGTTATATACTCTTTCATTTCCAGCTTGTGGAAAAAGCAATGAGTCTTTAAATGTATGTTTAATTACATTTCTAACTTTTTGCTTTTTTTTGTTCCACAAAACACTCATAACTGTGACAGCAAAATTTGCAAAATGCAAACTACATGAAAGGAAACTAATTTATTCTTGGTGAAGAGAACTTAGTCTTATTTGATGTTTCAGAGTTGTACTTTAAATTCAAGTTTAATTAAGTAGCTTTCAATACCCCACATGCCACGCTTGCAAATAAGAGATGTTTTACTTTCCTAAATTGCCTCTTTATTTCAAGGTTATGTGCTTTGATTACTCTCTTTTGAATTACAAATAAAATGCACCTGAAACACAACCAGTGCTATAATAGATGGCAGTCAAACAGTATGTGGAAGATTTTAAAGATGTTGGAGGCAATCTGAAAAAAATGATATTACTTAAAATTATAGAATTTAATTTGATGTTCGTATAAGTGATACAAAGACTATCATTGCAGAGACAGAGAAATTGTTCCATCTTTCATCTAGGTGCTCATTTTTGCCCCCCTTGACTACTGGTTGCTTGTAATGTTGACGAGCCAGGAAACTAAACTTATTCTACTTCTTACATTTGTTTTGGGCAACCCCAAATACATGGAAAAAAATTAATGGACTATTCTATAAAAGCGCAGCAGCTACCTTTATTTTTGTGTTCTATCTTTGCTAAAGGTGACTATAACAAGCTAATAAAAATTTTAAAGACCCTCACTTTAAAAACCTAGCAAAAGTTTTAGCAATAATCGCTTACTGAACTTTTATGAACAATTTGAGATCGTGTGAGGTCAAGAGTAGCATTCATAAGGTCCTGTAGTTATAACCTTTCTAAAGGACAGTGAGGAGGATGAGGTTCGCCTGGCTGAGTTGGGAGAAATTAGCTTCGGCAGCATACGGATAATGACCTGCCGTCTGGCTCAGCACTCACACTCGACAAAGAAAAATAAAAAATAAATAAAGTAAACCCACCCTCCCCCCTTCTTAGGGTTAATGGACACATGGATTTATTTTTTTCCCCCTCTTTGTAGCCCAATTTATCTCGTTCTTATTGGCATTACCCTCTTGTCTTTGTACTCCAGCAGGGAGGAGGGGAGGCCAAGCGAAACATGAGACCGTAATGAGATTTTGCAGACATTGCACCATGTAGAATTTCGGATGTTCATATTACAGTTTGTCAATATCCAAGAGAACGTATTAAATCGGGCATTCTTGACGTAGCAGTGGAATGACTGATTACATGACCCACTTTTACGTGCTTAATCAAAAAGTGGATATATAGGCATTTAGTCCTGTTTTTCTCCAATCAATCCAAGAGAATAGATTGTCAGTGAAACATTACTGGGTAATACCATCTTGTTTATGATAATATTGTGAAGGCAGGGAGAAAATAATATTGTTAAAACCTTTCTAGACCTAGGTCTTTCTCTCCGTCTCTCTAGTTTGGCCTACTTTGTTTCTTTTAATAATGGAACATTATTTGTTTTTTATATTTACATTTTCATTTTTAGCTTTTGATATTGCAGACATAGATTGAAAACGAGTTTTGTTCTTGAGTCAAAGCATCTTTAGGTAGACATGAGGTAGTGTACCTAATGTGGCAAAAAAAGAAAAATATCGAAATGACCTGACGCATTAGAAAAAACAACTGTAAATTTTAAGAACATGTTTCTTAAACATATTTTTATCCTTAAAAAGAGCTCTGGCATTTTAAACTATATAGAGAACTGCTGGTTCCCTGCTATGCAGTAACACTTGTGTCAGCTGCTAGACACATCATAATAAGCAGGTAATATCCAGTGGCTTTTTACAGGCACATTACTGTAATAATCCTGGGCTGCTGAATATTGTTAAGTGGAGTGTTGTTCTGCTCATATTGCTCCCTGCTCCAATTTGACAAAGCCACTTAGGCTCCTCCATGTTCAGTCATTTCCACTTGGACTGGAGGGGATTTAAAGCCACTGGAAATGAAGTCTGTGCAGTGACATCACCATGCTGCTTCTGCATGTGTGTGTATTTAGCTTCAGTCCTAGAGTGATTTTTGTGCCTGCTTGTGTGTGAATTCTTGTAGGAAGTCTATTGCAATTTTCTACTTCATGTGTGTGTGTGTGTGTGTGTGTGTGTGTGTGTGTGTGTGTGTGTGTGTGTGTGTGTGTGTGTGTGTGTGTGTGTGTGTGTAAAACATTGTGAAGCCCACAGATTTTTATAGAGTACAGGGTCTTTAGGTGTGTAAATTCAGTGGCCGACTGCATGACATCATGACGGATGAGTTAATCATGTCTAAGTTTCATTGGATGGGTCACATGATGCAAAGCCTGCTGGGATTCCCACTTTAAAGGCAATACAGAATATTATTTTTGGTCTCTGATAAAGTGGCACTGTTTTTTTTAGAAGCAAGTTCACTGCAAGGAAAAAAGGTACACATGTATATGTTCTAAATTCATTGAAAGCAAATACAAAACAGAATTCGGATTCGGTTTTACATTAAGTAACATAAACATATGTTTATGTTCATTTAGACAATGTACAGGAGCTTACAGAGTTAGAATTTTATGAGTCTATCGACATAAAAGATATAAAGTGATCTCCCTTCAGCTGCTGTTATCAGACTGCTGCTGATTTCCAAACACATTATTTTATGCTGCTACCATGAGACCAATTCACTCTTAATTAGAAAGTGAATGTATTGCACTGCATTACATCATATAACAATGGTTCATTGCTGGTATGTGTTGAACAGATAGTTTGAGACTTTAATTATTTTTAATCTGCTATCAAGACTTTTTATCGAGAGTTTTAGGGTTGTGGCAAGAATGTGAATTTATATTCTGAATAGGTCAAAGGTTGAGGTTTGATACGTTTCCCTGATGTCTGGGTTATGTTTGCGTATATTTTTTTTTAACTACAGGAGAGCCAGCCCTCGAACACAGGTGTTTGACATGTGTTATTTGTTTCTACACTAAACACTTCCTGCAGAGTTTTCTAAAGTGCTGAAAATCATATTATCAAGCAAAAACAACATTCAAGCAATATTTATCACTCTAGAACTTCTTATTTGTCATGTTAAGAGAGATAAGGGTAACAGATAGAAGCTGACTGGTCATTTTTACAATCTATCATAAAGCTTATCATTATTTACATGTGTGATGATACAATGTTCTGCTATGCTAGCTGTGTTTTTTGACCATCTTTGCTGTACGTCAGAGCCGCCAATGCAGACAAAATAATCTAGACACCCACCAGTACTTGGACCAACTGCTGGTCCCAAAAGATTGAAGCAGTCAGCATCCATCTCATATCCAGACTATATCTACCAGAATTTATATTTCCACCTAGCATGAAATCTACATCTATAAACATAGAAGATATTTACTGTATTCACTTCCAATGAGATAAATTTTTTTTCCCTCATACACTGTCACAAAGCCCCTTCCTTTCAACTGTGTATTTTGAATAGATGGAGAACAGGTATCACTTGCGTCCACCTGAGAATCCAATTTTGCACAAAGGACATTCGGCTAACACTCATTTGTCTGTCAGCAAGATATCTCAAACTGGTATGAATGTATTTCCATGAAAATTTGTGGTAAAACATATACTTCAGGCTTTAAAAAAATCACTTAGTTTAGGGAGATGGCACGTTATAATATATGATCCCTAAAATCCCCTAGAGATGGTTTTAAAAACAGAAACTTGATAGTGATAAGAAATTATGAGTTTGTGTGCCAAATATTATCATTTAGTATCAATTTAAGGTTCTCCCTCAGAAGTATAAATCCCCTTTACAACCACTAGCCATCTGTTAGGTTTGAAGGCTCCATTTTTGTGTACAAATCCTTTATCAAAGATCTAAATTTAGTATTGTGACTATGGTTATGATTGTTGTAGGATAGATTGTTTATTTTGTGGAACTCAAGGCAAATAAATGGATGTTTTGGGGTTTACATTTACAGTTCATTTACTTGGAAATTCTGACATCACTTCACATTTAAAGAACAAAGGGATGGGCAAAATCTGACTGTGCAATGCAAACTCTGTTTGCAAGCAACCAAGCTGCTCTCAGCTTCAAAAGACTCCACCTCCAACCTAAAGAAACATCTGGAAGTAAGTTCTTTTTTTAAAAAAGCTAATGTTAGCCTACTGCAGCTATGTTGTTTTAGTTGGGGCAGCTACCTGGGTTTTGTGACACTTCAGTGTCTTCGATGTGCTGTTGCTGTGTGATTTATTACTATTACTGAAGGCTGCATTACAACCTGCAAATAATCATGTGCAGTTCTGAAAGCAGACAGAAAAAAACATATTGCTGATACAAAAATAGTTTTCTTTACGAGATCACTGCAAAAAATGCAGCCGTACCTCATGTCCACCCTACTGTTACTCATTATATATTAAGATTTAAAAATCTAGTTGGTATTGCTTTCAGAGCTGCACATGATTATTTGCAGCTAGCAGGTTGTTAATGCTATCCTTCAAGTCTAACAGTCTGCAGTTTATGAACTAACCTCAGCTAACGCCAGCTAACAATGTTAGCTTGGTGGCGAGTAGCCTTCAGTAATAGTAATAAATCACGCAGCAATAGTACATTCATGTAGTTGTAAAAAGCATGACAATATATCAAGTAATCCAAAGTATTCAGAATGCTGTACTCACATTGAGTAACTTAGCAGAATACGCTACAAACTACATTTTGGGCCATGTATTCTGTAATCTTTAGTGGAATACATTTTAAAAGCAACCTTCTCAACATTGACAAAGACCTAAAACTTACCACCAACGACTGGCTAAAGAAGAAGCATATTACGGTCACTGAGTGGCCTAGCCGGTCTCCAGACAACAATCCTATCAGTGGAAGGAGCTGAAGCTTGAACTTGCCAAGAAACCCAAAGGATTCAGAGAGATTCCTCTTTCTGTAAAGAGGTTTGGGCTAAAATCCCTTCTGAAATGTGTGCAAATCTAGTGACCAACTACAAGAAACATTTAGTCTTTGTGCTTGCCAACAAGGGTTTCTCACCAAGAACTAAATCCTGTTTTGAGTTGGGAGAATACTCATCCATTCACTTGCAATGTAATGTATAATGTTTCTGGATTTTTGGTAGATATTCTGCCTCTGCCATTAATATGAAAGTGCAATAAAAATAGAGACTGTTCGTGTCTTTGTAAGTCAGCAAACATACAAACTTAAAATCCCTACTGTATGATTTATACTTGTGTCCCAATAACAGTAGAGAAAATGGAATTTGATTACTATTCAAAGAATTGCTTTTTCTTGGATTGCAAATTACCTCTGAAAAACCATATGTTTTTATGTAGTTTAATGCTGTATGCAAGATTCTTTACACATATGCTGCATGGCATCCTAGAGTTTTGTTGAAACACTAAAAAAGTCAACTGCGTATGTCTAATGGATCTGGCCTACAATAGCACATATCAACTCCCAGCTCTGTCTGAGCCTCTCTGGGGTGCATAAACAAAACCCTTCACAATTTACACTCAGCAATGCCCTGACCCTGCATTACTTACTCTATCCAGCCAGCATCTGCTGCTCAGTGACTCAGCTTCCTATCAGCTGCTGTGGCTGAACTCAGTCTGGCATCCAGGAAGGAGTGTTAGGCAGAGATCCCCCCCTAAGCTTAGCAAGAACTGCTGATCTCATCCAGCTATGCATTCATTTCCAGTAACAGTACAGATAGTGTTTTTCAGTTTCCCTGGCAGACTGCAAGAGTGTGTGTGTGTGTGTGTGTGTGTGTGTGTGTGTGTGTGTGTGTGTGTGTGTGTGTGTGTGTGTGTGTGTGTGTGTGTGTGTGTGTGTGTATTACTTTCCCCTTGAAAGCTGTTTGTTATTAACTGTGAAAAGGAAAGACCAACTTCCACAGAAGTTAAACTAAAAGTAATGGTGCAATATTGTTTGACACATAACACTCTCGAGACTGAAGAAGTCACTTGGATGAGTGACGAAACGTTTCTCCCACTGAAAACGCCACGTCCAGATGAACAGAATAAACTTTTTGGGGCATAACATTGTAGTTTGGTTGTTTTTGGAAATATGTGTTTACATATTTGATCACATTTATGGTTTAGGGCTTATAGAGAGTTGTATGTAAGACTGGACACTAAAGAAGGAAAGGAATTTATATGGACTGGGTAGTTAAAATCGATCAAGCTGGAAAGGATGTGCAGCAGTTTAGAATGATTAAAGATAGAGACATAAATGTACTAATGACTGCAGACATTGAGTTGATAAGTTGGAAGGAGTACTTTGAGGAGCTCATGAATGTAGAAAATGAGAAACAGAGGAAGATGGATGGAGGACAGTGACTCAGGAAGAGCAGAGGATTAGAAAGGAGGACGTGACTTCTGCTATGAATGGATGAAGAATGGGAAGGAAGTTCGTCCATACCTGTGGAGATATACAGATGGTTTGGAGATAGGGCAGTATCCTTTGTAAACAAATTGTTTAACACAGTCTTGGAGGCTAAAAGGAGCTGTAGTAACTATATATGGATAAAGTTGATGACAAAAAACATGCATCTATGGGAAAGAGTTGTTGAAGCTATGTTAAGAAGAGAGCTGAATACCAGCAAGCACCAGAAAGAGCACTACAGATATGATGTACATCAGAGCAGTTTGAAGACATAAGAGTTTTATCAGCATTGTAGGGGGACAGATCCACTGGAGCAAAAGCTTCCATGAAAGATGTTCATTAAATTGTAATACAAAACAGAAAATTTGATTCAATATCAAAAGGTAGAAGGAGCGAATAATGAATGTCTTCACGTGCTTTTGAGATGAACACTTAAGTTCCATGTATTAAGTGTGCATACTGTAGATGCTGTGCAAGTCCTTTTATAGACACTGTGTTGTATATGCTGAGAAGCTGTAAGTGTCTGCAGTATCCCAAATAGGAATTGTTTACAGAAGTCTTGCAGTAGTGAAACAGATCCTGTGCAGATGTACCTATGCACCTATCACATCTGCCACTGTACTAGGAATAGAAAAACAACCTAAGCAGCAACAAAGTCAAAAAACATTGCTACACAGCAAACAGATCAAACCTCTGTTAGGCTTAGAAAAGACTGAATACATTTGTTTCTGTTGAACATGACTGATTCGAATGTCACTACAGCCAAACTTTACACCAGCTATTTTTATGCTGTCTCTTTATGGTCTCATTATTATCAGGAACTTAGTTTAAATGTAAAGCTTATGTTATGACTAAATGCAGACTTAACAGAAAAAGGTTATGATACTTATTTTCAACCTCAGTAGCCAATGCTTTTGCTCTGATAAACAAGGGAAACCGAAGTCAGCATGTGATATTTTGCAAGACAGCAGCAGTAGTGTAATGGAGCAACATTTGACCTGTCAATCACAAACAGTTTATGGTAATTTTAATATACTGCAGAGATTTAAAAAAAACTCTCCAAATATGATTACTGTGGTTTTTTTGTTGTTTTGACTCATACAGATGTCATTCAGTTGGTGTTTCCCCTTGGTGCAGTTCATTTGTGCAGATGTGAACACAGTAATCACACTCAGGTGTGGACTAAAACAATCGTACCAAGATTCTTTGGAGGAGGTGGTCTTCGTACGGTTCCAAGTGGTTCATTTATGATGCGATTGTGATCTGAACCAACTACCAGGTGTTTGTTTCAAGTTTGAGCCAAAAAAAGGTCCCGCAACCATCTATGCTTTGAATTTTGGGATGTAGTAAAGTACTATAGATGTTTAAAGGGCAGGATGGGCTAACAGCTATCAGATTCCAACAAATTCTCCATGTTCTCTAGCCCAGAATACAGCACCTTCTTCCCATGTTTACTGATGTTGTTTCCTACCCAGAAAGCTTAAGTATAATTTCATATATGTGTTTGTTTTTTAAAACCTCCTTTTTATATTCTATTCTTAGGTCTCAGCATATGGCCGAGACCGGCACCTGAGCCTGATTCTGTTGGAGGTTTCTTCCTGTTAAAGGGAGTTTTTCCTTCCCACTGTTGCCAAAATGCTTGCTCATAGTGGGTCATATGATTGTTGGGATTTTCTCTGTATGTGTTATTGTAGGGTCTACCTTACAATATAAAGTTCCTTGAGGCGACTGTTGTTGTGATTTGGCGCTGTATAAATAAAATTAAAATTGAGGTCTCCTTGACAGAATTTGAAAATTCCTGTACATTTTTCTCATTATTGCCATGTAGCTATAAAAGAGCAACTGATTTTCTACCACAGTTGCTCCAAGGTAGTAACACTTCAGCCAGTTTAATTTAACTCTCCCTTTGCCGTACACTTATGTTCGGTGTTGATCACAACCACAGTAAAACATCAGAACTAGGAATGAAATGGAGAAAAGCAACTGTTCCTTTAGGTGCGGTGCTGATGATTACAAAAGTATACTGATTCACTATGACAGTTCACTGCCATAGATACATTTGGAAAATAAGGCATTGTACGTAACATCAGAAAGAAAACTAAGAAAAACAACAAAAGAAAACAAGGGATATATTCATTTACTAGGCACTGTAAAGCAAGAGAATATTACATGTGATTCGACATTTACTAACCAAGCTAAATCAAGCAAAGCATCAGCCCAAGATTTCTGATTTGACTAGAAGCATTAACATACACTATATTCATGCTTAGCTGATGAGAGAAGCTGAAATCTGAGATGTGTGATACCTCTACTAGCAGCCAATTCTTGAATGTTTTTCCTCTTCTCCTTTTTGTGTGTGTGTATGATTATAGCTCCATTACTGTGGGAAGTTTGTGAGAAGAGTGGGTGAGAAGCAGCTGCAGCAACTTCAAACTAGATGCTGAGACGCTCAAGTTAGAAAATAAAAAATAATTTCCAATTCCAAAAAACATGCAATTTCTTTGCTGCCCTACATGAAAGGAAATGCAACATTGGGATAATGGAGAAAAGTTGGTCCAAAGAGTAAAAGCTACTCACTAACAAGCCATGCTAAATATGGGTTTTTAATTGCTGTTTTTGGATTTGAATCTTCACAGTTAGTTGCTTTATCCACTTCCACATTAACAAAGCAGCAACAGCTGAAGGACATTAGTGTGACTCAGGGTAAAAAAAAAAACACATGGATGCAACATAGCAGTTATTTGTACTTAACAGGATCCAGTTTAAGCATTTTGGGTTAGCAGGGGAATGAAATCCTGTTTCCATTGTCCTCAGTCTAACTCCAGGTTCTCTGGAAGTTTCATCATGTATCCATTAAGCTGTGCAGTTCCTCAAAACTCACAACAGTGACGTAAAACAACACAGGCAGAGTGAGTCTGGGTCACTGAGTCTCTTTCTTTGTACTGCAGTTACTGTAAGCATGACTAAATCCCTACCAGAGAGATACCAACAGTGAGTCCCTTTGGCCTGTCTTTGCAGGAACAATTCCCCAAAGCCTCGTACTCCTCGCCGTAGGCCTCAGACATGTGTAATTAGGTGTAAAATACAGCTGTGTGGAAGGTAGGGTGGGCCTGGGCCATGGTAACACCAAAGGGAGTCGAGGCTCAGGGCCGTAGAGCCTTGAGCTGCCATTGCACAGAGACAATTAGGTCTAAATGAAAAATTGATTTCCACTCATACTGAATGGATGTTAAAACAAAGCACGTAATAAATACCGTCTGGTGACAGGCAGGAGTGCTGGCCGCAGCAGACGAAGCCCCTTGTTAGCCTCGGCAGCGCCAGGTTATCGATCGCCTGTGGTGACAAAGGCGACTCTAAACGAGACCGAGAAGATATATAATTCAATAAACATATCACAGGCCTTTAGATTGAACGTGGCAACATGAGCGTACGGGTGCCACCTTAAATGTCCGAGGTGGTTAGTCTGTTGGTGGACTCTTGACAATTGATAGAGAGAACATTGTGCTTAAATGGATCAAAATATTAAATTATGCACTAAGACTGTGGTGTGTTGTGCAATGCATGATGACATGTATGAAGCTCCGCTGAGACTTGCTGAGATGCAGTCGCAATTCTGACGCTCCTTCCTCTACTGAGCCTGTGTGAAACTGGGTAACGTGGTCAGTCCAAAAATAGTGTTAAGTCATGTTTTGATATCTTTTCCTAGTAAGCTTTAGTTTGAATTACATAAGATTATGTGAAATATTTCAACCCAGGAGGCTGTGGCTACACTATGGCATAAAAATTCAATATTCTACTTGTCATGTGAATTATTTTATACAAACCTTCCAAAACAATTTACTTTTGACATGTGTGGATTGGAAAAAGGGTTTCCGTTTCTGTTTGGGGTTAAAATTAATATTGGAATGTTTAACTGCGAGCTAATCCTAATCTTGATTAGGTCATATTTAATTTTTTGAATACTGCAGAAATTTTGAATTTCCAGGATAGAAATGCAAATTTAAGCTCGACATCTTTTCAGTAATATGGAAATTTGACTCTTTAACCTTGTTAGACCCAACCCATCAAAAAATAGCCAGAAAATTCAGATTTTTTGAAACTGAGATGTTTATTAACCCTTATAACAAAATTCACAAAACTCTTTTTGCTATATCATGCTGTGTATGATATATTTTGATTATATATTTTTTGTATCGTATTTGGTACATTGGGCGTTTTTGGCAACTTCTTGTTAAAAACAATGTCAATTTTAGACAAAAAAGGAGTTTTGTCCATAACATTTTGAAATTATGGCAAGTATTGATCATGTTGATGAGATAGAGGTCTCAGAAACTCATGTATCAAATATGATACAAAAGGCATTATAGGGTTAAATGACTGCATCACCTGTTTTTAAATGTGTACAGGGGAGTCTGAAGCACACTGTCAGTATGAGAGCAGGTTAATGTACAGTAAGTTTAATAAAACATGTCTTTGGGCTACATATATTTATTTTCAATGAGGAAAATCTAATTATGAATAAATATATTCATGTAAAGAGTTGGAGAGATAGTAAACATCTCATAGGCTTAGAAAACAATGTATGTTGAATAAAGGGGAAAATGAAGTCCGTGCAATGTAACCATTGTTTTATCAGGTGGCATTTCTGTTTAATTATTCACTTTATAGAAAGACTGTGTTGGTAAAACTGAACAGTCCTTTTTAGGAGCCATTTGCCAGTGACTTTGAGGATTTCTCCCTTGAAGTAGTGGCAGAAGAGTCTTGTAGCATTGCTACATCACTTTCTGTTCACTTAATATACCCCACTAAATCAAGTGAGCATAGATCTCCAAAAGAGACAGAAGGAAGGACAGAGACTGTGAGAAAGGAAACAGACTAGACAGACGCAAAGTAAAGGATGGACCAAATGGAGATGGCAAAGATATGATGGGAAAAGAGGTAATTAGACAATGAGAAGGAAAATTAAAGAGCCTGACTGAAAGGTTTAAAAACTCTATACAAAGGAAGTGAAAGAGCTTCTGAATAATATTATCACACAGCTGCCTGCGTGTCAAGCAGTGAAAGATTGAGTGACAAAAAAACAGAATAAAATAGTGCTTAAACATAAACACGACAAACTGTGAACATTTTAGAGTTTAATTAGATTTTGATGGAAATAAACCAAAGGAAGTTCTCAAACAATGAAAAAAATGATGGTCTCAGTGAAGCTGAGACTGCATTTGTTGGCACATTATATGAGACATAAAAAAGTAAACAACAAAAACAATAATAAGAAAATGATAGAAATCCCCAAAGCCTTAGAAACATCACCTCATAACAGAATATAGAAGGCTTTGTATCTGCAGCACATTCATGGACTTAATTGCATATTTTGTTCCTCCACTTTAATCTGCTCCGCAGTGACAGTACAGACTTAATAAAATGTACCTTTTTTTAGGGGCCTTTCATCACGCCCTTTGAGGGTCTGTCAGTTTGTGTTTGCCGTATTTGCTGTTTCATATTAATTTATCTATTTTTTTTTTTTTTTTTTTGGGGGGGGGGGGGGGGGGGGGGCGCCATTATTAAATATGTATGTTTTATACACAACATAATACAATGACTTTAATGTTCTATTTCTGACACACTACATTACAAAGCTACTCAAGAATTATGAAGGTGTTTTAGTTATTCAAACATTTCTCAGAAGCAGAAATAATCTCATTAACTGAATTAGGCCTCATTGACCTGAGCCATGCAGCCAGTTTTTTTGGCTTGTGCTTGAAAGGTTCAAGAGGCACAGAATGAAAGTCAAAGGCAACAAATGCCAAGTGCTGGTGCAACCATTTTTAAAGCCAGTGCATACATATATTCAACTCCCTGAAACTGGATACAAACATTTTTCTGCACTTCCAAAAAAACGACTGGAGAATGTTTGAGATTTATTTCTGTGCATATGTGTTTTGTATTAAAAATATGCACCCACTGTTTAACTCCTGTGCATAAAGTTTGCACTTGCACTCAGTGTTTTGCCATCAACAAGCCTTGACCTGCCCTGTTAAAGTTATAACTGAACCACCTGTGAACCAGTGCAGAGGCAATGCTGTCAGTTCAACAGAAAAACAGGAATGTACTTAGATTTAGCTCCTTGACGAACTAGATTAACTAGCTGTCCCAACATGATTATTAGTAACCATGACATTTGCTTTCCTTATTTAGCTGAAGCTTTAGCTGTTGGTACAATGCTGTGAAAAAGTATTTGCCCTCTTCCCGATTACTTTTTTTTGGTTTTGCATATTTCTCACACATTTCTGATCATCTAACAGATTTTATTATTAGACAAAGGTAACCCAAGTAAATGTAAAATTCAGTTTTTTAAACATGATTTAAAAAAACCTACCTGATCCTATCTGAAAAAGTATTGCTCCCTAAAACATTTTTGTATTTTTGTCCATTTTGTCTCATTATTGAATTGTGAACACGAACTGAGGCAAATGATTACTGTAGTTTTTTTAATGTTCTGGATTCTTTTGTGACCTCCTGGTTGAATTGTTGAGTCCATTTGTAGGAACATTTCCATTTGGATCTCACCATGGGTCGGAGAAGTCTCAGATCCTTAAAAATGACTTTATTATCATTTCCAGACTGATAAATGTCTTTGTCAGATTTTTCAATTCATGATGCACCAAATATTTTTAGTTGGTGGCAGGTCTAAAACTGCAGGCAGGCAGGCCAGTTCAGCAAATGGACTCTTCTCCTACAAACAATGTGCTGTAATAAATGCAATATTATGGTTTAGCATTAAGCAGTATGCAGTTTGATTTAAATCCATTGGCGTATTTCCAGTAACATTTTGAGTTCACTTGGGAAATCAGAAGAGATGATCACTGACAAAAATGCTTTGGATTCATGCTCATCTTTTAAGTAATGATTAAAGGTCAGCAGCTGTGATAAGTAGGATAAGCAAAAGAATAAAGATTGCCGAACTGAAGTTACTTATATTAAATGAAGACGCCTTAAGCCTTATTATTATTCATTCATAATAATAACAGTATAAACATCTTCAAAAAACTTACAAGCATTGCAACATGTTAGCCACACTGTTTGTAACACTATGTACTTCTTTTGAACATTAATCCATAAATTTTTATGTCCTGTGCCAAGAGATGTTTGTCTAAATAAAAATACATTCTTCCTCTAAACACCACACTGTATTAATTATTAAAAGTTCTCCCACATGCCATCGCTTAGGATGACGAGTCCCACAGTAAACCTACATGACAGTTCATTCATTAATGAGCTGGGAGGGGGTGGAGGGAGAGTTCCCAGCACCAGTGGAAGAAGCCAGAAATGCCCTTGGGACTAAATGACAGTAATAGTGAGTATAGCATGTTTGTGACAGAGACTGACAGACAGAACCATTGTGCATGGGAGAATGTACAAGATGGAAAACCCAATGACAGTTGGTCGTTATCCTAAAATAAGGTATATTTCTTTCAGAAAAAACAAACTTATCATTAAACCATTTTTTACATGTTCAGAGTCCTCAGTTCAGGTTTTCCAAGCTTTCACTGCCCTTTGTTTTCAAAGCATAATGCCACTTTTGGTGCTGGTATCTAAACCAATAAATCTAATTGCTACCCAATGACAGTAATTTGAACCATGATGTTGATAGAACGCTGGATCACCATGTTCTTGCCAAAGATGAAAATCCTGCATGTGGTAATTTGAGTGAAATCCTATCGATGTTTCTTCTGTCCCTCTGAAGTGCCAGGAAATTGTCAAACACGGTGCTTGTACTGTATATGATTGCAGCGATGCCTGAAATTAATTATAAAAAGGTTTTGATGGTGTCATGGGAAAAGGTATTTGATGTTGTTTTGTGGTTCCCTGCGTCGCATAAGCTGAGTGGATCGCATCATGGTTACGCTGAGATGTGTCTGAACATGTTATTTTGTTACCCGCAGGGCCAAAGGGGTGGGGTACTCTTGGATTCTTGCTAAATTCTGATAATGTGGGACAGTGCACAAAACAGTTTCTCAAGAATTACGATGTTTATTCAAAGTTCAGTTATATTGTAAAGAAGTGTATATTAAGTATGTTAACAGACACGTCAAAAATACAAGCAAACACAATTCTTTTGATTTGCACTAATCATGATAGCTGGATTGCAGCAGCAACATCTCTGGAGACAGGAAGAATCATGTAGGTAACATGTCACGTGTGTTAATAAAAAAGGATGATCACCTTTTTTGCTTTCAGATTTGAAGAGCCTCTTTAAATTCAAAGGGTCTTTGTCTACAATTCTATGTAATTATAACATCTTTCAAATTCTAAATGATACAGTTCTGGTGAGTAGTGGTGGAGCATGTGTTGCTGTTTAACATTTTGTTGGTAATATTAAAGATGTGAATCTTCAAATTCTACCCACTATGGCTAACTCTAAGTCATACCTCTTAAATAAAAAATAATTCAATTACAGCTGGGGTGGACAAGGCTAAGCATCAGGCTTTCAAATGAATTAAAAGTCTGTCTTGGTCTAATAACAAGACCAAGACCAAAATAATAATAACAAGCAGCCAGTCCCAGAATTATAAATGGTAAAACTCAAATACAAGAGTAAAAATCAAGTATTTTTATGGAAATAAAAGCTTTTTAATAGCCAAATATTTTATGAATTGAAAAAAAAAGCCTTCAGTTTGAATCTTTGCAGATAAGACAGAAACAATACATATAACTCTATATTTATGATGCAATAATACATCTTTCGAATAGAGAACTGACATCAACACTTTAAACTAAGAAATATAATGACACATATGAGGACACATTACTTTTAATTTCATCTCATTTGGTAAACTAAACACAAATTGTTCATTAGAAACTGGCTTCACTTTTCTTTGCTTTTTTTCCTTGCTGAAAGTCTTAACAGCGTATATTGCTTTGAAATGCTACTTCCCTTTGGTGGTTTCTTGGTGATATCATTTCATCAAGGAACTTACTGTGATTTGCATGACAAAGTTTTATCTGGACGGTGAGCTATTCCTTTCCAATAAATGTTTTTGTGTCAGTGCCAAAAAGTTGACGCAGCATTTTCAGTTTGAGGAACATTTCATTACTCATCCAAGTGACTTCTTCAGTCTTAGGTAACTGCAGATTGACCTAACCTTATAAACAGTACAGTTGAATCATTCAGCTGATTATTGACCGGTAGAGATTCAGCTTTTATGGCTCTCAAATGGCTCCTCATTCAGAGGCTTTTTATTTTACCCTAATTTAGCAATTATGAATGGTTTGTGTGTTGGAAGGCCATATTTTTATGCACTTACTACTAGGGTGAACATACATGAGATTAAGGCCTGATCAAAAGTTTAACATTTTTTGTTCTCCACCCATATGGAAAAGAAATAGTAAAAACTTATATGTGATTACTCATGAAAGTGGCCACTTTCTCATTACTTTCATACATTGTTTTAGTAAGTATCCAAAACATACAAGTTTCATTATATAATTTTTCAAGGGCTCTTAAATCTGTTTTCACTCTTATATGCTTTTCATACAAGTTTCACACAAGACAGATACAAACTTTATAAGATTTATATATATATTTTCCATATGGGCAGAAAAGAAAAATTAAAATAGAAATGGGTTTAGCTTCAGACAGCTCCTTATTTTACAAGTTCTACTCTGAGCTTTTCAGTCACCAATATCATTGACATGCAGGTCCTTTTCTGTTTTTGCTTGTTATTTCACTTTTTTTCGACCCACTTGCATTTATAGCCCCCCTCTGTCGCTCTGTATCATTACTCTCCCTGGCTTTTACATAAAGGTATGATCCTAGTCTGTCTTTGAGGATGAGGAGATTTAAAGCACTGCGTTGCCCAATGCCCGCTTTTGATGGGAGTGGGCTTTTGCTGTTCGCTACAAAAAATTATCTCTTACTGCTGGCTCGTTTATGAATCACACATCACTATTGATTGAACATCCTGCCAGAGATTACCCTGTGCAAGTTACACCTAGTCTGTAGGTATTTACCTCAATAAATACAGTCTACCTATGGTAAATGGACTGGTTCTTGTATATACCTTTTCCATTCTACTTGAGCACTCAAATTTCACACCATCCATGGTTTTGTTATGTTTCTGCCACTGACTGATTTCTATCTTACATTCACACATATCACCAATTAATTGGCCAGCAACCACGGATTGAACCACCAACCTTCCAGTTACTGGATGAGGTGCTACCTCCTGAGCTACGGCCATCCCGAGACACATTGTCAGCAGTTTTGTTACCTACAACATCTCTGAGTTCCTGGCTTCAGCAACTGAAAATACTGCATCCTTATAAACAAATCGATTTTCTTGATTTCCTCGCTTTGAGCATGCATCAAGACATTTATGTCAGTGCTTTGACTGGAAATTCAAGTTCCTTCTAGAATGTAAATAATGTATTAATGCGTCTGAGAGATATGCTGGTGTGTTTAATGATATCAATTCAACGTGTACTTTCTAATTTTGTGACAGACACAGAGTTTTCATTGTGCATAGGCTCAGTGTTCACTGTCTAATCACTGCCAGTATTGGACAAATGAAAAAATATATATATATGATAAGAATAAGAATTTCTTGTTTAGGGTTCATGATGTCATCTCTGCTTTTTGTATATGATGTGATTGTATATGTATTATTGTAGGGTCTACCTTGCAATATAAAGCACTTTGAGGCAACGATTATTGTGTTTTGGTGCTGTATAAAAATTGAATTGAATTGAACAGAATTGGTTCTGTTGATTCATGACTTCCAGCTTGAACTGGGGTGGCTTGCAGCTGAGTCTGAGTTGAGATGAGAAGTGAGATCTCCAAATCTGTGGCTGTGGTTCCCAAAAATAGGAAGACTGCCCGCTGCAGACCGGGGGCAAGTTGGAGCACCAAGTGAAGCTCAGGGTCTTGTTCATGAGTGAGGGGTGAGTAGAGCAGGAGAGTGACAGAAAGACTGGTGTGACTGGTGTATCTGCTGTGATGAGGACCTCCTAGGCGAAGTGTATTGGGCCTATCCTAGGAGAGGTGATGAGGTATATGAACCAATGACTTTCCTTACCATTACCCTCTCGTTTATTATCTTATATATATTTCTTTTTTAATTGTTCACTTAAAAGATCCCATGTTTTCTAACATCCATTCAGGCTAAGGGAAATATAAAAAATCTCTTATTTACATTACAGTTGTTTTGCTCTTAATTTTTATTGAAATTCATCCTTCCACTAGTAGTAAAAAAATGTGGAAGCTATGCAAATAGTCATAGACAGATGCAGGGAAGTTGGGGAAAAAAAGGAAAATTAAAAATATGACTATGTACATGCATGTGCTGTGGAAATGTAGGTTGCAGGACATGGAGAAGCACTGACAGCACCAGTAGAAGAGCCTGCAGCACTCTTTACATGAATTGGATCACCTCACAAGTCTGCACAAGAGAACCAGTTTACATAATCAAAGCCAGGGAAAGCCCTGAAGGGAGAAATAGATTTGTTTCACACAGTGCAAATGATCTGCTTCTTTTTTCCCCTTATAGCTGATCATAAATGTACCCAAAGCATTAATTTGTCGAGATGCTGATGAAGAGGTATTGTTTAGATGCCTTCAATTTTCATGAGAGGTTCGCTGGCTAAGAGCTTGACGTCTGAAATATTCAAAGCATAATATTTTGTATTCATTAATTATTACATAGTCATTTAGCCTCGTATAATATTATATGGGTTTTGGATTGTTGTTGCACTCGTATACTGTATCTCAGACCTTTGCATTAGTACACCGTGCACACTAGATACTAGGTACACTTGAGTGCATGCAAGTTATTGTTCTCCTAAATCTAACGCCAACTGATCACCTATCAGAAATAATACTTACAATATGGTAGCTTCTTCACTTTCTGACTTACAACTTGCCAAGCCCCTGACTGCACATAATATTGGATTTCACTATAAAAAACACAAATTAACATTCATAAACACTAAATTAAGTCGCAACAAATGTAGTTTCTGTACTATAGCTAATAACTATAGCCTCTGTTTCCTAACTCGCTTTCTCATCTGTTACACAGCCAAAAAGAATAAAGTGTTTTTGACCATTATACGAGGCCCCCACCATACAGATATTCATAGTGCACTGCATGTAGCATTACATTAATCAGCTATGAAATTAGAAACACTTTGATAGTACTCCAAATTGAATTTAAGTGCAACTAATTTGGAAAAAATGGAACAATTATGCAGTCTGCAGGTTAAATGATTCCACTACGGGCCAAGCATAACATTGAACTTTGTTAACAAAAGGAGGAACGGCAGATTGAGTAAGCCAAATCTCATGCATGTCAGAGAAGCTGTGGCATGTTAGCTCATGCAATGTACTTTTCTTCCCCACAGCAACACCTCCTCTAGAGTTTCTCAGGAACAAGCAGGCACAGGCAGACAGACCCACATTACACCATTGTTAATAACAGAAGCTGGAATCAGGCCATGGGAAAAATAAATCTGTAACACTTTATTGTAGCTGTACACCTGCCAGCCAGCATGTGCATGATATAATCATTCTAATTCTTATAAAGGGCATGTCTGGTCCAGTTTGGTCTGCATGTCTCATGTAGTGTAAGCAAACAGGGAATTACCCTACCAAGGAATAAAGTATGATTTGGATAAGACAGACTTTATCTGTCTAAAAATGTTTAGTAGGTCTTTTACGGGAAAATATAGGGCTTTACAAAATTGCTCACAATTTCCCCCCAGAAAAGTGGTGAGGCTATTTAGCTTAAGCAGTTAAATGACTTTAGAAAAATGTCTTAAATGCTGTATGGTTCAACTGTAAAAATAAAGGGAATGTTCAATCTTAAAACATTTTATAATGTGCTTTTTTTCAAAATTGCTAAATTACTAACCAGATATTAATACACAAATACATTTTATTTCAAAGTAAAATGTGTAAATGTATAATAATATAACAATGGAATCGGTTTTACATTTACTCAGCATTTTGCAGAGCTTTCTGTGAGTGACAGGTGAATATAGGTTCCTGGCCTAAAACTTGTCAGTTAAATGCTGTCAAGTAGCCTCAGGCTGAGGTAATGTCTCTGCAGGCAGTTGAAGTAGTAGAGCGAGAGTTTGAGAGTTGTGCTTAAAAATGTTTTGCTTATGTTCACTGTCTTCTGAAACTTTCAGCACTATGGGTCATTTTTCTTTGATTCGAAAAAAACTAAGATATGTTTTCGCTCAGGTAATCACAATAGAACACTAAAAATAACATCAAAGAAACACCCAATTCAGGCAAACAAGGGATTTAAGCATGACTTCTTAGCCACTGATACATCCTATGTGAGTGCTGCTGTAGCCAAGAAGATGTTAGCGAAGTTAGGAGGTCAATAATAATTTAACTAACTCGCTTGCTTTTTGCCAGCACTGATTAGCTATTCACAGGCTTATGTTCTACTGAGATAACTTTGATTTCTCGTCACAAAATCTGGCATGAGATTAAGCAAGCAAAACTGTCTGTTAGGCAACACGGCAGGAGTGAGTCATAGGTATGAGAAACTTCATGGTTTGTCTCGCAGCAGAAATGCCTTGTTTATCAGACCTGATTGCTAAATACACATGCCTGTCACCGTTCAAAGCATAGAATCACAGGTGTTTGGATATGCATGACATACCACTGCAGTGACGTGACTGAACAGTTTGGGTGCTCATGAGAACAGTGTTTACCTTACTACGGGACCAACTCCGCCCAGGCTTAGCATAGGCATTAATTTTGAATGACTTCTTCGGATGTCTCTGTACCATCTTATTTTAGCATGTTTGACAATAACGTGCTCTTGCTCTTCCTTTTTTATGATCACACAGTAATTATGCTAATTGACAAGTTTAGGTGTTCTACTCACATGTCTGCTGGATTCTTGGAACTTTTTCTGATAATCTGAATATGAATTCTTAGTACTTCCCTGTTTACCACAGCTATGGAATGCTTTAGCAAGGTATTCAGCTCTTTCAGGTAGAAGCTTTCACAGTAGAACCTATTCATGGAAAAGTCTTGTTCAGGGCAAGTGTAGACGAACTGCAGAGGAGAGTGATGTTGTCACAAAACCACAAGTTTCAGCGGTGGAACATTTTGTTTTTCCCAATTCAGAGAATCCCCTCCTTAAATCTAAGTTGTCTGAGCAACGTCTTAATGAAAGTATGTATGTAGTAACTGCTGTGTCTTTAGAGGACATTGTGACTTCTTTAAACCACCTTCTTGCTATAAATAAATAAATGCTCAGATAAAGATAGCAAACCTGAAACTACATGTCAATGGTTTGATGTGAACTTTGCATGTACCTTCATTCATGTACAAAAATCCCTTTTGGTGATCCCCTGAATTTTTCACCTACTGACACCATCTTATCAAAAAGCTTTATGCTAAACTTAGATGGCCAGCATGGTGCGATAGCTGAATTAACTGATAACAATTGCATATCATCACTTTTAATGTTGTTATTTTGAACTGGTTAGTAAAGCGTGATTTTATCTACACATTCACTGTTATGGAAAAACAAATTGTTTCTTGCAACTTGACACATGGAAGTCAGTAAAGTGAGTTTTATTCCTTTTGCCCCTGTTTTGGGCTCACTGTTTAGATAAGCTATCCTTGCAAGCTAGTAGCTGACTTAGTCTGTATGCTATATAGCGCTTCATAGCTACTTATTTGTACCTTACTTCAATTTAGTTTAGGAAAAATAATAATAATTCATGCGCACAATTGTTTTTCTATAGTTCCATCAGCATGAGCCAACCCTTCCAACTAAAATGTAAATTGTCAAGGCAATATCTTACTGGATTTGCAGGGACCCATATACTTGTGCAATCCATGCAAAGAAACATACCTCAGTTTCTCAACTTTCTGAACTACAAATGGCTTATCATTACTTAAAAGGACACTAACCTTCAAAAAAGAGCCATCTTTATTTAAAAGCAGCAAAATTTAACAGAAAAAAATTGCTCATGCAATATCAAGTATTGTTCTGTCTCTGCATGTGTGCTTCTTTAGCTATGTAAAATTTCCCACGTTTATTTAATGTGGGGGGTTTTGTATAATTATTAATTAACCTTCGAACCTTTTGTGTTCCATGAATTCCATCAGCATAATGAGTTGAAATGAATCATAATAAGATAATTAGTGCCCTGCGGATGTCTTTCTGTAAAGTCAAGAGTTATGGAATTGTTTTACCGAAAACGAAAATCTGGGTTTTCCATATGGAGGAGAGCAGAAAACCCACACATTCAAAAGGAGAGGAACAGCAATTATGTATATTTTATTTTTGTGCATGTCTTGGTGTAATTGAGTGGGTGTGCACTTGTGCATGTTTTCTGTGCATGTGTGCATCTGATTCCTAATTGATCCATGCTGGCAGAGGCACCTGTAAGAGATCCATCTCCTCCACAGGCGAGGGGGCCAAGCTCTGCAGCATCTCCCACACAGATGGACCTCGCAGTGGGCGACTGTCCATGCAAACTCCCTGGCCCCTCACCAACGGATGGTGTATCACAGTGGGAACATCGTCACACATCAATCCAAATAAAGGCCTGGACTGCCTTAGCGATGACATTTAGATGCTGTGTATTGTTGGGTGAGAAAGGCGGGAGGTTTCTTTGGTGTGTTTGTTTTGGCTTTGGCGAAACAAGACTCATGTGCCAGTAATACCTTTTTTTCCCATTGTGGGAGGGACTGCATGTGTAATTTTGTTTCTGCATGCATGTCAGAGCAGAAAATGACAATCCAGTTATACATAAGCCACACAAAAAGAACTCTACTTTTTACTGTTACTTTTAGTTATTTGAAGTATGTATTACACGTTATCTTGCTACTCATTAAAATGCTTGGTGCAACTTGTAAACTCATCCTACCTTCTAGTTTTATAAGAAGATTTTATAATTAGGAAATTTATACATTGTCAGTGAAGTAATGAGTTTTTCAGTAATTTATAATACTGATACTTTTTATCACTAATGCTTAAGATATTATTAAAATTGCCTTATAATAAGCTTGCTACCTGACGTGCTAACAGAACAATGGTAACTACATGTGATGTTTAAAAATTTCTGTTTACAATGAAACAAGCAGGTTAGCAGTTACTAAATACCTCACATTCAAATGCAAAAGTTGTAATTTTTTGCAAAAGGCCAAGTTAACAGCTCTCGAAACAGTTTCTTTTCTGAATGCTCGGGAATGTATGTTGCAGTTACTGATTGTGTTTTGGCTAGAGAATGATGCAGTAGTTGGGCCTTAATGCAACATCTTTTCCCCACCCTCCTGTCACTACTGTGAGTGCTAATGAGGTCGCTTGTGTAAGTCATTAGCCTTATGTCTTATAGCCTTATAGCCTTGAAGTCTGCAATGGAGGAAATAATTATTTGATCCCGTGCTGAATTTCTAAGTTTGTTCACTTGTAGAGAGTCTGTAATTTATATGGTTATTATTGTTATTTTAACGAGGAGGAACAGAATATTAACTAAAAATATGTTTATGTTGCATAAGTTATAAATTGATTTGCATGTCATTGAGTGAAATAATTATTTGATCCCTTACAACCCAGCCAGAAGTCTGGCTCGCACAGATTGGCTAGGTTCCCGATCTGACACACAAATTACATTTAATCATCAATCAAGCACAGATAATTCTGATGTTAACTCATTACAGAGCACACCTGTCTAGAAGATGAGTTTCTAAAGTTTCCAACCTCTTTACCACCATGGGCTAGATCAAAGAGCTGTCAAACAATTATAGAGACAAGATTATAGACCTACACAAGGTTGGAATGGGCTACAAAACCATCAGCAAGAAGCTTGGCAAAGCTTTCTAACACATTATGCCATAATGGAGTGAAATTTTGTAGCACCTGCAAGGTCCCCCTGCTCAAGAAGACACATGTATAGGTTTGTTTAGGCTCGAGCATCTCAATGATTCAGACAGTGCTTGGGAGAAAGTGTTGTGTGATGAAACCAACACTGAGTTATTTGGTATCAAATTGATCTGCTGTTTTTGGAGGAAGAGAAAAGCAAAGAACACCATTCCCACAATCAAACATGGAGGTAGAAACATTATGCCTTGGGCTGTTTCTCTGCTAAAGGCAGAGGACAACTTCGCTGCAGTGAGGGGTCGTGTACCATAAAATCTGAGACGACCTTCTCTCAGCCAGAATATATAAGATGGACAGTGTTGGTGAGTAACGGAATGCATGTACCAGCGTTACATATTTAAAATACAAAGCGTGAGTAGGGGAGACCGGGGATAGTTGTAACATTTTTGACATTTCTGTCTGTAAATTGGAGCTTTTTTAAGGTAGTGGATTCAAAATGTAATGCAAAGTATTTACATGTCTCTGCTATTAAATAGTGCAGCTATTTTCTCTGCAGCACAATTACCCATTGCATGGTATGGTCTCAAACACAAAGAGTGAAATGTTACAATTAACCCCATAGTCTGGGTTAGTTGTAACATATCCTGGGGTGAAATGTAACACAATGAAATAAGGGTACTAACAAAGCATTAACATATAATCTTTGTTTATTCAACACATGAATGCACTTAGAGCCATTTATGTAGCTGTGTGTGTGTGTGTGTGTGACAGAATGCAGAAATCTAGCTTTTGAACATATTCCAACCCCCCAAAAAAGACAAGTTATGGAATTTTCTGCAACTGAATATTTCATTAATTTTGATTGGTCTTCCTTGAGTTTGGCCTCATTGGCTCAGTGGGCATTATAACCTACAACTCTTGCACCAATTTTGAACATAACAATGAAGCTGAAAAAATGTAGTTGTTCACCAGCATCGCAATTCCATTACTTTTTATCATGGCTTACCTTGGTGTGGTTTGCAAAGTGCTTCAGAAAGATGAGGAAATCTGTTTCTTGCACCCATCCTGACTTATTTCCACTACCAGTAATTCCTACTCGTCCATTTCTGACACAGTGGCCTGCATAATGTATGTGTGGGAACACAAACAGTGGAGGAATTGTGTTGCCAATGGCATTAACCACATATACAAATGTGACCAGTGAACCTCTCTCTGCTGATGTTGTTGCCCCAACTTGTTTAATATAAGTTAAAGTAATAGTGTGGTAAGTTGTAACATCTGCATTATTGTTACAACTAACCCAGACTGTTGCTGTTACAACTGACCCAGACTCCTATAGCCATGAACTAGCTAACATTACAGCCAACGGCTAAAACATTAGCACTAAAGACCTACACAGAATATATCCCCATAGACATACAAATAACACAATTTAATTTTGATGAGTTTAACTGAAAAGCAAATAATGCTATTAGAAACTGAAATAAAGTAGAAAAACTTACTTTTTGGCATACAAATTACTTTTTTTCATGTTAAATTGTCTGTGTTTGACAAAATGTGCTGATTTTTCACATGTGACAGCAGAACTGAATTGGGCATGCACAGGATGAGTCACATCATTTGAAACTTAGCCCTGATTGGAGAAATTGGAAGTGTTACAACTGACCCACGTTACAACTATCCCCGGTCTCCCCTAACTGTATTCCGTTACAGTTAACATTGAAATAGGTGATAATTAGAATATAGTTACTTTGTTGAAATAAATGGATTGCACAGCAGTCTTTTCCTGTTTCATATGTTAGGCTATCCCCTCTCTAATTTTGGTAATTCCATGCAGTGCTGGAAACCCAAACAAAAAATGCAATAAGAGGCTCTAATGTAAGCATCTTGTTAATGTTGATGGCGTCAGCTACACAATGGACCCGGAGCCAAAAGAGCCAGCAGTGCACGGGCAGGAATGCATTTCTTACTTGGAAATTCTGACATCGCTTCACATTTAAAGAAGAAAGGGATGAGCAAAATCTGACCGTGCAATGCAAACTCTGTTTGCCAGCAACCAAGCTGCTCTCAGCTTCGAAAGACTCCGCCTCCAACCTAAAGAAACATCTGGAAGTCAGTTCTTTTTCTAAAAGCTAATGTTGGCCTCATTGCAAAAAGTGCAGCCTTACCTAATGTCCATCCTACTGTGACTCATTTTATAGTAAGATTTAAAAATCTAGTTGGTATTGCTTTCAGAGCTGCACATGATTATTTGCAGCTAGCAGGTTGTTAATGCTATCCATCAAGTCAAACAGTCTGCAGTCTATGAACTAACCTCAGCTAACGCCAGCTAACAATGTTAGCTTGGTGGCAAGTAGCCTACAGTAATAGCAATAAATCACACAGCAATAGCACATTCATGTAGTTGTAAAAAACATGACAATATATCAAGTAATCCAAAGTATCAAGTTCAGAATACTGTACTCACATTTAGTAACTTAACAGAATATGCTACAAACTACATTTTGGGCCATGTATTCTGTAATCTTTAGTGTAATACATTTTAAAAGTAACCTTTTCAACACTGACAATTACCTAAAACATACCACGAATGACTGGCTATAGAAGAAGCACATTAAGGTCACTGAGTGGCCTAGCCAGTGTCCAGACAACACTCCCATCTATGGAAGGAGCTGAAGCTTGAACTTGCCAAGAAACCCAAAGGCAGTTCGTCTTGTAACCGTAAGGTTGCCGGTTCGAGCCCATTGGGCAAGACACTTTACCCTACCGCCTACTGGTGTTGGCCAGAGGGGCCGATGGCGCGATATGGCAGCCTCGCTTCTGTCAGTCTGTCCCAGGGCAGCTGTGGCTACAACTGTAGCTGCCTCCACCAAATTCAAATTCAAATTTTATTTGTCACGTACACAGTCATACACAGTACGATATGTAGTGAAATGCTTGGACAACTGCTCGTGACCTAAAGAAAACAAAAAAGGAAAAGGCTATGAATAAGATAGGAAATAAATATGAAAAATTAAAAAGGGTAAATTTAACTAAGAAGGAATAAAATATAAATTAAGGTTAAAAATGAAATAACTGTACAACACAAATTAGAATGAAGGGTAAATTTAACTGGGAAGGAATAAGATAAAATATATAAATTAGAGTTGAAAATAAAATAACTGTACAACAAAATACACAATATAGAACTATATAAGAATGTATGAAGAAATCTAAATATAAATAAATATATACACAATAACAGCAGCTGTACAAGTATTAACCGGAAATGAAGAATATAGTGACCAGTGTTGTGCAAAAAAACAATGTGTGCAAAAACAAAGTCCAGAAAGTCCAGTGTGTGTGTAAGAACCATATGTGTGGGTCAGTACTGTGTGGTGGTGTGATTGAGAGACCGTATCGCCTGCGGGAAGAAGCTCCTCCTCAGTCTCTCTGTGTTGGTCTTCAGGGAGCGGAATCGCTTTCCTGACCTCAACAGAGAGAACAGTCTGTTGTTGGAATGGCTGAGGTCCTTCACGATCTTCCTGGCCTTGGTCCAGCACCGCCTGCTGTAGATTGAGTGCAGGTCAGGGAGCTCGGAGCGGATGGTGCGCTCAGCTGACCGCACAACCCTCTGTAGAGCTCGTCTGTCCTGCATGGTGCTGTTCCCGAACCAGGTTAAGATGTTTCCCGCCAGGATGCTCTCTATGGTGCACGAGTAAAAGTTCCTGAGCACCTTGGAGGGCAGTTGGAAGTCTCTCAAGCGTCTGAGGTGGTAGAGACGCTGTCGGGCCTTTTTCACCACGGTGTTGATGTGACAGGACCATGACAGGTTCTGCGTGATGTGAACTCCGAGGTATTTGAAGCTGTCCACTCTCTCCACTGGGCACTCGTTGATGACGGGGGTCTGGTAGTTCCTCTCCTGCTTAGTGCTGAAGTCCACTATCAGCTCCTTTGTCTTACTGATGTTTAGAAGGAGGTTGTTCCTCTGGCACCAGTTCTCCAGATTCCTAATCTCCTTCAGGTAGGCCGTCTCGTTGTTATCAGAGATCAGGCCCACCACGACGGTGTCGTCAGCAAACTTGATGATGGTGGTGGAGCTGGTAGTGGCCACACAGTCATATGTGTACAAAGAGTACAGCAGGGGGCTCAGAACACACCCCTAGGGGGCTCCAGTGCTGAGAGTGGTGGAGGCTGAGACATGTCCGCCCATCCTTACTGCCTGTGGTCTGCCAGTTAGGAAGTTGGAGATCCACTGACACATAGATGAGCTGAGTCCCAGATGCTCCAGCTTGGTGGTGAGTGTGGAGGGAATTATGGTGTTAAATGCAGAGCTGTAGTCTATGAAGAGCATTTTAACATAATTCCCCCTTCTAGTGTCCAAGTGAGTGAGTGATGTGTGGAGGAGATGAGAGATGGCATCGTCTGTGGAACGATTTGGACGGTAAGCGAACTGTAGTGGGTCCAGTGTGTCTGGTAGTGAAGAAATGATGAAGTCTCTGACCAGGCGTTCAAAGCACTTCATCACTACTGAGGTGAGGGCTACAGGGCGATAGTCATTGAGAGAAGCAGGGTGGGGTTTCTTCGGGACAGGAACAATGATGGACTCTTTGAAGCATGTGGGGATCACCGACTGAGATAAAGAGATGTTGAATATCTCAGTGAACACAGGAGCTAGCTGGTATGCGCAGTCTCTTAGGATACGACCTGGGATGCCGTCTGGTCCTGCTGCTTTCCTGGTGTTCACTCTTTTGAAGGCTCTCCTTACTTCATGCTCGGAGATGACGAGCACGTTTCCGGTGCTGGCAGTATCTTCCTGTCTGCAGCCGTTAGCGCCGCCAACACTAGCATTGTTGGAGACCTTAGCTGCAGCCTCGAAGCGAGCATAGAAAGTGTTCAGCTCGTCTGCCAGAGTCACGGCCGCGTTCGTCATACCGGTTGTTGGTGCTTTATAGTCCGTTATTGTCCTTAGTCCCCGCCACAGGCTCCTAGAGTCACTCTGTTGGAGTTGTGACTCTAGTTTCCTCCCGTAGCGCTGCTTCGCCTCTTTCACCAGTGTGTGAATGTGAGAGTGAATAAATAGTGGAATTGTACAGCGCTTTGAGGTTCTCGAAAAGCGCTATATAAATGCAATCCATTATTATTATTATTATTATTAAAATCCCTTCTGAAATGTCTGAAATCTAGGTGATCAACTGCAAGAAACATTTTGTCTTTGTGCTTGCCAACAAGGGTTTCTCACCAAGAACTAAATCATGTTTTCATTGAGAGAATACTCATTCATTCACTTGCAATGTAATGTATAATGTTTCTGGATTTTTGGTTGATATTCTGCCTCTCTCCATTAAAATGAAAGTGCCATAAAAACAGAGACTGTTGATTTCTTTGTAAGTGAGCAAACATACAAATTCAAAATCATCAACTGTATGATTTATACTTGTGTCCCAATAACAGTAGAGAAAATGGAATTTAATTACTACTCAAAGAATTACTAGGATTTTTCTAGGATTGCAACTTGTCTCGCTGTCAGCTGTTACTTAAAAAGATTTTTATTAAAAAAAGAACAAAACAGAGGTCTTATTGAGTTGTATCTGAACAATACAAAAAGAATCAACTATGGCAATAGTGGCCACATAATCAACAAATGTGAAAATAACAGAAATCCCAATTTTAGATGTACTATATTATCAAGCTGTTTAACTTTCCGTCCAGTGTTGACAGATCGCTCCACTAAATAGGTCTTATTTACCCAACTCATCTTACTTACTGTAAACTAAAAAAAAAAAGATGTGGAAAATGTAATTGCAAGGTCTATTTTTCTGTTGATAGATGAAAACCACAAATAGAAACTGTATGATAATATTTTTTCATTGGGTTCCACATTTTCCACAGCACCACGCAGCTCACTTTATCATGGGTGGCCCCTGTGGAGATCAGATCCTGGGTATGATATCAATTCCTCTAGTAATTAAAGGGCTGATGTACCCTAAAATAAAATTCAGTGTCTTTCCTCTTACTTGTCGCATATGGATGCAAGTTATCCCACATACTTTCCTTTCAACCCTCTCCCGAATTATTATTTTATACAGGAAAACAGCATATAACACTCTGAAATACGCTGTAGATACTATTGCACACTATAGAGCAGATATATTATATTTACCTCATTAACTTTTATACCTTCACTCATAAAATTCAAGCTTACACCCCACGAAGCCGAGTCTTCTGCCACAACACAGCAGGGTAATATCGCCGTCCGTGAAGGAAATGTGAGAGATAATGAGGTAAATATTGGATTGCTGCACCCACAGAGTAGTTGTTTTGGAACAAATGACTTGAATTATAACAATAACACTGGTTTGAAAGTGGCTTTAATTTATTTGGAAATGTTATTTAACTGTCAGTTAGTCTGGGAAAAGACAGAGATGGTAATGCTCCTATTTGGTGATCTTAAGTTTTCCATAACTATTTCGATTACCACTTCATACTACTCTATCAAGACTATTGGATTCTGTGTATGAAATTATTTAAGGTGAAATTCAAAGGTTTCAGCAAAACAAAAACCTGCAAAGACAAACCTCAAGATTGCAGTAAGGCTTTCATATCCTCCTGCAGTGTGGCTGTTGGAACACATAAGGACACATAGCTATAAGAAGAAATAGGGGGAGCAAATTAAAAATACATGTGGCATGCGTGAGGGAGTGAATGAATGAGCCGCCTCCTGTTATGTAATGCTGTGTTGTGTTCTGCAAAATATTGAGAAACTGCTTGCTTGGCGCTTGGAGTCCGGGCTTGAGACATTTTGCTGAAGTAAGACTCTGGAGCAATGTCTGTGTTTGTGTGTGTGTGTGCTACAGCCTCCTGGTTCAGTCTTAACCTTCCTGCCTTCTTGGGACCTTTTTGTGCCACTGCTATGTGTTAAATGGCTGCCATTTCCACTGTGTTCAGTGGAATATAACCAAACTTGCCACAGGATAGTTTTTACCTGTCAATGTTAATATTCCAGTGTGAATTCCTTAAATCAGCCTAAAATGGCTGAGCAGCAGAAATCCCCACACCCATCACCCTGGGGACCATTTTCTGCCCATTGACTTCCATTATAAACGCTATTTTTCAACCCCAAATTATCATCATATGATTTTATTTTTTCTTCTTTTCTTGGATGTCAATGAAGACTCAGGGCCTTGAAGTTTTAATTTTTAAATTGCAAAAAAAATGCAAAAAAAGTAATGGCAGGTCAAAATGTATGTTGGTGCCAATCTTTGGTCCATCTAAAGGCCTACTTATAATGACAATCACATATTACTTCAACTGGTTTTTTGTGGAAATATTTAGTTTCGTTTTTTGGTTTTTGGGGCTTATAACACAGGGCGCTCATGTAATAACACTGGGATTTGAAGGGTTAAAACAACGAAAATATAATTAAAACTTTACATGAATATTTCAGGGAGAAGTAGTTTTACAAGGTTGGCTAATTTAAAGTGGAATAAAATATGGATATATGGTCTTTTTATGGCGTGGCTGAGAATGGTCCCTAGGGTGATGGGTGTGAGTTTTTTAAAGGATGGCAGGAGGGTTAAAGATCCAGCCTGATCGAATAAACAGAAAACCTAAGTAAGACGAGAAAAAAAAGAAGGAAAGATGGGGAAAAAGAGAGAAAGAGCTCAGACCTTTGAAATGTCTCGCAAGTAAGTAAGGTGCAGAATAACTGCCAATACCAGAAAGAGAAAAACAGATTAAAAGGAACTGAGACAGAGAGTGACAAAAAGAAAGAAGGAGTGTTACGTAACTTTGTCCTCAGGAAGCTCTGCCAAAATTTGGCTGGGCTTGCCAGACTACTACGACGACAGAGATTTTCTCATGGAACAGATTAAACAGCTCAAGCGGGAAACCAGCAGATGTATGATGGATCCCAGTTCTACAAACTCCCATAAATTGCAGCGAAACACCTCAGTAGACGTTGTATATACTGCCTGGGGACTGAGATATGCCAGCACAGTGACAGTGTAGCAAGTACGACGGTTTTACTTACAAACTGCATGTTGAGATAAAAAGGAGAGGGGTCTTTATATCACCTGAGTTTTGATTATCTACAATTTTAAACCTTTTAGTCCATTTTTAAGCTCATTTACTATAGACTCCTACTTATCTGGTGATTTGCAAATACGCTCTGCATGTGTGTGTGTGTGTGTGTGTGTGTGTGTGTGTGTGTGTGTGTGTGTGTGTGTGTGTGTTTCTTCTCAGATGGATTTCAAGGAAAAAAGGCCTTTCATTCAGATTCCAAGAAAACATCAAATGGGCAAGTCTGGTTTTGACAGTGACTAAATAGGGAATACCAAAATAGCCAGTTCCTGATTTCTGGAGGATGTACAGTTGCAAAGCAGAATTAAAAAGGGAACTTTTAATTTAAAGTGGTAGCTTGGCCTGTTCCCAGTGTGTAAAAATGAAAGCAAGAATACAGGGGAAATGAAACCAAGGCCAGATAAGGTGCAAAACACAAAGCTACAAGTGGGATCTGTGATTATGTCAAAACCAGTTCCAAACATCTATCTTTAAACAGGACAGGAATCTTTCAGCATACCAAAAGGACACTTTGCATGCATCTCTGCAGTGTCAATGGAATCTGACAAATGGCACTGGCAATAGCTGTCGCTATATGTTGACGACATGTTGAATATTTGTGGCAGCTAGCTGAACAACTGTAGTCAAATGTTTCGGTTGTCATTCCAGTATGTGGAAGAGCTGAACCTGGCATTAGAAACAAAATGGAAACTATTCACAAATTTTCTTGTGGATTAACTATTCATTCGCTTACCACAGTTTCTGAATATATATATGTAGTCTTTGTATGAATAAGCTAATTAACAATGAACTCTCAAGCCTTATGTAGTGTTATGTAGTGCATAATTGATGTTGTCTGAGCTTGTACGCAGATTTTCTCGTACATAGATTTCAAAGAAAACAGGCCTCTCACTCAGATTCCAAGAAGAAAGCCTTCATATGGGCAAGTCTGGTTTTCACTGCGACTAAATGGGGAAAACCTGAACACACAACTCCAGCTCATGATTCCAGGAGGACAAGATTTTTCAAAGAGGCATAAAAGAAGTGACATTTCATTCAGCATTAGAAAAAGTGGTGCCTTGCACCTCTGTCTGTTCCTAGTGTGTAAAGGTGAAAGTAAGAAAGGAGGGAAAATGAACATAATCAGCCAATACAGTGAAGTCAGATAAAGGGAAGGACACAAAGCTCACAAATATGACTTGAAGCATAGTCGCCAGTGGAACATAGTAATGTGCAAAAGTCCTGAGCCACCCCTCATTTGCTTATATTTTGGCAAAAACCCAGTCTCGAGCAGGAGTTCTAAAGAAATTAAAATGATTTAGGTGTATTGTGCAGCGTGTCCTTTAAAAATCTAACTAAACTGGACAAGTGAGTCTTCGCTTGGTTGAAAAAAGGAGAAATGCATATATCTACAACAGATCAAAAGTATCTGAAAGTCATGTCTGTAACAAATTAAAATATATATATATAAGCAAAGACCTGACACAAGACCTGAGAGATCTTCTGAGTCTTCAACTGATACATCTGCTGTTCACTGAGGCATCATCAGAAATAGTCTCAGTGGAAGGGTAGCTGTTAAAAAGCCATTCTTATAGAAGATAAAGAAGGAGAAAAGGCTGATGTATGCCAAATTACGCATGAACTGGACTCAAAATCAATGGCAGCAGCTCCCATGGAATATTTTTTTTTTTAAGTGATGCCTTACATTCCCTAATTACTCCCTGGAGAGAGTAATTTGTTACACATCTCTCACAGTTTTGCAATACTCTATAATATAGCATGGAAAGCACTGTAAGATAATTACCAGTCTACTATACAGACCTGAGGCTACAGACCCCCACACTGGCACAAATTCCTATGCTAATGAGGACAAACACAAGCTTTTTCTTTTGCTGTTTAACTGTTAACACAAAGCCACAGCTATGCTGAAAACAAGCCCAAAAAGCACTTTACTGCCACAGCGATTTTACTGTCAAGACAGGTACAAGCACAAATGGAGGCCGCAGTGCTTGTTTTCAGTTGCCGTACACTCAGCTTGAATATCATGCTGGGTACTTTGTTAGTTTTGTGTTAGCATGCTGTCTGTGCAGATGCTTGAAAAGAGCCTACGTGTTAGCGGCAGAGGAGTTGATTCTGTCTCCGATGCAGTTTACAGTTTGCCACCACATTCTCATCCTTTCAAGTTGTACAAAAAAAATAATAATGTCCACATCTCCCCTCCTCAAAAGTTGTAAACTGTTCCACCAATTAACTCCTCCCTGGATGCAGCTAATTATAACTGGTGTGGAACTTTTTATCTGCATATTGTGCATGATTGACTAGCCTTTGTAACATAAGTAACAACTGCAACATGGTAATATGACTGTAATGTGATTCCTCAATATAGTATGCTAATGCACTATATTATTGCATTACAGAAAGGATGTGGTTTAAAAAGGTAAAACAGATTATGTAGGTTGTTAGTTAAAAATAAAGAGAGAGCTAATAAAAGTGGCAATTTACAGATGTTATTTTTAATTAAAGACTAATTTGAGGAGTAGGAAGTATGATGCAGCCTGGATGATGACTTGACATGAAATTTGCTTTGAGGTAATTCATTTGCCATTACTTTATAACAACAACAAAAAGAGAGTGACATTTAAAAGTTTCCTTAATGCTTCACACTTGCCAGATCATGCCGCTCAGTCATGTGTGCATTGCTCTCTACCACGAACAAGTCAGCGCTCTCATTTACTGCCTAATTGGGCTCTCAAGGATAATGGCTTATTTGTTTGTTTCTGTTTGACCGTGAGCAATCAACAGTCTGTGGATGTTAAGAGTGTGTGCTTTCATTCTCCATCGCTGTATCTGCATGACCGGCTTTGTGTATTTATGTGTGTTTGACACGGCCCCTTTCCTCAATGTTAATGTCATGTGAATGAGGCAGATCTATGGCAGGTGCAAGAACAGCTTGAGGCTTGTGTCATTAGCCCACCACCGGTGTCACTCTGTCCTGTGCTGATCCAGCCTGGCACCTTTCATCCACCACATGCTGCTCACACACTTTTTTTTATGAAAGTCTGTATTCCCTGCAAAATGATTTAATGCCTCAAAGTGCCAGTCTCTGTAACTGTTGACTGGTTATAAATGAACTAGAGGCAGATTCCGTGGCGCCTGCTCTTTTCTTTGTTTTTAGCCAAGATTCATTCAAGCCTGGAATAAACGGCACTTCTGTCAGTGTGATTTAATTGTGCGCTGCGAGAGGTTGCAAAAACACGCATAAATTATTGGTGACAAAATTAAAAAGAAGTAGGGGTTGAATAAAGGCAAAAACACTTTGTCCTCCAGATGTAAAAGAAAGTGAGATGAACCCAGTAGGTGTTGAAACGTGTCATCTCGAGCGTTTGACACTTTTGAATGTGTGAGAAAAACATGAGTGGAGGTTTCGGAGTGGACCCGGAATTGGGACAGAGTGACAGACTGCCCCGGTAAGCCTTTGGCACTGTCGTCATGCTGCATTGTGGGTAACACTGCATGACACAACCACAGGAGTCGGAAAATGAATTTTCCACTGTGGACGCATGGCTTTGGGGTGATTAACAAGGTAAATGTTACTCAATACTAATTAACACTTATTGAAGCCCTTTAATGTGAATTTAATGTGAATTGCCATGAATGTTTAATTCTTGATCAAAGGAGCAAAATGAAACACCTCAGTGACTCAGTGGTTTCATTTGAAACAATTCATATGCACGATTACTAATGTGGTAATAAATCCAAATAAACTATTTCTCATCTTGAAAAATGTAATCTCGATAAGTTCTGTGAATATATAGACATATGTTTAACCTTTTTCATATAGTAAAGCTTTGTACGTAGGCACCTGTATTTTCAAAGCTCTGGCTTGTCATTCATAAAGTTCTGCACAATCCAACTTGACTCCTGCTGTGACATACAAGCTCAGTGCGCTGCAGGCAAAGTGGA
Organism: Rhamphochromis sp. 'chilingali'; assembly: GCF_963969265.1. NCBI lineage: Eukaryota > Metazoa > Chordata > Actinopteri > Cichliformes > Cichlidae > Rhamphochromis > Rhamphochromis sp. 'chilingali'. Next base: position 30,195,279 of record NC_137943.1, read on the forward strand.
AGAAACACGCAAAACTTTTACATCAGCAATCGTAGTACACCACAGGGCAGAAGCATTACAAGGAAAGGTCATATGGATTTTTTCTTTAGAAAAGGTACTGCATACCTTGTCAACTATATTCACATATAAATTAAAAAAATAGTAAATGATACTTTGGAAGTGGAAATTACATATCAACTATTTGGAAGTAGAGATGCATAAAGCTTCTAATTTTCCCCTTTTTTTCTTGAGATCTTTGTCAAGATACCAAAACCAAGACATGAATGTTTTGGGTTTTTGGGTTTTAATTCAAAACAGTGGTGATACTGTGTAAATTCATCTAATAAAATTGAAATATTGGTGGTATTTTATATTCCATTCACATTTTCCCCATTGTGTAGCGATGGTTCAGCTGGGTCATTGCTGTGGTGTCTTCACTGAAAAAATCCAAAAAATTAGACAAGCAATTGGTACATCAACAGCAGATCCAGGATATGTACTGTGTCCACCAAAAAACTGTTTAAACACCATGAAACAGTTTCAACCTATTAACAGCAAAGACCTGGAGGACATCTTAGGTCAACTGAACTCCTCCTCCTGCTGTTTAGATGTCCTGCCAACAAGTTTTTTCAAAAAGGTCTCAAAGACTTTAGAGTCAGACCTGTTACAGATCGTCAACTTTTCCTTAATGTCAGGTGTGTTTCCAGAACCACTAAAAACTGCTGTAATCAAACCTATACTGAAAAAGGACAATCTTGACAAGACACAAATGAACAACTACAGGCCGATCTCAAATCTCCCGTTTTTAAGTAAGATCATTGAAAAAGCAGTTTCCCAACAGCTCAGTTACTTCTTAAAACAGAATAATTGCTACGATGCCTTCCAGTCAGGTTTTAGACAGAACCACAGCACTGAAACCGCTCTGACCAAAGTGTTTAATGACATATGTCTGAATACAGACAGTGGAAAAATGTCAGTCCTAGTTTTACTGGATCTCAGTGCAGCATTTGATACAGTTGACCACAACATATTACTCAAACGACTGGAGAACTGGACAGGTCTTTCAGGAACTGTACTAAACTGGTTCAAAACATACGTAGAAAACAGGAAATACTTTGTATCAATAGGTAACTTCACATCTGAGCAGACAAGTATCACATGTGGAGTTCCCCAAGGTTCCATCTTGGGACCCCTTCTGTTTAACATCTACATGCTCCCACTGGCACAGATTATAAACAACAACAAAATAAACTATCACAGCTATGCAGATGACACACAAATATATATCACAATGTCACCAGGAGACCGAGGCCCTGTACAGGCTCTTGGTAAATGCATTGAGGAAATCAATGACTGGTTGTGCCACAATTTTCTCCAGCTAAACAAAAACAAAACTGAGGTAATAGTCTTTGGCGCCAAAGAAAAACGATTACAGGTCACCAGAGAACTTCAATCTATACATCTAAAAACCACAAACCAGGCGAGAAATTTGGGTGTAGTGATGGATGCAGACCTAAACTTAGAAAAACACATTAAGACAATAACAAAGTCAGCTTACTATCACCTCAAGAATATATCAAGGATAAAAGATCTGATGTCTCAACAGGACCTGGAAAAACTAGTCCATGCATTCATCTTTAGTAGGCTTGATTACTGTAACAGCATCTTTACAGGTCTACCTAAAAAAATCAGTCAGACAACTACAGCTCATTCAGAACTCTGCTGCTCGAGTCCTCACTAAGACCAAAAAAGTGGACCACATCAGTCCAGCTCTGAGGTCCTTACACTGGCTGCCTATCCGTCAGAGGATAGACTTTAAAGTTCTGATGCTGGCCTATAAAGCTCTGAATGGTTTAGGACCAAAATACATCAATGACCTCCTGACCCAGTATGAACCATCCAGATCCCTCAGGTCATCTGGATCCGGTCTTTTATCAGTTCCCAGAGTCAGAACCAGACACGGAGAAGCTGCATTCAGCTTTTATGCTCCTTATATCTGGAACAAACTCCCAGAAAGCCTCAGATCAGCTGAAACACTCAGTTTATTTAAATCCAGGTTGAAGACTCACCTGTTCTCAGCTGCATTTGAATAAAGCACCAAATCCACACTTTAAGCTTAAATTTCAAAACTTACATTTAACTACTGATTTTATCTACTGTTCTGATTTTATCTGTTTTGATTTTATATACTGTTGTTTGTTTGTTTGTTTGTTAATTAGTTAGTTTGTTTATTTGCTTGTTTTAATCTATTTTAAATCATGCTTTTTATTTGTTCTTGTTTCTAATGTCTCTGTAAAGCACTTTGAATCACCTTGTTGTTGAATTGTGCTATACAAATAAACTTGCCTTGCCTTGCCTTGCCTTAAGTAGCTGAAACACAGCAGAGCTTGTTTGTTGGACTGAGTGGCTCTGGGGAGTGCCCTGCTGCCACACTGGTTGCCCCAGTATACACTGGCCACACACACACACACACACACACACACACACACACACACACACACACACACACACACAGAGAGAGAACAACCTACACACAAGCCTATGATCACAGCGTTCATTGTCAGCGTGAACCAGGGTGGCACAAACAAACACAAATTGGTTACCATTCTTGCAAGCGATCAAACACACACAAAAAGACATGCACACAAAATGCTCCCATCTGTAATTGCATTGACATACCAGCCCACATACTGAGAAACACACACACACACACACACAATCCCCTGAGCCCAATATAGAGTCCATTACTTCGGAATGCCACACTGCTTTCCTCAAGACACGAGATGCACTCAGACTTCGCCGAACCTGACTGGGGTGAGTCACACAGGGCTCCGAGAAACCGACATGATTGCCTAGTTACCCGTGTGGCTACAGCAACTACATGTTTAAGGACAGAGTGACTCACAAATGCCCAAGATTACCCTGGCATTATAACCCACAGCTTGTGTAAATACAGGACTGTTATTCCTACTGAGTTCTCTCATTCAGTGTTTGCAGCGGAGTGATTCATACAGTAACAACACGTGACCAGAAGAGTGCAACTGCTCTGAATGGGGAAAGCATGCATTTACAGCGGACTCGGGGGGGGGGAATTCCCAGTTAAATGGATTGCCAACTTCACTCTGCAGTATTCTGTTTAGATTATAAGTTGCAAGGAGGTTGCTCAGAGAGCTTGGTGATCTGGCAAAACTCATAGCAATACTCATCAGTGACACATAAGATAAATAACCTTCTTCTTTATAAAACAGCATGGCTGATCAAGGATCATTATGTCTACAGTTTAGGAGATAAGGAGGAAATACCACCAGGAGGATTTTCAGTGATCAGGGCTTTTAATAGGAAACGCCAAGTCAGCATAAAACGTTGCATAACTGAGAACGTTGAGGAAATCTCCTGAGCAAAGCTTAGCTTCTATTTTAAAAGTATATCACTATCTGACAAGGCTTCAAAAGGTATTCATAATTAAAATTGAAAAGAAGGGTAAAAATCACATATTTGAAACTGCAAAGACATCAAAATCACTAGTGAGTCTATAAAAGGCCTTTAAACCTCGTCAAGGGAATCCAGCACTGTTAAGGACCTAACGGTTAACTCTTTCATTTATTCCCTTGAGCTAAGCTGTGTAAGTGTTTTTGCAATTTAAAAAAAAAAAAAAAAAAAAAAGAGAATCAATTAAATTGTGGTGCAAACACGTTTTCAGAAGGAGTAGTCTGTCAGCTATTAGTCCTCTTCCTCAACAACCACGAGAGAGAGATGCTTGAACTTTAAAAACTGGCATCTTCATGCTTTGCCATCCCAACATCTATATATATTTTAAGAAAAACCTATATGCAACACACTGGGGAAGTCAGGAAGCAAAGAGTAAATTAATGGGGGTAACTGTGTGGATGGCTTCATTTACATATATTTTGAATATGACAGAGGATCTGTTTCTTTTTTGCCACTGCTACAAGGCAGCTTTTCAATATTTGCACATTGTCAAGGGACTCCACGACATTGTGGAGATGCCATGTTGCTACCAAATGATTCAGTCATACTGCAAATGACGTTATAGGTAAGCAAAGGACATTTATGTTTTTTATTGTGATCACATTGTTATCAACAAAATAAAATACTTTTCTTTTTGATTTTTTTTTTATCTTTTGGTGCTTATTTTCCTCACAAGATCTGTTTTGCTTTGCATAAAAGGCATTTAGACAGGATATGGAATACCTTTGGGTGGGGGATAACCTTTAGAGTGGGAAATCTAGGTTACAGTGGGAAGGAAGGGGTCACATTCCTGTTTGTTTTCATTATGGGATGGCAGGCGCAGTAGAAATCTGAATAGGGATGGGTCGTGCAAGGTCCTCTGGGGTCATTCCCTCCCATCATCACATTCGCAGCTGCTGGGGCAGGGCTGCGTGGGAGGATGAGGGCAGAAGGAAAGTCTCCCATGATGTACACTCCTCGAGCCTGTTGGACTTGGAGTTGAATGTGAAAGACGAGGTGGTTCTGTTCAATCCCGCTGAATGTAGTTGAGTTAAAGCACTGTTATGTGGCTGCCTGGCATGAATGAATGAGTTTCAAAAAAAGGAACATCAATGGTCAGCCAGACTTCCTTGCATAAACAAAGGTTTAAATAAAACTCAGCAGCTTGAATGCACTGCTTCTGTAGACTCCGCATATAGAACAAAAGTGGGGCTCTTAAGCTGATGATTACTTTTGCCTTATTTGAGGTGTGTTTAAGCAGCATACTCCAATACCTCATTTCACAAGGAAATATGAGACTCAAAGTAAATATATCCAATAAAAACAAATTTGACAAAACTGGGACAAAAGTCAACCAACTGGCATGTGTTCCTTTCATTGAGTATCTTTCCACACTATCCAGTGTCTCCAGATCGCTGCCATATCCTCCACTATTTGTTCGTGTCCTTTGCATTTCACATCGACAGGGGATACGGCTGCTTCCTTCCTCTCATGAGCAACAGGATGTGTGCTACTTGGACAGTACGTGCAAGTTTTTGTGACCTACAAATCATTTTTAGCTCTGATTCCAAGTGGAAATGCCGTCACAGGTGCTATATGCTGGTAAATAGCAATGAGTAATAACTCTTTGTAGTTATTTTAATTTGGCCACACTGGATCAGCCTATTTAAGGTCAGGTGAGGACACTCCAAAACCTTAATTTCTGTTGGTTGCTCTTTTCTAACCATGCAAAGGTGGACTTGCTGCTTGTTTCAGAGCACTGTCCTGCTGCATAACCCGAGTGAGCTTGAGCTTCAGGGTGGGGACTAATGGCTGGACATTCTCCTTCAGGATTTTCCAGTAGGGAACAGAACTCATGATTTCATCAATTATGGCAAATCGTAGAGGTCCTGAAGCGGCTAAGCAATCCCAAACCATCACGCTAACACCACCATGTTTGACGTTCTTTTTATGAAATGCTCTGTCACTTTTATCCCAGACATAATGGGAAAATACACTTTTTCCCTTAATAAATGAAAAATCATCAGCTGCGGTTTGCATTTACTCTGGTCGTCTTTGTCTAATATTAAGATTTGTCTGTTGAGCTGAAAAGTGTGAAAAGAAACGTTTCTTTACTTTTTCACAGCACTGAATGTCTCATTTCATCTAAGTGTCATTTTAAAATTGTGGTATTGTGCAAAAGTATCTTGTAAGGACTTACTTAGGTTTAAGTTGCTAAACTAATGTATCTCCAAGTGTCCGAACCATTAACATAATTCCTTTAACAAGAAAAGCAATGGTGCAGTACAATATAAGCCATTATGGAAAAACTGCATTTTTTTTTATTACGTTACCGGGATTAACAGGCCCTATGCATATCTCATTCATATGATTCAGTCGTAAATTCCCAAGGCACTGTTTAGTCATTTTAAAACCAGCTCTCATCTTTTTTTCTGCTTTGTCAGGTAGAGATTCTGATGATTCGACTCATTAATTCAAGCCCCTCGCTAAGTGCTGGACTGGTAATGGAGATGAGGAACCAAACTGCGCCCATCTTTGAAATCTGTGGCACTATACTGTGGAAATGTAGCTTCATTATGGCGCAACATGCACTTAACTAGTGTTATTATAGCTGTCCACTGGTTAATATGATGTAGAAAAGCAGTGAAAGGACAACGGAGGGTTTTTGACAGCATGTGATAATAATCTGTCGACAGCTTGAAAACATCTGAAGAGATTGTTCTCAGTGCCAATATATGACAATCAACAGGTGTGTTCTTCGGTTTTATTCAATCACAACCAAAAGTTGAGGTTACTATTCAATAATAAGTCGTTGTTTTAATTTTAGACCATCAATCACACGCAAGAGTTAAATTCATCGATTCATATCTCACATTTTTCTCTGGGTGAAGCTGCTGTCTTATTCCACCAAGGATCAGCGTTCAATTTATCTCACTCCTGCTACAATTCAACAGAGGTGATAAATCTCCAGAGCTAAAGCAAAAGCTAAAACAATTGACCTCAGCGCTCATTGATAAGGGCTGTGCTCCTCTAAACTGAAATCAATACTTTATCTTTTACATTTTTTACATCACACACATTTAGCTGATCGTGTGGAAGGGATGCTTCTTTTTGTTCAGAGATGCTGAATTCTTCAGTTTCACTTTATTTCAGCAAGAAGATACACCCAGCTCCCTAAAATTCAGGCACATATGTACAACTAAAACAATGCAAACAACTAAATTATATGATTTTTTTTTCTGCAAAGGAAAATGTCTTTGACAACCACATTTGTAATGCATACAGGGAACAAACTTGTGACACTTTGGCTCCTGGTTAGTCTTTTTGCCATTTGATCACCCTGCTGCTCTATCAAATCTACAACAAAAGTACAGTGTTCAACTAGAGGATGCTTTTCGCAAGAGACCAAACCACAGAAATTCTGCACACTTCACAGCATATTGGTCAAGGTAAAGTGAAGGATTGTGTTTCTATGGAGTAACCGGTCATGAGATGAAGATGACTCACAGTCAGCTGTTGCTGTTTCCTCCTCAGCACTCTGGCTGCCATCAGCTATTCCTGTAAATGGCCCTTTGATTACAGGTGTGTGCACACAAACACACAAATTCAGATATGCACAAACACACACGCACGCACACACAAACAAACGTATGCATGAATGCATTCACCGACAGAGACTGGAATAAGTGCATTCATGCACCAGTGAACAGTTTTGTACACAGGTCAACACTCCTGTTACAGCAAATGCATGATTCCATTTTAGCTGAGCTAGAGCCCTACAGGATTACTATCTGCATCATCCTCTCTATAAATACAAGAGAGTAGAACAAGATTACAGTCCATAAATTATTAGTTGCACACACTGAAGAGAATTATATAGGCAAGCACAAGGGACGGGTTCTCCATAAGTGCATCTAACTGTGATGTAATCACTGTAATCAGAATGATCGACATTGCAACATTTAATAGAAATTAATAGAAAAAATGCAGTAGAAAACTCTAACCTGCAGTTTTCAGGCATTTGCAGATAAATTTCACTGTAGAGAGTTAACATCAGTTCTTAATCCTCGCATAGCATAACTGTATTAAGTCGCATTGCTGCTTCAGAGGTGCCATGGTTTTTGCCGTGTTTTGTTCTTTGACATGGCACAACCTGAAACAATGTGTATTGTTCATTAAAATAAAGCTTTGTGTCTGTTTACACACACACAAGAACTTTAATTTTTTGAAAAAGCTTAGAGTTAGTTGACACTGAACCCTTAGTTATGTTGTTAAAAGCTCAGGCTGCTGGAAGACCTCACATAATGCACTCAGCACTTATTCTCCACTTCCACCTTTTCACTCCCGGTGTGTTTTTACACCTTTATTAAGCATCATTAACTTTTATCGACTCTCTAATTTTGTGTTTTATCTCATTTGTTGTATCTCTCTGCTCTGGTTTTTGTTATCTCTTTTCTCTAAGGCAGATCCTGCTAGTGATGTCTTTTCTCCTTACCCTTGCTTAACGCTTGCTTAACCAGTATACTGTACAACATTTAGCATCTTGAGCTTACTGATGGTGTGAACTCTCAAAATATAAATAAAACTGACGTGACTTGAATTAAATTCAGTTCAGTTTAGTTAAACTGGTTCATGCTATGTGTTACCACAAGTCTTATATATATATGTCAGTGAAAACAAGCTTTACAACTTAACGTTCGTTTTATGCCACTCAGATGATCATGACATGGAGTGCAGGACGTTTTATTTCTCAGCCGCCAAGCTATGCATTATGGTTGCCCAAGGGCACATGTGGCCTATTCTTTTAACAAAAACAAAAGAAGCTGTTCACTGCTCAGTCAAGTCATACAAGGTTTCCAAATGACATCACACACTAATTAGCACATCAATACATTTGCTACACCACTTCTGTTTTTCCCAAGCTTGTAGAAGGCTGAGTGTATTGCAATTCGTCGGACACTACCGTCTTTCAGGTCAGCATCAACTGCACTAATTTGTTTTCAAAATGCTTTGGGACTCCACACAGGACTCCTAATGGTTGGCAAAGTGTTTGGAGCTCTCGCTTGTCCCTTTTAAAAATGATGTCACCAGCAACAAATTTACCAACACTTGACAACATCGCACTTTTTCTCACTTAAAAGCTTTTCATATATGCCATGCAAGACATATAGGCACTCACCGTCCCTATACATTTATCTGAGTCTTTCCAGCACCCTTTTCATCACGTCTTCTCTCAGATCATTGTTTTAATGCTCCCCTGGGTTTCTTGAATTAAATCAGACGTTCCAAGAAATGGTTAACATACTGTAGTCATTTAAATCTGACCTCGATGTATGAGAAGAACATGTGACGTGATCCTTGAATGAGATAATGCAGAGTCATGGCTCACCTTATGTACAGCTGACAGGTGGACATAGCTGAAGCAGAATTATTTCACCATGAAGTCTCTGTCATTGTTGCTCACATTTTATTACACTTGGGTGTGTGTTTATTTATTATACCTTGTATTATTATTGTAAAACCATATTGTGTCATTTGTGTAATGTCCCAGACCATTGTGATGTAAAGAGAGCTAAGTCAGATGCATTTTTAGGATGGTTAGGCTCAGCTTTAGAAATAAGGTGAGGATTTTCCTTCACTTTGGGCGACAGCTGAGGTGATTTGGGCTTCTCACCAGGATGTCTCCTGGACTCCTTCCTTTGGAGGGTTTCCAGGAGCGCTCAACTAGTGGGTGGCCACGAGGGTAGACCCAGAACTCGTAAGAGGGCCATCTGGCCTTTAAGTTTCACAGGATGATTTATTTACCTCATTTTTCAGTTTCATTGTGAGAAGAAAAGGGGGAAGTGAGGTTATGTTGTTATAAAGCCATTGAGTCAGTACATGCAGAAGTTTAGAGAGGATGAATGAGTCAACAAAAACAACGAATGAACATTTTTTCACCTTCCGAATGACACACAGTTGTTGTTTTTTTGGTTCTTTTTCCATCATGAGGTCTCCCTAACCTCAAACGCATGTTTGTTATTGTGTAGCCATAATGATGAAGAAGTACTGTTTGCTTCCTGTTTAAAAATGAAAAGACCGTGCACTGTTTCATAACCTGATCAGGATGTTTATTAATGTTGCCATGACAATGGGAATCCCCTATGTTAACCTAAACCCTTCCCCAGACCTAAATTAACAAAGTTTTTTTTGTTTTGATTTCTTGATGCTGTTGTTTGTGTGTGTGTGTTGGGGGGAGGTCCAACATTACACCTACATTGTAATGTTGGACTGCTGGGAACTGAAAAGCTTGTTCAAAAGCACTTTAAGAGCAGGTGTTGAAAAAGGGAAGAGCATGTCTGTTCTATCTCCTCAGGATTTACAGCAGTACTCCCATGAGATATTTTTCTCTTCTAAACACAGCAACTGTGAAACAGAATTCCACTCCCTTTAATGACAGAGGTCTTATGATTCTGATTCATCCACAGTGCATCAAAACCCAAGATCAATAGGAGATGTGATGTAATGAACCAATTAAATTAACTCTGCTTGTTTTGCTGCAGTCACTCCACAGACTTTTGCTTATTGTGCCTGCTCCCTGCTTTTACATACTGTACTTTTCTTTCACTATGAATATCTTTGCATTTTGATTAGACTCAAGTAAAAGGCAGTTGTTAGCAAAATCAAGTCTCTCATGCATCCAAATTGTAATTCCACTAAATGGCATACATTTGTGAGACTATCAATCAAAACCACAGACACAACATGTGCGGCTTCTAAATCATTGTCATTTGTTATTATGCTATCTGACTTTTCTTTCCTAATGGCAACAACAAAACTTTTTAGCCTAATTGCAGCCATGGATTTCTAATCAGGCACCAGACGCTGTTTGCAAATTAAGAACTGGCCATTATCTGCTGTGCATAGAATTTTAGGACAGCTAATTAAAAGTGAGTGACCACTTTTTGGCATGCTTTCCAAATGCAGGATTTCAATTGTGTGTAGTGGATGCAAAACAGGCAATGGGTTGTTTTCTCTGCTTGATTCCTGTCATTGTCTATGGTTAGACTTTTAAAAAAGACCTGACTTTGTGGCCTGTGTCATGTACTGGCTGCTTATTCAGTTTGCAGCATGTGGTATGAATACAAAGTTGTGTTCTTAGCTGTTAGCTGTGTTAAAAGAAATGGCAGCATGTCTTATTGTCAATAAAATTATGTGTAAAATAAAATAATAATTATGGTGTAGACTGAAAAAATGGAAAACCCTTTGTTTTACATGTGATGTGATATTTTTGATAAATCGTTTCTGAACCAGTATTGTTTGCATCGTTTACGTAATTGCAAACCTGCCCAGTGTCGGGTAGGAAAGCCATTGTATATGAAGTGTTGAGACATAGGACAGATAAATATTCAAATACACACAGGATAGATGGCGTGATAGTATCTGTGCTGCTTGCCTGCATGCTGTTTATGCCCAATATTTTGTTGCTATGGATTCATCCTAACACAGATCAGCATCCCACGTGCACTGCAGCCAAGATAACTCATGGCAACTGTAATTATATGACTCGTTTTCTTTGCATCAGCGTCCACCACACAGAACAAAAAATTGGCAGGAATCTGATTTGATGACATATCTACAGAGACGATAAATATAGACTTCATGCAGGAAGTGCTTTTTTTGTTTGTTTTTTATGACAGCAAAAGTGTCACTTTAAAACGTTGTGACTGTACTGCATTCTTGGGACAACAGAATAGAATAGCTCTTTATTGTCAATGTACAATAAAGGGAAAAACATGCTCCATACAAGCCACAACTGCAATAACTAATGCAAGTCAAATGAAAATAATAATAATTTCCCCTCAATGAAAATGCATTTCTAACATAATTTGTATCCCTTTTTCATGCTACATGCAAATGATACATGAATATATTCAGTCTGCAGACAAAATCTGCTTATGCTGTGCTGCTGATGGAAACAGCGGGTCCAAGCTGTATTTAACAGAGAGAAGTTGCTTACAGCAGCATATTAAAAACAAACTGTGCATCCTTGGTAAAACAAAACAGAAACCATATGTAATACCAGTTAATATATAGTACCTAAGTAGTATAAATCAGGTCACAGATACATACTCCAAGTAAGCGGTCCCTAACCTTTTTTGCGCCACGGACCGGTTTAATGTCAGACAATATTTTCACGGACTGGCCTTAAGGTGTCGTGGATAAATACAACAAAATAAAATGATATGACAAAGACAAAAACTGTGGTATTTTGTAAAGATAATAATTAACGCGAATTCACTGTGTAATTGTGTAACTTCACTAGCAGCGTCCTCCTGAAATGCGTCAACAACATTGAGAGTAACATCCTCCTCTCTGCCCCTTAATGCTCTCTGGTCGCTATGGTAACGTGTAACTATTTATTTCAAAATAAGACACACAACTACAACACGGGAAAAGACCCAGGGAAACCGAGTTAACGATAAAAACCCTGAAAACCATAAATCTCACACCCGAGCCTCAACTCTTGCAGCCTGGTACCAAATGACTCACGGACCAGTACGTGGCCCAGGGTTTGGGCACCACTGCTCTAAGGTACTGGTATTTCCCTACCATCACTTACATTAAATATGATGTTAATACACAAGTTTAATCATCTCTCTATTCCTTAGAGATATATGCTTTTCTTGCTTCTCTATTTTCTTCATAACATCATCATTACAATTTCATCCTCTGGTACACTACTCATGTCCAATAATCTATTTTTTACTCTTGTTCCTCACAGTGACCTCTGTTATTGTTTCTTTCCCTGTTCAGGCAAACTTTCCAGCCAATTAGCATTCTCTTCAATGCATAGCATCATTAGCATCAAGCTAGGCACTGTTAGCTTTTTAAGAAAATTGCGTTCAGATGTGTCTTTGCACCTTCATCCAGACAGCCACAAACTGCTTACAAGTGTTACATTTTTATTCTGTGGTAGCTTAGCTTTGATTAATTCCATTTTATATACAGTGCTGTGAAAATGTATTTGAAACCTTCCTCTTTCGTATCATTTGCGTATTTCTCACACTTACATGTTCCACACCATCAAACAAGTGTTTATTTTAGACAAGGATTTTTATTTTTATTTTTATTTTTTTAAATGGGATTTTGTTCACGGTATTAAGGGAATAAAGCTAGCCAAACCTACTTGGCTGTATGTGGAAAAAGTAATTGTTTCAATTACTTGAAATAAAATCTTGAATTAACTATGATTAACCTAATTTTCTGGGAAGCTGAGCTCAATTTCATTATTTCACTGATCACTGCCAGACCTGCTCAATCAGTAAATCACTTAAACACAACCTGATAAATTAAAGCAGGCTAAACAAACTAATGTAAAGAAACTCAAGAACAGATTGGAAACAAGTCATTGACATAAATCAGGTGGACTGATGAGACAAAAGTTGAACTTTTTGGAAGGTTTGAGTCCAGAAACAGCATTTCATCAAAAGAACCTTGTGCTAGAGTCAAATATCATGATGGTAGTGTGATGGTTTGGGGCTGTTCTGCTGCTTCGGAACCTTGCCATATTGATTCTGTTGTCTAACAGAAAATCCTAAAGGAGAATTTCTGGCTATTAATTTGCACCCTAAAGCTCAAACTACTTGGATTAGCTGGATGTGTGTATGATTTGGCATGGCTTTAAACAGGCTGTTCATGCTTGAAAACCCCTCAATGTGGTTGAATTAAAACAATTTTGCAAAGAAGAGTGGGTCAAAATCCATCTGCAGAAAAAGTGAAAGATTCATTGCCAGTTACAACACACATTTTATTGCAGTTCTTGCTGTCAAGGGTGGCACATCAAGTCAATGAGTTTGGGGAGCAATTAGGGGGTAATTACTTTATCACATATAGCCTTTTATGTTATGTGGCAAATATGCAAAAAATAAGGACTCACGAAGGGGGCAAATACTTTTTTCACAGCATTGTAAATGCATCTGTTGTGTGGAAACCTTCTTGTAACTTTTATCGTGCACATTTTAAACATCTTGGTATATTTGAGCTGAGGGTAAAGAAATGGGCCATAGTTTCTCATCACTTAATATTTAAGAGGTCAGTCTCCCATTCTCTAACTTCATTTTTCATATACGCATAAAAACATATAATGTTATAAAATTATGTAATAATAATCAGAGTGTTCTGACTTTATGGTTTGTAACATTGTAAATTCTCTGTTGTCCCAATTTACAGCCTGAAAGTTTTGCAGTGATGCTTCCCTTTAGTCATGTATGTCATGACAGAGCACCCATCCTAGTCTTATCTGTCCATAAAACCCACAGACTCATGCGAAAATGTGATGCTGCTGAGTGCTGCAAATGTGGCCACAGCCAAGAGCTCAACAAAAGAGACTCCGCTGTGGAGGCGCTCGACCGGGCCGATGTGCCAGACAATGGCACTCTGTTCCAAACATGTTGTTTGTCACATCGCCTGCCTTTAACTTGTCAATGCCACTGTTGTTCTGCTTAACTTTAACTTAATCTCGCATCTTATGTAATTCAGTATGAATTTTTGCTCAAATTTACTGTATACAGTATTCTAGGCACTCATAATCTTAATGATAGCTCAGTGTTAGTCATAGTGTTTGGAGTGATAGAGGACACATTCAAAGTGATTTAAGTATCAGTTAACCTTATTTGCTGACAGGATATGAGGAATCTGACTCCCTACTTAACAAAATAAAAGTCAAATTCTTGCACAAGCTATAGTTTCTATCAACTGTATTTCAAAACGTGGAAATTATCACCTGTGGGACTTTTTTTAATGAACTGAGTTTTTATGCAAACAACATAATAAAGCATGAAGCATAGCACACAAGGAGGACATAAATCTCATCATATACCAACTTGTACATGTATTAACACAGATTAATATTCATGTTTCTTTGATCTCTGGGAGGAGAGATGTGGGAAAGCAAAGCAATTTACATTCAAAGGAGTGAAAGAGGTAAATATATTTCTGGGAGTGTGCCAGAATGTATTTATAACGTGTCATTTTAGAGTAGAGGTATATTGCCGTCTTGCATTAGGAACTCTCACCATGCACCATGGGTGGCAACACTGTTTTTAACCTGTTCTACTTTCCCCCTTCTAGAGGAAATAAGTTGATGCGGTTTTACAAGCAACTACAGTCATACACTTTTTTCCTGCAAAAGCAGTACGCTCTTAAGAGAGCCACAGGTGACTGACATTAAAACGCACACATCCGCACACAGCGCCTGCCAATGTGCATCATTCCCAGCAAAATCTAACCTGTCCCTCACGCTATGCCTCAAGCTGCTGCCACTACAATAACCCGCACAGCATTATGTGAATAATCATCTTTATGGCAACTCTATTATAACTTAATAGCTTATTAAATTGTCTACACTGTCACAGAGAGACTCATAATAATGCTCATGGATCTCTGGGCAGCCATGAAAAGATGAAGTCTATCACATTTGTTTCACAGAGCACAGAAATTGATCAGGTTCTTGATGATCCCCCCGAGTCTGCAGACGCGTCTGAATATTGTTGTCATGAACTTGCGTTTTACAGGCAGGAGAGCAATTTTCTTTACAGACTTACGCTCGTATGATTCATAGCGCAACTCGCCAAGAGAACGAGAGTAACTAGTGCGTGTGTGAGGAAATAAAGATAGCCATGTCTATTTAGAGACGGACGCTTCTCCTGCCGCTGATCCGGAGCGGCTGACGCTCAGAGTCGAATCAGTAGAAAACTCAACTTCCTCGTTGTGGTAAAACAAGAGTCTCGCTTATATACGGTTCTAAAAATAGCGCTGATTTAGTCCAATGGGAGCCAGAGAGGCTTCTAGCTCTGCACCAATCACGGCACACAGGATGACTCTGCTCTCGCTCGTTATTGGTCGGAAGTGGTCTGGTAGGCCTTTGTAAAGTTCCTGCAAGCCCATTGGTAGACGTGCCGTAACGTAATGTAATCACATGGGGGTGGGTTTGCCTGTAATTTTGAATCGGGGGGGAAGTTTACAGTGCGCTGACGGACTTTTGCAGAGTTCGGTGTTGTGCGCTCACGCTCAAAACCTCCACTGGAAGTGCACGACTCCAGACTAGTATACATGCAAATACAGCTAAGACTCCAGCTTCTCTCTGAACACATCAGGCTTCGTTTCCTCACAAGCTTGAATTCGCTTATCCTTGTGGCTAAATCTCAGGAGTGAAATGGATGTCATCCCTATGTGTAGCATCTTCCAGGAGCTCCAAATTGTGCACGACACTGGATACTTTTCAGCTTTACCATCTCTGGAAGAGTATTGGCAGCAGGTAGGCTGACGACTGATTCCAAACACTCGATTCCTCAGTTTGACAGATAGTGCCACAGGCTCATGTGTGAAGTGCCAGCAGAGTGCGTAATTTCCAGAAACTTGTTTTAAGTGACAGCTGCGCGCCGACTGGCAAATGTCAGAGTAGTTTCATGTAATGTGAGCGCGCGTTTGATTCAGTAATGCAGCTAATATAAATTTATTTCTCAAAACTTGGTTTGCCTCCGGTTATAGGGGAAATGGTGCAAGTTCCCCTCGTGACAGATCAGTATTTTTTTAGTATGTTTGTAAAAATGCAGACTTATTACGTGTCTTCTTTAGTTTTTTTGGCGCATTTCATAAAATATGCTTTAAATTAGTTGTACTTTTACAGTATTTTCTGGTGCTACGGCGCGCGCACAGTTGTTCAGTGGTGGTTTGCTCGTATTGTGGACTCAGGCATGCAGGTTATACAGGCATATCGGTTTGTGATAAATGAAAAACACGCCGTGTTGCAGATTTAGCGAGTGAATGGCGAGCCGTGCGCCTTTGCGCGTATCTCCTCCTCCTGACTTTCTCTCTGCCTGCCGCTCACTCCCTCTTGCTGTCACACGGACCCACACATACAAATGAGAGTGACAGACTGTCAGAAAGAGAGAGAATAAGAGAGAGGCTGGTTTCTGTTGAACAGTTGCTCGACCAGGCGGCCGCCTGGTTGACAAAACAGTGGAGTTTTACACTGGTAGTGACGGGAAGGGTACAAGTCGCTTCTTGCTCAGATTGGGAAATGAATTGGCCTTACTCTTCAGTCTTCGCTGTCTCCCCGTCTATCAGATATGGCCGGGCTTCATTCCAAGTCGCCCTCTCAGGCATTTAAAGCTCGCCTGGGATTTATCCAGCACTGCTGACAAGAAACATATGAAGTCAATGCCTTCTTTTTCATTCCCAAGACACGAAGATTTTCCCATGATAGCCCTCTTTTAGAATATATATATATATATATATATATATATATATATATATATATATATATATATATATATATATATATATATATATATATATATATATATATATATATATATATATATATATATATATATATATATATATATACATATACACACACACACACACGAAAGGTGTTTGTAGTTGCTGCCTGGTACCTGTGGTTTAATTTTATTCCATCTCATCCTCCATCTCTAGATAAGCTTTATTTATTCAGTATGGTATTATTATAATATTTTAAAAATGTTGTTGGTGAGATTTGTCGTTCTTCCTTTATTTTAGCGTTTTGTCAAGTGATGCTTGTGCTGCCTGTAACCAGATCAGCCAAAGAGGGATAGTCCCCTCTCGGATAGTTTCATTTTCATTTTGACCCTATAAACTTCCAAGCAACTAGGAAAATGTCAATTTCTCTCTAAGGGAATAAATAGTTTTAGGAGGAGTTTGGAAAAAGTCCGAAAAATGTATTTGTCCCATGACCTCTTGGATCCAGGTTTCCTCAAGCTTTGGCTGCCACTGTTCCAGTCAGTTCTGTTATAATAACATTTGGCTGTAATTTTATATTTGCTTCATTAGGAAACTGCACAGGCCTGTTTGTGGCCTTCGTATCTGGCCTGTGCTTGCTGACTGCAGAGGGTTAAGGAAGTGCTCTCTCACTTCCTTTTCACAGAAAACAGGCCCACAATCCACAGTGGCTGTTGCAGTATTCATGCCAGGCTTTTTATGAACCCCCATGAACCAGACCTCCCTCCACTCAGTCCCTGGTGTGCTATGTTATTTCTAGCAATGCCTCCAAATGCATTATTAAATCCACATTATGTTGAATAATTGATAGATTTAAAAGATCTACAAGCACTTCCCTAACCCAATGGGGGGCTCTGTAGCATATGTAAATTTCATGACCAACCTCTGCACACACCTACACACATTCAAACCATGCCTGCGTTCGTGGGTAAGAGCACCTTGTTCTTGCAGTCTCTCAGAAGGAAATGTGGTGCTTGTAATCCTCCCTGATATGGGCTCAGAGAACACACTTAGAGTGTACTTGACTATCCTCTGCATAGGACATTGTGTCTTACTTCATTCCTGCAGGCAGAGAAGAAACAGGGCTGGTGATGTTACAGTGTCACAGCATACCCCCTTTTTTGCTGCTGCTTAGAATAAATACAGTGCAGAGGAGAATACCGGAGTCTTGTGTTTCCTGTAAAAACAAATGGTCTTTTTTGGTGGTTTTAAGGACTTTCAGGTTGAATGTAAGAGTTCTGTTACACGCCTTTGGCTCTGTGCTCCATTGAACTCGTTTCTATCTTGTCTTTCATCTACACAGACATGTCTCGAGCTGGAGAGATACCTCCAGAGCGAGCCTTACGTCTCAGCCACAGACCTTAAATTTGAGACCCAGGAAGACTTGTGGAGCAAGCTGCTGCTTGCCTGCGGGGACAAGTCAAGTGAGTCGGACCCAAAGATCACCCACATTAAGGAGGAGGAAGACAATCAGGATAGCCAGAACCATGATGCTGGTGGTTTCAACTCCGATGCCAGCAGCGAGGCCTCGGACAGCTCAGAGGAGCTCTCCCCTACCCTCGACTTCACCTCCAGCTCTTTAACTGATATTCTGGCCGACAACGGCGATGACGTGGCCTCTGGCATCATCAGCACACCACCATCCTCACCTGAGCTCGGCAAGGAGGGCTCTGTAGCCCAGACGTGGATTGGGATACAGACAGTGATGCATTCAACAGGGAAAATAAGGGCTGGGGGCATGGAGAGGAGCCTGGAAAGGTCAGGTCTGACCAGCGGGGAGGCATCACCTGACGGGAGGAGGCGTGTGCACAGGTGTCACTTCAACGGATGCAGGAAGGTGTACACCAAGAGCTCGCACCTCAAAGCACACCAGCGGACACACACAGGTAAACTGGCCTGACAGTGAGCCTTTCAAAAGTGACGATAGCCGAGCTGAAGCGCTGAGTTATTGCTCAAAGTTCTGAAAAAAATACTCCCACATACTTTGAATAGTTTGTCAGGAGGAATGCCCTCAACTATGACCTAATTCACACAGAGGAACATGACTTCATGCAGGGCAAAGGGAGGCGGGGAGTGCGTGAGAGAGGGAGAGAGACGCGAAGGGGAGGGATGTTCTTTTGTGGCCGAGTAGCACCCAGAGGATGTGGATCCTGAAAACAAATCAACAGTTCTCAGATTTCACCATGGGAAAAGCTTCCGAAACTCGCTCATTTGCATACAACTTCCCAAAAAAGAGAGAGAGAGAGAGAGAGAGTGAAACATTATGGGAATCTGACATTTGCACTGTTTTGTTAGAGGCTCAAATGTGAGCAGTTTCCCTTGTCACCTTTGACCTCTGCCAGGCTGTTTACAGCTTGGCCCTCCATTAGCAGAGGAAGTCACATTCCTAGCATCGTTCTCCAGCCACGTTAGCCACATGGTTAATGATGGTTAATGGTCTGTAGGACCATTAGGAACAGTCTCTATTTTTTTCATGTAGCTCGCCCCCTGTTACATAAGCCTTCTACTCTAACAGCTTCTTACAGCTGCATACCACAGCTCTTGAGGCCCACAAGGCACGAGGTTGTTTTTCTATTCATCTTACAGTAGTCAGCCTAATCTGCTAACCACCTGCACAGGATCATATTTATTTTACCTCCTGTACTGTAAATATTGGCTGTATATCTGAGAAATTGTAGTTTAAAATATTCATATTATGATTTAGAAATTCTTAACTCTCTGGTAAACCTGCAGAGGCTGCTTGAATAGCTAAGTAAATGCAAGGTTCTGAACTCAGATGAAAAATGACATGGCTGGCTTTAATATTTTGCTTTTCTTTACGTTCATTCTTGTAGGCGAGAAGCCTTACAGGTGTTCATGGGAAGGCTGCGAGTGGCGCTTTGCACGAAGCGATGAACTCACCAGACACTTCAGGAAGCACACTGGAGCAAAGCCATTTAAATGCAGTCACTGCGACAGGTGAGATGGTTTTTATTGTCATATGTCACCATGATTAGTCACATTTTTTTTTGTTACAATAGCAAATGCCTCTCAAAACAAAGTGCTGTAAATTAATTTAACCCCTCTTCATAAGAACTACTCCCCTTCTTTATATTTTGAGTGCCAAGCATTTCTTTACTGACAAAGAAAGCAGCAAATTAGTTTATCAAAATGACATGCTAGTGGGAGGGATGAATGAAGGTTAAGGATGAAAATGGTTGAGGTCAAGGGGGTGGATAAAAAGAGTTGAGTACAATGGATGGGAGGAGTGTGATGAGACTGAACAGCGTGAAGTTTGGGTCTCTTCTACCAGGGCGCTATTTAAAACATCAGCCAAACCTATACAGACTGGGATAAGGGACTAGGTGGAAGGGGGAGGCATGAGCCCATTCTTTCAATCTATCACGTGTTCATGTTATATAGCACAGAGAGTAAGAATAGTATCCAATACCAAACAAGCAGAATAAAATTGGCTGCATAGCCATAGGTACTTTAATCTAAATGGAATCCAACAAGCATCTTTGGTGGGTGAAAAAGAAGCTTTATATTGTTTGTTTCACTGGTTTCACATGTTAACAAACCACCCCAGGGTTCTTGTGTTGATTAGCGTCTCGGATGGATGTGTGAACATTCTCCTTCAATTAAAAATGAGATTTTTCATTTCCTTTCCCTTCATCTCCTGCAGCCGAAGTGATAGCTTTGTTTATTACAGTGTTTCGGGGTTTTTTTGGTCTATTAACTGATTCAGTTGAATTTAGAAGCATTTTACTTAGTCATTGTAGCCTAGTTAGTTGTTAATATAAGCAACTTATTACCTTCAACAAGTTATAGTCATTTGTTTAGTTCTTCAGTTTAGTGGCTGGATCTGATGTTTTTCTTCTCTTCTTAGGTGTTTCTCCCGTTCTGACCACCTGGCGCTGCACATGAAGAGGCACATCTAAGATGGTCTTCATGTTGAGAGCTCTGAGGGATGATTCGGGTTAATTGTCCTGACCTGTGGAGATCAGCGAGGCCGGTGTGTCCTGGGAGCGTTAACAGGGGCACCGTCGTGTTCCAGTCAGTGGAAAAACATGAAGCAACGCAGGCTATTATTTGCACCATACTTAGTGCCTCCAACACCTCGCTGTGGTGATTGCTCTTGAAAGGCTTTTATGGAGGAGCAGGAGGGCAAAAAGAGACTCCAATATGGGAAAGATCTAGGCTGGAGAAGATGGGAAGAGACTCTTCTGTATGGTGTTCAACGCTTTATTCCTGGAGAAATTTGGGACTCCAGGGGTTGGGGTGCCATTCCTCCACTGACAGTGTGTTTGCCTGTGCGCATGGGGACTGTGAGTGCCTGCAACTGGATGCCTGTGCTGGCTTTATGGAGTGGATGGAGCTTGCATTGTGGAACTGCGAGTGAATGACATAGCAAGGGTGATGTTATACTCGGGAGGTTTATTTTTCTTTTTGAGGGAGGGTTATGTGTTGTCTCTCTAAGAATGAATGCAAGCAAAAAGTTCTGTCTGTCATGACTGATTCTGTCAGCTGTGGAGAGGAGTAGGGGGGTAGTTTAGTGGGGCTGATTGGATAGAGATTGCCCCCTTTCTGCCTGGAGGTGAAACTACAGCTCCCTGTCTAAAAATGGGAGGTTGTTTTGTTTAGTGCAGCTATTAAATGTGCAATGTATTACGTAGCCTGTCTCAAAACATACACGCTATAAAGCTCATTTTGTTTTCCACTGTGTAAGCTTTGTATCTTAAAAGGAAAAAAACAAAAACAACAACAATTGTGCACAGTTATTGCCATTATATCAGAAGTTGCATGGGATCTGGGGATGTGTTGCTCACCTTATAGGACAACAAAATTCCATTCAAGAGCAGCTACCTTCATAATACTCAGTATCATAGTATTGTACAAAACACATAAGGCAGTCATTTTGTTTTGCCATATTTTTCTTTCATTCTCTTTATAAGTTGGGGATACCACTGTTTGCAAATATTTTGATTGTGGGATTTTTCTTCCTTTTTCTTCACTTTTGCTTTTCTCTTTTGTTCTGTCTGTAAATGCACTGTTGACCTTACCGATGCCTTATGTAAGTGGCCTTGTCCTGTTGAATAGATCACTCTGTTATACATACACACATACACCAAATGACCATTGCGAATGCAGTTGTGCGTTATTGAATAGCTTTATAAAGGCTCTGATCCATACAGTTGCACCTTTTGCCCTTTTCCCTTGCGACAAACTCCTCTAAACTCTTGAATATTAAAACAAAAGTAACTATATCAGCTTCATAATGACTGCCATTTACACGTCTGTGTTAAATATATCATAGATATTTCAGAACTAAATCATAGTCTTCAAAATTATCCAGATCTGAGACAGAATTGTGGAGAACTTGGAAAAGCAATTCACTTTTATATTGATTTACTACTATGTAGTATACGATTGCGTGGATGCACTTCAGATTAACTGTAACTTGCTGTCAAAGGTACAGAGTCTTGGAAGCACGTTCTCATGAAATGTTGTGTGGTCAGCCACCGAGAGTGGCAAATCAAGATTTACTGCAAAGGCAACATTTACATTGGGTCCATTATGTCAAGCATATACTCTCAAAAGCAAAGGATGACTCATTTAAAGTAGGCTAATGACCACATTCTCAGTCACGAGAGTGGTTTGATATTGGATGTTTCGGGAAGTCTCACCTCCAAGGTGAGTCAGTGTCTTTACTCAGTTCTAGTTTTAACAGCCCACAATCTGACTTTACGGTACAAAAAACCAGTCCAACCAGTTCAGCTGAGCTGTGTTTCAGAGCTAGAGGTCTGTGCTGGTAACCTAAGCTGAGACAAGGACAAGCTGTTTGTACCAACTTCACTATGTTCATGTTTCAACATGGGTAACATGACTTCGTCACACTTCTCAGTGAGCTGAAACAAAAAAATCTGATGAGCGCACAAGTGGATCATCTCATGGCCACTTTCTCCACTTGTAGGAATATTTTGGCGTTGCTTTATTATACACAAAAATTATGACAGATGGAACATTTTAGAAAGAACATTCATTCATTCATCAGTTACTTAATGTCTCACTTTGTCAACATCACAGGTAGCCTTGTTAAAACTCAACACGTCTCCGGTGAACCTGTTGAACATTCATTTGTCTGCAATGTTATTTTTGTTTTTACACTGAGAAACACAAAGACATGTTACATTGTAAACTACGAGAATTTTGTAAGGAAGCTTCTATTTTGAACAGGTGTGGGACCAAAAACAAGTGCAGTGTGTTGTTTCCAAATGTGAACGATAAAAGGCTAAAGAATTATTGTAAAATAGATGCACTCCATACTCCTTTCATTTGCTTCTGTAACATCTTTGTTTTGATTTTTGGGAAAAAAAATAATAAAGTCAGAAAAAAAAATGTACATTTTAAAATGACATCAGTATCGCCTAGACCCGTGGCCTATCATGTTTAATAGAGAAAAAAAAGAAGAAAACAAGTACTTTCAGACGTGAATTGTTCTGGACACTTGAATTGTAATAATTTTGAATTCTGGTGTTCACTAAGTATTACGTTTTTTTATTTGCCATGTCATTTTTTCCCCAACTTGACCTGCAAAGATGCCCTATCTTTAGCTAGAGAATCTTTATTGGATAAACATGGAAAATATGAGGCTCTATTTTTGTTCATTTTATGGCATAATGAAATTTTTTCATTTGAAATTGTTTTGTAAAATAGTTTCTGTATGAATGTATTTTTTATTGGAAAATGGATAAAAAGACTATTGGTTCTACACGTGTGTTTTTTGTCTTCCATTATTATTATTATCATTATCAGAAAGAAAGCGTTTACTGGATATTCAGCAGTGAATATCCAGGTGAACTATCGCACCAGGGTCACACTGGCAGGGTTTCCGTGACTATAACCAGGATAAGCGCTTTTTAAAAACTTTTTACATTAAAATTTGAATTCTTATTCCAGTGGTTGTCAAACCTAAGCAAAAACATTGCATGGTGTTTGTTTCA
Organism: Rhamphochromis sp. 'chilingali'; assembly: GCF_963969265.1. Classification (NCBI taxonomy): domain Eukaryota; kingdom Metazoa; phylum Chordata; class Actinopteri; order Cichliformes; family Cichlidae; genus Rhamphochromis; species Rhamphochromis sp. 'chilingali'. The sequence goes on from NC_137943.1 coordinate 30,219,014, forward strand.
TCCCTAACTGGGTAGTTTTTAGCAAACATTGCACAGGTAAATCTGTTTGGGACCATTTTCAGAGACAGAAAAATAAACACTAGTGGTCAGTGAGCCTTTAGGGTAGCAGTGCGGATATATGTGGGAAGGTGCCTACAGCCTTTCCATGAACACATACACACTAATATGTGATGTGTTCATGGAAATGAAGGAACCAGTCACCCAGGGCTCATTCATGTGCTTTAAATAGCTTTGGAGAACAATCTGCTTGTTGTATTATCAACTCTCTGACTATACTTTTTCCACATCCAATCGTCTATGTGCTCATCTTTTCAGCATGCCACAGTACTGTGTCCTGTGTTTTTTTGAATAGATCTGAATCCAAAAACAGCCACTGTAATGCTCTACAGCCTAATAACATATATATATATATAATATATGTGTGTGTGTGTGTATACACACACACACACACACACACACACACACACACACACACACACACACACACACACACACACACACACACACCTTTGCAAAAGCTTTTAAAACTTCACAGTGCATGGCTTTTGGCTCACAGTGTCCCGGACACCAATATTTCAGTGCTTCAGACAAGATGAATGGCCCACGTATATTTCAATATAGGATCATAATTCTTTTGGTAGAAAATAATTATACCCATACAGCAACATTTTCATTCAGGTAGTAGCTGCAGTTTTCTTGCTTTACCACAACCATTCAATGTGCACCTTTTATTAAAAACCATTTACCTGTCACTCTTAAACTTTGCATGTGATGCTGTGCTTACGTTAGCCCAAAGATCTCTCTGTAGGTTGCAGGCATCATTGGCATTATACGTAAACTCTTCACTAGATTTTACTCCCAACTTTCCTTCAGTCCTTGTTTTATTTTGGGAATTGATGGAGCATTAAGGCCCTGGAATAATTTTCACATCACACAAGCAGATATGCCAGGCTTTAGATTCACATATCCGTAACACACAGAATATCAGCAGGCACATCTTTTAATTGCAAGTTTAGCAGGGCAATGATGTATGTATAAAGAATACTTCAAACAAGTAGCACACAAAGGCCAACTAGACTGGGACCTCGACTTCATTAATAGGCCAGCTTGATATCTCTGACCAAAATAAGGAAAGTTATGTTTGCATACATTTTACTGGTAATACTTGACATGATTTTGCTGTAATTTGTAAAAAAATAAATAAATAAATAAATAAATACAAATTAAAGAGATAGTTTTAATAAAATGTTGTTACACATCCCAGATCGCTAGTTTTTTGTTACTGATTTAAATGTAGGAATGTCAAATAAACATTTTGTGCTCAGTGAGGGTATAGGACTCACTTACATGTCATCATGTTCTCAGATCTCAGCAATCCCTGAGTACAATGTTAACATAGGGCATAAACGCTGTTAGTCATAAGCTGTAACAAATAGGAATTGTAATAAACTTCAAATAGTCTTCACGATTCAATACTTGATAGATAAGCAGCCAGGATACTTGTTGCATGTGAAAATTTGGAGAAAAGGAGAAATATTTAATGGTCAGACCATTGAGATGAAAAGCTTAATCTAAGTTCCACATTAGAACAACGATTTGAGTTGTTTGAAGGAATGTGCATTGTGAGGGCAATCTGTTCCTCCTGCTCCAGCCAAGAGCGCAGTTTTCATCTTACACTCCAAGAAATTTATGCAAATTAAGTTGTGCCACAAACAAATCCCTGATAAGAGCTTTGCACACTACACAGACAAATAGCCTCTTCATCTCCGATTGCAAGCACAAAGTGCCTCAGCTTTAACACTGCTCCACCGAGCCTGCCATGCTCCATGCCCCAAAGCCCCTAAATAATTGAAGGACTCTCAAGAGGTTGTTTTATTATTTCTTCCTTTCATTTTAAAGATATATTTATTGGTATTCCAGTTCAAATCACCACAACAAAAGCTGTATAACACCATAAAATAAGTTTTTTTATTCAAATGAAACAAAACTGTGAAGATTAAATAAAGAATGATTATTTTTTTAATCCTGATATTAATAGATACAACGTCAAGGCCACAAGGCCAAATTTCAATAGTTTGCCGTTTCCAAGACTGATGGAATTGTTTTTGTGGTCGAGATGAAAAAAAATTGAATTAATTAAATATGCATAACTGCGACAGACTCAGATTGGCCTTATTTTCTTTCTCCAGATATATCAGACTTCCCGCTGTGTGTGCTATTAAAGACAAGCATGGTATGTTGGGCTGGTCAATTTAGTGGAGAAAGTGCATAATTTTCCCTGCAGGGGAACTTGTGTATACTTGAGAAAAATGTATGGAAATGTAAAATGGAAGGTAACCAGCCCTTTCCATTTACTTGTTAAGGATATTTGCACCAGAGCTGTGATAATGGGCAGTTTTTTTCAACATTATTCAGTAACTTTAAACTGAATCCCGGGGTTGAGCTTGTAACAATCAGACTCATGGGTGAGGTCACAGCTAGACACAGGCTGAAAATGAAGATAAAGGATAATATTGTCTGGAATGTAGACACTGGTGGTAAGTTTCCCAGAACAATCTAAAGATCTATGTGGTGATGGGGGAGTGGTTGAGTGAGCAAAAATATGCCTGAAGGATATTTAGATTGATTGGCCCATGGACGGTAGTCAGAAAACGATTGACGAGATAAGAGGACATAAGAATTTTTGAATGAGAAGAACTCTAACTGAATATGAAAGCATAAGTGAGCCGGAACAAGCAACACACTGTCAATAGTGGGAAAATGACAGAAGATAAGACCTGCAGTAAATCCACAGGTCTCTGTGCAAAATATTCATTGAACTGAATTAATAACCCTTAAACTTGTCCATGACATGACAGCTTTAACTGTTCAGTTTTACACCAGGCCTCCGGAACCACAGAAACATTATCCAAGTAAAGAAAAAAAAAAAACAAGCAATAAAAATCTGAGAGAGTGAATTTGGTGGTTTTTAAGCACCTCTACACTTCAACACAGCAGCTGTTCTGCCACTGGCATTCGGAGTAAGCGACAACTAAGCACTAGGATTTTAATAATGAGCCCAACTCCCCCCCCCCCAGCGTAACTCCATACTATAAAATGTGAATAATCATCCAAAACTATGTGGTTATTTATGGTAAATGTTATTCTTCCATATGGCAACCACATGGTTACCTATTTTACTACAAACAACCCCCAATAACATTAGAATTAGCCTAAAAGAATCCACAGTTGTGTATGGCAAACGACCTGACACCAGTTTCCCACTAACCTGAATTTCCAGACTAACCACAACAACGTGTCACTCTGGTATCTAGTCCTGCAGTAATTTAGCTCTGGTACCTCGGTTAGTCTATTGCAAAAGTGCCTATTGGGAATTGGCCAGTGTCTTGGTCACTGGTACTGCTGCTTGCAGTTTTCTCAGTATAATATGCCAACCACTGATCCAAAGTCATGCTTGACCCTGAGGGTTATCAAAATGTTGACATTAAGGCACTTTATATTGTACAATAATAATACAGAGAAAACATAAAGAGCCCCAAACCCTAACAGTTAGATAACACTCAATGAACAAGCGCTTTGGCAACAGTGGGATGGAAAAAATGTCTTTTAACGGGAGTAAATCTTCTGGCAGAACCAGGCTCAGGGACAGGCTTAGCAGTTAGTTAAAACCAGCACCAGTGTGAGAGGATAACCTTAAATCTTTCAATACATGACTCTAGGTAGAATTTAGCCTACAGCTGTATCTAATGATTTTTTTCCTGGTTATGCAAAGAAATGTGATTTCTTTTAAAGATGTTTTTAATACACAATTATCATAACAGTTCATTTGCTCAAACTAGATACCAAAACCACATGTCAATAAATCTCAATCTTCTAATCATTATTATCTCATTTCCACATTACTGCTTGTTATTAATAATAATAATGTCACTTGCCTGGGCCTCAAATTCAAAATGATTACAGCGATGCATACATTTATTTAAACACTACACTTCACAGCAGCCATTTTTGGAGCTGTACTCGAGGACTCAACCAATGTTAAAACAAATGTAAGGTTTGAGTCGAGCACTTTAAAGGTGCTTGACTCTAATGTAACCTTGCCATGGGTTCATGTCGACACTTGAATAATATTCAGCTTAGACTGTCACTGGTGGACATGCTTTTCACTGTGGGGTAAGGAGGATAACTGGTAGGATTTACAGTGTGCTAAAATGGACTGCTACATCAATCATACATGGCTGTTAAACTGAAATATAAAATGGATGAATGTTAACATTAGAGGGCATGTGGTTTCTTTTATACAGGCAACAAGTAAACAGTGTTCTTTTGATGGCAGAATGCTGGAGCAGAGCGTTATTGAGTGCGATATTGAATATATAAATATTCAATAGTATATATAAATAAAATTGAACTGAACTGAACTAATAGCCATCAAATGTCATTTAATGTTACCTGAAATCTTAATGTAAAATACTTCAAACTCTGCGCTACACTTGCTTTGGTTCTCAGCAATAAACCATAACAAAATACAGTGAATGCAAAGAATAAAGAGACATACAAATTACATTTATTAGTGAGACGATTTGCAAAGCAGACTTTAGTAATTCAAGGCCAGATTTCTCTAAATGAGCACATATACTCCTTTTAGATTTAGAGTCATTAACTGTGCACTCAGATGCTTCTTATGTTCACTCTCAATACCTACTGGGAATTTTAAGGATCTGATAAATATTTATTTAACACCAAATTTATGCACCTTACAGAACCTGTATCAGGTTAGATCAGGCAGGTTAGTTGCGGTTAGTTTCAACCTTAGCAAAGTGCAGTCAAGGATGCATTCATATTCACAGCTATCAGTGAAATGAATGAGAATATTCAAGGTCAACCAGGAGAACAAGCTCTTCCCTAGAGCAAGGCTTCACCTCATGCACATATGTATACATACACATCCATGCATATTCCTCCCCCTCTTCTAAGCTACAAGCTGTATGTCCTGTGGGGCTGAGGGGGGTTGCTTCTTGAACCAGAAGGAAAGTGGAGGTCAGCGACCCCACATTGGGATGGTAGTCTGTCAAGTCTTTGCCACCTGGAAACCTTTCATCTGGTTGTAATAATCAGACACAACGAGCTGAGACCAAGTCTTTCTTATTTTGTATGACACTTGCAAGAAATTTTAATGGAAATCCATTGATTTAATAAGAGTTACATTAATAGACTTAAGCAAAAATCAACATACAAGGTTTGTTCGGTTATTTTGTTGTGTTCATTGCTGAAACTATTCACTCTTTAAAAAAACATTATGTAGTAAATACTCTTTTTGGCTGATACTTTGATTAAATCATGTTGCTAATTAGAGAGTCTTTTGGAAGGCTGAACTGATTATGATTATTTGTGCTGGATGCTTTCATTAGAATATGACATCAGTAACTCCTAAGGGCACATCAGTGAACATGATGTGCAGAAAAAGCAAAAGACATACACAAGCAAGTCAGGACAACTAAATGAAGCAATATATATATATACATTCAGTATTTAACACAAATCTCCTGCATGGCAGTAAACCTGTTTGATCTTATGATCAGGTTTAAACAGGACTGGATAGTCTGGACTGTCCTTCAAGTGACGAAATCCATTGGGAGTGTCCTTAAGCTCTGAATACCCAGCAAACAGGTTTGCTGCACTGAAACTGATGTTGTGACAAGTAGATGTAGATGTCTGCAAGATTCCTGCTCAAAATCTGCTTACAAAATTTGTCTTTACTGATATATATGAAAACAAATCAATCTAATATCTTCACCATATTACTCTGCTTTGGGAAATTAGAGTTGGAAGACTGGAGGACTAGGAAACTGACTGTCAGGTACAATGACAACAATAGTACACAAAGTAGTTTGTATGTTACTACAGATACATAGCCTGTGATGATGACAGATAAGATTCACACTTACGGCTAGTAACTTACTACCATGGTTGGGTAGCGGACTCAAAACCATAACCTTCTTACCACCACTTGCTGTATCCGTATCCTAGCTGTCATTGGGCTTTACCCTGCCTTCCATCCTATGACAGCTGGGATAGGCGCCAAACCACCCCACGACCCTGAATTAGATAAGCAAATGGATGGATGGATGGATGGATGGATGGGTGGAAGACGGCCAGGACAAATATATCAAACAATGAATGAATCAATGAAAAAAAAAATCAATGCTTATCAACATAAGCTTTTATGTTTTTTAAAAACACTACAAAATTCCTTATGAAAGTGAAAACAGCCTGACAAAAACTTGTTCCATGTGGAACTCAAGACAAATGTTTTCAAGGCTTTTTTCATGCTACATGTAAACTTAAGTTTCATTTTCATTCTCTGTTTGCTTTTGTTTTATTCATTGTTTGGTTAACTTAGGCAGAAAGAGTGGTTTGTATTAAAATTCTACTTTAGGAAACTCAATTTTCTACATTGCAAAGGTGAAGAGTGCCCTCAGAGCAGTCTCTAAAATATGTAATACAGGCATGTCCACTTAAAAAACATTAGTCTAGAAGGTTTTTTTAAGTTGAGTGTTTTAAAACTCTACTGAATAGATCCCATGTGACAATTTTGTGAATTTATTATATTTGGGGCTGTTTTTTTATTTGAAAAAAGAGAACAGACTACATATTTGTTGAAAGCAATACCATTATGGCACTTTTGTTCCTCCATATATAATGTGGTAGTTTTCTCTTCACTTGTACAGACGGTGATGAACAGGTCTGGAGGTTTGAGGGGGCTGGGTCTCTAGCCAGACTCTGGGTATGGCGCCTGATGGATGGGCATTCCTCAGCCCCCACTCCATGCAACCACCCGCCAACCCTCTGACCTCCCACCCATCCTTCCCTTCCCCTACGCTCTCCTCCCGTAAGTGATGAACAAGCTCATTACTATGGCCTACTGATAAAAGGAGGCCATTATCTTTTCACTGTGCACTTTGAACTATGACAAAGGAATCTACTCCTCCCTGTCTCCTGCTTCTGGTTACGTAATACAGTCGTGGCATGTGAAATAGATGGCTTGGTTTCAGTGCTTTCAGCGCATCCCACACTGGTATCTTCTCCAACATACCACCATGGCCACATACCCACAATGCTAGCTTGTTAGTGAACCGAACCTTTAATGCTTCTATCATCAGCCTGTCATTTTATTTCTGAATATATTACATAATGTTAATATAGAACAAGCACTTGGTGTTTATTTATCTGCTCCTGTGTTGTTTTAAAATCCTTTCACCTGACCTAAAGACGCAAAAAACAAAGTAAGTATTGGGATTCTTCTGTGAAACAATGCAACGTGAAAGCGTGATTAGCAGCTGCATCAATGAATCTGTGAATGAGAGCTATTTTTGAGAGGTGAAGAGGGATGTTGTGTGATTTAATTGTTCTGTTTTTTTTATTTCAACCTTTTCAGGATATATATATAAAAAAAAGAGACTAATTGCTCCTCTCTTTTAAGTTATTTACCTTATTGCATTCATTTACCCAAATATACAACAACGCATGCTGTTATTTGAGAATTTCCTATTTTTTGGTTACCACCTTTTATCTGAAAATGAAGAGAAGACAAATGTTTTTCAGCTGTTTTGTAAAAAGTGAGCCCCTAATTTGTTTGGTAGTGTGATATTCATCTGCGCAATCTATATTAAAATTGAAACAAGTATTTGTCACAGTAATCTGCTTGGAAGTTTATCAATTACATGATCACAAAAGGATTTTAAAAAAGGAATAAATAATTAATGGAAACTGGTAAATGTCAGTGTTTAAAATATCACATTGTATCATATTATAAAATGTTGCCCAGTTTTTAATTAAGAAATATCTAAAATTGTCCCAGAGAGAGTCCTAGACTATGAATTAAATTAAAATCCTCATTGTAATTACTTCCAGCCCTTCCGTATGGTCAATGATGACATCATTTTTTCCCCAGACTAATTTCAAGAGCAGTATTCAGTAAATAGCAGTGGTAAAATGCATAAAAACAAATATGTTTGAACAATATAAGATACACATTTACACAGTGAACAATGTGCAATGCTTTATGGAATATGATTCTTTAGAAACAAACTGAATCCACAGCAATGGTATTCATTCATGTTTAATGCCTGCCAGCAACGCAGAACAGCTATGAAATGTTTGACTACAAACAAAATTAATAAAACATCTTCAACAAGGTTATAGGTTCCACTTTTGTAGAAGGCAGTACTCAACTTGCTTTTTAAATAAACAAAAATACGAATTTAATGGTTGTTTAAATGCTTTGTTTTGTCTCTAAAGCCAAACTACTGCCTAGAATTCTGGGAGAAGCTCAAGAAGTGGAAGCTATTCTTTGCCAGCTTTCACTGCAGCAAAAAAGATGCAAACATGTCATAGTTTTAAGGATACGGCACTGTACTGAAAATACAGTTTTTCTTTTTTTAAAGAGTGTACACAGTGTTTTGGCAACAGACTGTGTCCTTGAAGACAGAACTGTTGTACCCTGTTTGGCAGCAGGGTGCTGTTGTGTCCTTAAAGTAACCGTGAATGTCTTTGAGCAAAACAATGAATTCATTTACAGCATATCTATGTGCTTATTCCGCTTAACAACCACTAGAATTCAGTTTTTCAGCACATTAAAAAAGGAAGGCAACAAAGGGAAGCGCATCCATAGTTTTACTAATTCAGGGTAAAGTCAGTCGCTCAGCTTTTAAACCTCTAAAAGGTGAGTTTTTGATAAGTAAGCATAATATGTGCCCTGCATCCCAGTTCAAATCCTAAACTGTGTAAGTAACACACTGCACGCTCAGTTCAGGTAAAGCTTACTGTGAGTCCGAATGTAGAAAAATTGAAAACATCACATTTTGCGTGTCTTCATCAAGGTCGCAGCAACTTTTTTTCTCCTTGTTCACAAAAGGAATCCATAAACACACCCCAAATAACCACCGCAACCCAACACACACATACACAGGAACAACTCGCTCGTACGCACTCGCACCTCTTTCCCCGAAGGTTTGCAAAGCCCTGTTTGAATTCACCTATCACCATGACAACTTCTCTCTCTTTACTGGCTGTGCCCGTGGGAGGTTTTCGCCCAGCCTTTTCTAATTTCACACTGTGTGGATATCTCCATTCAGTAATTACAATCCCATCCATTCTCATTTTCCCTGTCCAGACAATGTGCCCTGGATATACAAAAAAAAATAAAAAATCTCTTGCCTGTGTACACACATATACACATATTAAACTTGCACGAACACACACAGTATAGACCCTGTGCTCATGGACACATATAGAAACAGAGGACGTGTGTGTGTGTGTGTTTGAGAGTGTGTGAAAAAGAGATAGAGGTAGAGAGACAGATGTGAACTGTCACAACTCCTAATTCGCCAACGCACACAATCACATACAAGAACATCACTCTAAAAATCCAATTACAAGCCAACCTCCAGTCTGTAAAGTTAGGCTCGTTTTTAAAAAGTTAATAATTGCAAAATAATAGCAACTCAAATCATTATGACTTGTCCTGCAAACAGAAATCAACAGATAACTAGTAATAGTAGATATTGAAAATAATTTAGCAGGGATGCATTACAGAGTGTGCCGATATAGGCGATAATGGAGACAAAGAACTTGACTGTGCTGATTACATTTTTTATACTTCTTTACCATGATATAAAGATGCATAAACTATGATAAGACACTATAGTGGAGAGGATATACTGTAGTTCATTGATACTTATTATAACACAGCAGCCAGCTTGGCATGGATACAGTACGTTAATGCATGTGTCACAAATGAAATTTTTGTTCTGCTTTTTTTAAATGATTGTAAAATAATCAGTAACACCAATGTTGGAAAGCTGAAAAAGCTACTTCGGTTGTCCAAAGTTACATATGCACAATACATAACAGATACCTAAAACACACATAAAAGGTTGGTCAAAACACAGATAACAACTGCTTTGTAAGTTTCACTGCCCTTGGTGGTTTGACACAGTTGTGTTATGAGATTTTTATTATCAGAGTTAACAATGGCCAGCTCTCCAGAATACCAGTACTTTACTGCACTCGCTTCCTAGTTTACCATATTCCATGCTGTACATTCTTTCCATGGTGTCTCTAGTGACCTCAGGTAAAGAGAGTTGAATGAAAAGGAGCTGATTAACAGGTACATGTATGTGATTTACTCTGCACATGGATGATGTTAAATGAACCTAACAGATAGTTAACAGCTGCATTCATTTTAGCACCTGGTGGCCATTTAGGCTAAATTACAGTTTTCTGTTGAAAAGGTTTATTTTATTATTTTTGTTTTTCAAATCAATTCGAGTTTGAGTGACATTTTAATTCCTTGTTTAAAAACTGCTTCTGATGTCACCAGCTTTGTGAACAGTTACCATGGTTACAGGTGTTAGTATCTATTGAGGTCAGTGTCTATGTCCCTCTGCTCTGCAGTAATTCAACATTACCACAACCATCTGTTCTCTCCACTGAAAGGATGGAACTTGTTACTGCATGATTCACTCACTTGCTTACTTAATAATTTTTCTCACAGTTAGATTTCTTTGGTGAAAATTTAGAGGCTTATTTAGTCACAGTGACTGCTGGAATTGGCTTAACAAAACAGTCAAGTGAATGTAGCAATAATGCTGCATCCACAATTTACATCAGCTTATCTTCGTTAAAAAAATATTAGGATGATGATAAACTGAAAAAGGAAACAACGTTTGCAGCTTCTTTTATAGCCACTCGAGGTTGGTGCCAAAAGTGAGTAATTTCCCATAGATGCCAATGATAAAATGCTCACCATTACATCAGAAATGAACTTGTTTACAGGCGGGTAGAAAGAAGTATTTTCAATGTCTCAAGCTAATCTTCCTGTAGCCTTTGATAACTCACACATGTTTTAAGGCTTAAAGTTCTACATTATTAAAGGTGTGGCAATTAGGTCCCTACCTTGTAGGATAGGTATTACCTCATTAATCTAGTCTCTTATTATAGTATTTTATTTGAATGTTACTTAGCATTAATTACCAGGTATCTGATTCTGTGCACTGCACCTAGCTAAACAAGTTTTCTAGCTTTAGCTGCTATCTTAGTGTGCCTTCAAATACGAATACTTCCAGTTACATAATACTATGATGGTGATGACCCTAACGCTAAACTCGAGACTAAAATAACAGTCCACAAACTACTTAGTGATGACATGGAGGCTTAGACTAAGCTGTAATCTGTGTTTGAGTTTATTTCATGAATTTGTTTCATACAAAAGCTAGTAATGCTAACTATATTATTAAATTTTAGACGATACATTGTGTACCTTTGAAAAGGATAACAGTAAGATAATAATTTTGTAAATATTTAGTTTTCCACATTCTTTTTGTGTTCAGTTTTGACAAAGAACATTTGCACATTAATTTATAACAACCCTTGTTGTGTTAGAAAATAAAAGTGATGAGTCACTGTATACTGTTGAGGTACTGAACACGTTGTTGGCAGATACAGCGGGTCATAACAACATGTTTTCACCTTACTAAGACAAAGTATGGTCTGAATTGTTGCAGTAATTTGTACATACACCAACAATTTTTTTTTCTGAATCTCAAATAAAATCGGAGCTTGATTAGATAGCTTTGTGTATAAATAGCATCCCACTTTCCGTGTGTATCATATGTCATACCAGCAGCTTTTAAGCTTTTCACAGGTTAATTACAGTGTAATATGGCACAGTTCAACATATAACAAAATACATTACCAAACTCATAGCAAGTCTAATAGATAACCTACATGTGTATTGATATATTCACACTCATGACTCAGCAGATAGTGCCTAACATACTGAAAGCTTGATTGTCTAACACCAGAGAGATTCAACACATTGATTTAAATGACAACATTACAGAAAACTTAAATGGAGTTCTTTTAAGAAGCTGCTAAGTTTCTACATGAAAAGAAGATAATGGAAAAAGTTTCTAAAATCCAATCTGAAGTTCATGTTTTCATGATTTGCAAACACTGGAGCACATGAGACCTCTATTTTGAGTTATGATGGGATCATATTGCAATGTCATTATTTTCCATTAGTGGGTCCTGCAGGCTCAAATCCCTATTCATCTCTTTGATATTCCCTAATAGTTTTTTTTGAATAAATTATTATCCTTTTATTCATCTATCTTTTACATGCTACGCCTATAATGGGCTACCTATAATTTTTGCACTTTTACCTTTTTTGAGTTAAGCATTAAATTCAAGTGCTTATATAGTTTATATGCTCAGATACTACACTTCAAAAAGAGGCATCTTCCTTACTCCAGATAACAAAAGGGGGAAGGATGTGACCTGAGTTTATCAGCTTATTTTACCAAGATCCCCTCACTTCTTGTTTATACTTTGGCTTGGCTGTTCTCAGGACTCCCAGGGGACTCACATTGCAACAAACCACAGAGCTACATGTAAACATTGGCCCGGCTTAACTTATGTTTACCCCACAACTCTTTAGGTCATTGCTGCGTCCCCCACGTTGACTGTACAACAGATACCAACACTGAGAGACAAGGAAGGGTAGAGTTTAGTAAGAATTTGCTTTCATGAGGTCATTTTTTAGTGATTAGAGATTAACGTTGGTCATCAACTAATTTGATCTTAGACATGTTTTGCAACATTTTGAAGAGTATAAAAATATAAACAGTACACAATCCAACAATGGATGGAAAATGGATAGGCTATATTTTAAACGATATGATGGAGTTTAGTTTAGCAGATTAACACTGATGCAGATATAGGCTTTGCTACAGTTATGTTTCAAGCCACGTTCTGAATAAGAAATGGGCCGTAAACCACGGTGAATATGGACCATATTCGTTTTGGACAATTCTTAAAGAGGATTAATTTTGCTGAACTGCTGAAAGCTATTTATTGGTTACCTCTTATTGCAGGCTTAGTGCCATTAATCCAGCTTTGGTATTTCAACAATATTAAGTGGCCACTTGTTCTTAGAATTAAAGCAGCAGGTTTCAGTGACTACTTTTGAGTGTAAACAGTCAGGAAGCTAAAGTAAGTGTTTTGCAAGCAGCCTTAGTTGCTAAAGTTAGTCTTGATGTGCTGCACTGGAAGGTTTTCTGTCCTACATCGGAAAGGTTTCAGATTCCAGTGTCATATTTCAAAATGCTAGGTCTCACTGAGTGTCACATTTCCACCGCTGTGGGAACTTTTTGTGGATGTTGTTTAGCAGTAAACTATTCACGTTCATGCGCTAATGTAACCGGTGTGTTCCTGCGTTGTGTCTGACAATGAATGGTAAAAGAAAGAAAGACCTCCAAGTAATTAACTTGCCCGCTCCGGCTCCTCTCCCACAGAGGAATTGTAGAAACTGGCGCATTTATTTTTACATTAAACATAAAGTACAAACTTACATGGAACATATTCGACATAAAATAAAAAAATAAAAAAAAATCTGACATACCTGACAATGAAAGTTAAAAGAAAGAAAGACCTCCAAGTAATTAAATTGCCTGCTCCTGCTCCTACAACCAAATACAAACAGTAGGGAAGGGGGTTAGCTCAACCCACCAATTTCCAAGCTAGCTAGAATTATCTATTCATGCTAGCATAGACTGTGCCTATAACACATGTGGCACACATGTACTACACATTTACAGCATCTAGCAAAGACAGGCAAATATGTGTAATTATAACAATATATATTTTATGACCCAGTTACACTAACATTAAAACAACACCAAGTCTTTCAATTAAACATAATGGCCATTTGTCCTTATCCTCGAAAATTACCAAATCAAATGAACATTTCTAATTAGGAACACTTAGATTGGGAACAATTAAAAATTGAAGTATGAGTCTCATCTGAGACCACTTTTGTGTCTACTTCTGTTTTGGTTAGGTTCTATTAAATGAAAATGTTGATTTTCACGGTGCCAAATTCAACCTCATCTACAATTGCTGCCACCAGTTTACATTTCTACATTTTTATTTCTTTAAACATATGCTATAGAAACATTTCAGATTTCACAGGTATTTTTTATCATTAGTTTACTTTGAAAGATAATACAGAATCTTGACTTTTTGCTATCAAAAACTGAGCTATGGATATTGTTACCACTTAGCCCAAGCACAAGTTACAAGCATGAGAATGTGAAACTGCATTACCTTAATTTAGTAGAAACCTGCTAGAGAGAATGCAATTGGAAAATGTGGCCTTGTGAATTTATAACCGTTTTTCCATAAGAACAGTACCTTACTATTCCTACAGGGTCAAAAATTGTGATACAGTTGTTTGGCCTGGCAAATTATTAACCCTAGGCCATTCAGCATATAAAACACAAGCCTGAGTGACAAACACATAGAGAGAAAAACTTGATTGTGCATGAAACCATGACACTTTTTGATATGTTTCCCACTCCAGACAATCCAAATATTTGGAAACCCCCCCCCGCGCGCTCCAAAATTCCATACCAAAACAGTGTAAACAACATGTCATTTTCATGCCTTTTGATCATTGAGCTATTCTGAGCGAACCTCCTGAGGTTTTGCAACTGGGGGTACAAGGTGCAGAGGCGATGCTCTGGTGTAACAACAAGCTGAGGTTTGTTTTTTTTATCTCCTTTCTCTCTTTCACTTTTTAGGATTGAGGTTTTGAAAAGGAATAATAAAACAAGTGTCAGCTAATTGGCAAGAGGAGCACACTATGGTGGATAAAAAAAAAAAGAAAAGAAAAACTACAAAGTGACTCCACGAGGGAAAAGTAGAAAGCTACATAGTAAGCACACACACACACACACTAGGGCTGAACGATATATCGCATTTGCGATAATATCGCGACATGATCAAGTGCAATTTTCTAACCGCAAAGGCTGCGATTATACTCTGGACATGTCCAAATTCATGGGCTGCATCCTCCTGAGGCCGCATTTGTAGACCGATTACGTCACAGCGACGCGCCGAAGGCTGTCCAAATTACTACCATATCCCAGAATTCATAGCGCGGCCCAGCCAAACTCCAGTTTCCAGCAATGGCGGCCGCTACTAAGTTTTAAAATTACTCATACTAATCTTTCTGGGTCACAAAATAAACTTTTAACATATTTTCAGGCGAGAAAGTAGTTGTGTAAACATCAAATATCTGCTCGGTTTATCAAGATATCCCATATTTGCAAAAGTGCTTGACGTTTTCAGAGGCGTCTGCTACCCACCAGCTCGACAGCTAGCCGGGAGCTCGAGGGTTACTGATGCGGCCGAGAACGGCACAACTCCCGGCACATCATTTTCAGATCACCGCGGAGTTTCGCTGCTCGGGTTAGAGAGCGGGTTAGAGACAACCTAAAAATGTTATTGTTGGGCTTTTTTCAGTGTTTTGTTTGTTCGTGAGTAAATCGGTTTGGCTGAGATTAAAGTTATTAGATTAGATAAAATAAAACTTTATTAATCCCCCGGGTGGGTTCCTCCTTGGTTTTCACACAGCTGACTAAACGTCAAACAGAAAACTTATTAAACAGAAGTATGAGACAGTCGAGAATTTACACCAGTGTCTGGTTATATTTTAGATGGCAAGAAGCAGACGGCCGAGTTTATTAAACTCCACCGAGACAGCGGTGACGCTAATCAGAACTAGACCGTCCAATTTCACGCCTTTAAACTTTAAAGGCGTGTTTGTGTGTGTGTTTATACAATTGCTATTATGTTTGCACTTTATGTGTAATGTTACTGACTGCAGAGATCAGTAAGATGTGTGTATTTTTTATTTATTAGTTTTATTTATTTAATATTATTTTTTAATTGAATGACTGTCTAGTAGTTCACAGATGTCGAAAAACTGAGCGTGGTAAAGCCACTGATTTTTTTTATGTATATTTCTGCAATCTGCACATTGTACTGACTTTCATTTTAATGTTTACACCAGGGTTCCTTGTCAGCACTTTATGCTCAGATGTTTGTAAGCTAAAAATAAACTATTGTGTATGTTCAAATATACTGTTGTGATTGAAGAAGTTAAATAAAAATGTCAGTCATCAATTCATGCATCACCTCATGTCATCATAACAGAGGTCTGTCTTCCAGGAAAGAACAGTTTAAAATTAATGTAATATAGTATTGGCCATACTATATGATGTATTGCTTGTCTTTGTTTAATAATACAGAAGACAAAGACCTTAAAAAATAATCGCATATCGCATCGCAATAGCAATATTGGGGCAAAAAAAAAAAAATCGCAATTAGATTATTTTCCATAATCGTTCAGCCCTAACACACACACACACACACACACACACACACACACACACACACACACACACACACACGGGTTTTAAAAGGCATTCTCCTGTTGCGGAACAATCCCTAGTTGACTACTTTTATGCTTTCATTGTTAAATTTTTAATATTTTTGCCTTTTGTCTTGACACAGATAAATACAGTGCGTATTAATGCTACAATAAGTCTCCGTCTGAAGCATTTAACTTCGAGCGACAACCTAGACCTGATTCCAACTGTTACAGAAAAAGGTGGGAGGTGAGGTTTATTGCATTTGCACTCAGATAAACTATTAGTCACAGCAAGTTTATGGGAGAATGGAGACCTTCTGTCTCAGGGTCCAGTAAAGAAACATTAGTTAAAAGAAGTCAAGTTAAAACTTAATATCAGCAAGCTGGTAATATTTTGTAGTAATATCAGCAGTTCGCTTTCCACACATTTAAGTGGCTGCATCATATTCTCTGTCTTTAATTTGGTTTTCAGATTCTGATGAATCAGCAGTATAATGTTCATACATAAAGTGTTAAGTATAGAAGTTGAATATAACTTCTCCTTCTGTGTCTTCTGCTGATATTACACACTTTGTTTAATCCATATATACATTGCACAAAAAATTTAAAGCAACACATTTTAATCAGAGAGCAGGATAACTCAAACTTGAAGACTTCATGAGGGTCACCTGAGGGCCTGACATGCTTTTGTGCTCACTGCCCAGCACCATAGAGCCCGACTGTCATCTGCCACCGAATACTAGAATTGTCCAGGCCACCATTGCCACCCTGTGCTGTTTACAGATGAGAGCAGGTTCAGCCTGAGCACATGCAACAGACATGAAAGGGTCTGGAGAAGCTGTAGAGAAGGTTATGGTGTCTGTAACATTGTTCAGCATTGTGGTTTGGTGGGTCAGTAACAGTCTGGAGGGATGCACAGATCTCTACAGGCTACATCATGGCACTCCTTACTGCCATTAGGTATGATGAAATCTCTGGACCCACTGTCAGTCTTGGGTTCCTCCTGGTGCACAGCAATGAGATGCAACCTCATGTGGCAGGAGTATGCAGTCAGTTCCTGGAGGCCCCCATGCTCACCTGACCTAAATCCCTCAGAACACTTACAAGACATCATGTTTCGGACCATCTGACACCACCAGTTTGCACCTCAGATTGTCCAGAAGCTTCTCGATGCCTTAGTCCAGAATTTGGAGATCATCAAAGCATCATTCACCATCTCATTGGGAACATGCCCAAACATAAAAACTACTAAGCACCCTTTTGATAGCTGCAATTACATTTATAATGACACTTTGCAATGACACTAGCCTAACTAGAGTTTTGGGGTGTTTTTTAATTCACTCCACTGAACGTTAATAATTTTAATTTCCCTCAAACAATGTGACATCCTTTTGTTCCTAACCCATTGCCTAGTCCATCCCATATGGAAAAGAAATATATAAAAATTATAAAGTTTGTATCTGTCTTGTGTGAAACTTGTATGAAAAGCATATAAGAGTGAAAACAGATATAAGATCCCTTGAAAAATTATATAATGAAACTTGTATGTTTTGGATACTTACTAAAACAATATATGAAAGTAATGAGATCTGATGTGTTTTCACGCTTTTTTTAAGGAGTATATTTTAGAAATGGGATGCTAGACTCCAAGATAGCTATTGTGGTATCTACAGGGAACTGCAATACCTAGCTGAAGAAAAAAAAAATCCAAGCCAAAAAACATTTCTCATAACAACTTGGCAGCAGGGAAAACAGAAGCCCAGCTGCAATTTAGCGGACATTCATATATTGCTCTGAAAGACAAATCAAGCCAGCGTTAAGTGAGGAGGCTGCAGCATGGCAAGCCTGACAGCTGTTTAGGGTGGTAAGTAAAATAGAAAACTGAGGCTGCTTTTAGTTTTTTTCTCTTTGGTTTTGGATGATTTAGCTCAAAACACGCCTTGAAACAACCACATGATATTTTTTTCTTCATCCTTTTCTTCATTTAAAATCTTTCTGCACAAAAGGAGGGCCAGTTTTTATCTAATTTTATTTTTATAATGTACATTCATAGTCACATAGGGGCAAGCAGACAGATAAAATCCAAGCACAGACAGACACACACACACACACACACACACACACACACACACACAAATGGAGGTGTACTTATTTATGCACAAATGTGCAAACACATAAATCACTGACACATCAACCACACGCAAAAAGCTTTTCCACATTGTTCATTTCATGGGTGACACCAGCCATCACATAGTGGAGGACACATTTGCACTCTTTTACCATGCTAATAATATGCTATCATCAGGCCGAACGACAAATGCACCGCTCATGGCTATAATCTTGTCAGCTGTCTCACACGGTGGATGATGTGCAGACACTCAAAGCCATTTGGCATGTAAGCCTGAGATCCCACAGCCCCAGCTTAATTGGATTTTGAAATGCAGTGTGTGCATTCATCTGTGGGTGTATGCGCATATGCAGCGGTATTTCAGCACATCTGAGTGTTTTCATACATGTGCATCTGCACTCTCATCTGACACATAAAATCACTGTCAGGTGAGAATCTTGTAAATTACATCTTTGCAGAAGCAGAGAAAAGCAGCCTTGATCTTAAACAGCTTGTGTTTTGAGTTTAATTGGTTTTGAAAGGATGCCATCAGATCTGGCCATGCGACGCCTTTTCTCATAGATTGGTGAAGAACTAAATCTTGAACTTGAGTAAAAGAAGCAATAATGAGAAAGCATTCTGTGACAGCTAAAAACCATGCTTTCAAACTATAACTGTAGCTTATTACGAGTTATGCACATGCTTTCATTAGTTTATCCCTTTCCATCATTACTGACATTCACTATTTACCATGTTCATTCCATTACAAATTCCAGTGGATCTCTTAATTAAATCTGCTTCATTGCTGTCATTTATTTTTATAGGCAATTTCGTTCCTCTCTTTGTTTATTTAAAACTATAAATAATGAACAAAATAACAATCATTATCATTAAGCATGTTTGGAAACCCAAAACAGGAAAAATGAATTCCAATTAAACTTCCATATTTCTTGTGCATTGTGTTGTGTAAACCACTGTGCATGTATTTGTCTCTTTATATCTGGAGGCTGTTCATGGAAAGAGATCTTTTCTCTGAAAAAGTAGGTACAAGTATTGAGTGAGTTAAAAGGTGATTTTTTTTTTTTTTTTTTTTTTTTTTTAACCTCGTGGTGTTCTGTCAGTAAGATTTCTTTCACAATAATTTAGAGAATTTCTTTCATAATAGTTCCAAGTGCTGCATCTGACCAGAGTCATACCCAGCTCTCAATATATCCATAAAGCTTACAGGATGACGCCTTAAGTCAGCTTTGAATGCAGTGGACATACATACTGTAGTTGTGATATCATATACGGGGCATATAAAAAAGGAAATTTGGTCCAACATTTTAGGTGCTGTCTCTCTCTCCCTGTCAGCTTTACTTCTGAAGGAAATGGTTCGGATAATGTGATTAAAATATATTATCATTCCCGGCAGAGGCACTGCTTGCCACCAGGCAAGGCAGGCAACGGCTTGGGCCCCCAGGCCAGCGGGGGGGCTCCCAGGGGCTGACAAACTTTAGACCACAGCACTGTTAATGTGCAAATGTTTACAAGTGACAAGAGCAGTTCTCCTTCTGGGATAAAAAAAAAGAAAAAGAAAGCGGAAAAAAGGGAAAGATGTGAAAAGAGCAAGGCAGTGGTGAGTGGAACATAACAAGAATTCTTAAAATGAAAAAACAAAAGTTTTTTTTTTTTAATGTAATCTTATTAATGTGTTACTTTTATAAATATGTTATACTATATCACTTTATTATCATTTGGTATTAAGTTTCTGGTCACTTAAATTCATATGATTTATTTATTTTATTATTTATAACATGACAACAATGACCTCTGTGTCCCCACTAAGAATTGCTGCTGTTCCTGGCATAACTCTTGGAATCATCCTGCTGGTTTGGATGTTGTAACATTGCAGAGTTCACTGCTTTTAGCATTTAACAATACAACTAAAAACCAGTTCCACAAAAATAAACCTGTGATAAATCAGAAATATCCTTCAAGTATATGTAGAGACAAACTTTAAAGGGAGCAACCAAGGAAGGCTCGCTCAATTAGCTGGCTTGCAGATGCTCTGGCTTGGGTTCAAGTCCAACCTAAAGCCCTACTGCATCTCATCACCCACACTCTGCTCTGTCAAGCAAGGAAACAAAAACCTTGGAAAACAAATTACAAAACAAGAAATCCATCCATCCGTTCATCCATGCATCCAGTGAAAGGTTTCTGTTCTGGACACAGTTTGCATTTTACCTCACAAATAAAACTAATGTTCATATCTCTACTCCACATAAGGTTCCGACTGCTCAGCTGTCTTCTTCCTCTCTTCATATTAAAAACCAAAATTAGCTGATTGTTGCACAAGCGCTATAATCAGGTATTCATCTTTACTTTTCACCAGCCCTCATCACTTTTGTTGATCTATATATACACACACCACCTCATCTCTGGGTGTAACCTCAGATTGAAGATTTCTACCTGGTCTCTTGTGTTAGTTGAGTCTGCCTCCTACTAAGCAGTTCACGTCATAATAATTTGGTATTTCTAATGGCTAAGATTATTAATGATCCACTGTGTCATTCAGATGAAAAAGCGCTTTTGGGAAAAAAGTGACATAGATGATGAGATGTTTATTGTAATATATAAATACATACATTTTATATTGTGAGAAACAACTAAGCACCATATAATGATTTTTCTTGGAATGTACTGGTGGAGTAACTCAAAGAACATATAGATAAATGAAGCAATAGAAGCTCTAAAATGTACTAAATTACAGTAAATGTAAATATATAGAATCT
Source organism: Rhamphochromis sp. 'chilingali' (assembly GCF_963969265.1). Taxonomy (NCBI): domain Eukaryota; kingdom Metazoa; phylum Chordata; class Actinopteri; order Cichliformes; family Cichlidae; genus Rhamphochromis; species Rhamphochromis sp. 'chilingali'. Next base: position 30,240,174 of record NC_137943.1, read on the forward strand.
AAGTAAATGCTCCCAGGTACTTTGTACCTGTAAAAGCATGAAATCATCTAAATTGAAAGGAGCTGGCACACAAATGGCAGTGGGTGCTTTCACTTTCCTATTTCCCACGTGTCTGTGGTTGCTCTTGCATGCATGAAAGTTCATAAACCCTAAAATGAAAGGTATGAGATAGCTGGGTGAAAGATTGCTAGTGTGTGAGATAGAAGTGGCCGCTCCACTGCCTTTCAGAGAGACAAGGGAGCCAGCGTCTTGTCTATACTCACCCAAACCACCTTACCTGGTCTCGTCGGAATTCAGCGTCCCTGTTGACTCCAAACAGTAAAGTGTGTAAGTGAACCTATGGAAGGAGCCAAACTGATGACAGATTTTCAGACCGTGATCATTCACAGTGTGGAGGAAGTGACTCTTTCTCTCAACTGTCAGGCAAGATTGAACGGTTTAAGGAAAAACTGTGGAGTCAGAAAGAAGAGGCAATACTCCACTTATTAAGGATCAAGAATAAGTTTTTAGACTGAGAACTCATATTTCTGCTGACTTTTGCAGACATCAGTAAATGTAAGAGGAAGGGAAGCAGACAGGGTAAAGTTTTCAGTCTGCCACATAGAAATAAAGTAGGTGGATGTTTCAATGGAATATTCAAACGGTTATGGAAAGTCTCGAAGTCGGCACAGCTGTAAAAATTAATTCATCACAAAGATTTTCTCTAATCCAAGGGGGGGGAAAAAAGACAGAAATTCCCACAGACCGTTAACCATAAAATGTCATGCAAGTTTTTCACAGCCGCAGCGAGGCAGAAGTTTTCAGTCTTTTACAGTGAAAAGAAAAGAGGCAATCTGATGAATAGAATAGTTCATAAAACAGAAAGAAAAATGGCCTCGGAGCCAGTAAAGTCAATCTGGAGTAGTAAAAATGAACACAGCTGAGTAACAAATAATGTTTTTAAAGCATTGTTACGAAGCTGACTTCATAATCAGCAACTCCATTTGAGTGAGGGTACTGTGCTGCACTGAATAAAGGTTTGATGTTGTGCCAGTCGATAACTGTCTATAAAGGAACTGAAAGCTGACGATTTCATATAAAGGATGCTGTAATAGCTTAATTTAGCAGAATCTACATTTTCCTCCTGTATTACATGAAGTTATCAAGAAACTGTAAACAGAATAACAAGATGTAAACAGCTTATTGTGATTAGCAGCTTTGTTTCATTACTTGGTGGGTAGCCATTATAATTATAATGGTGGTTGGAGGACCAGTAAATTAAAAAATGAATATAAATTTAAACAAGTTTTGAATTCATGCTAAAGATGACTTCATGGTAGGCCTGTACCCTTTAAGAGTTCCCGGTAAACCCCGATTTATTTTAGTATTTTTAAAAATGTTTTCATTTCATTCTTATCCTAAAAACAGCTCAGTTTTCCATTGCAATACGTGGAACTGGTAGATTTCCAGGAAATGACAGATTATAGTTAAGTGTCTCTTCTTGCAGAAGTATTCAAACAGAAAGCACTGAAATATGGGAGGAGAGATAGTACTATAGATAGATCGAGGGATACAGGAAAGAGTGGGGGAGACAGAGTTTTCCCGACTTTCCTAGAAGCCATCTGTCTTTGTTTGAAGAGTATGACTGCTGTCAGGTTGCTGCGATAGAGACATAAACAAACAGGGGGATCACAGCTCCTTATCGCTGCTCATTTCTCCACCCTAACAAGACAAACACCAGCAATCCTGTCATGTTGACTGTGTACATGCATGTGCTAGGGCAGGAGGTTTATGTGTATGTGTTTGTTCATCTCGCTGTTTTGTGGTACAGTAAAGCTTGGCCAGAAAGAGGTGCATATTTTATGAAACATGATGCAAATCCAGAGAAATACGACTACAGGGCTAGCGGGTGCAGGCAACATTAGAAAATATTAATGTTGATTGTTGCAGCATTATATCCAGTTCATCTGACTTTACTTGATTGTTATGATGTCTGACATAGCTGGGCACAAGTGTTTGTAACGGATCTAACTGGCAAGGGGAAAAAAAAAAAGATACATTTACAGTCTCTTCAATAAGCAAATTTACAAGGACGCAACTTAAAATTGTCTTTTGATACTACAAAAGTTTTACATAGTAGAATTATGGTTGATATGACAATCAACAAATTATTGACAACGTGCAATTGCACATGACTTAGTGATTAAGAGGGTTAATGCCAACTTCTGTCCATGTTTATAACTGGAGGGAAAAAAGGAATCGCAGCTCATTGTGAGTGCATGTCGTTACTGTAGCAACCCAAAGTCAAACTTTCATAAGTCATGCATCCTTGCAAATAATACACAATCCAATCACAGCTGTGTGCAACATATTGCAGCATCTGCAGTCTTCCGTGAAGATGCAGGTTAATGACAAGCATTCCTGGTTTGGTGTCAAAACTGTCAGCTGTACATCATCAGTGTCTTGTAACGCGGCGACACCTTTTTGCCTAACGAAAAGAAAGGCGAGAGCTTAAACAAGTGACGGCTCTCATGCCTTTCAAATGAATTTCAAATGAAACAAAACAAGCAAACAATAATATCATACAGCAAATTAAGCTAATGAAAGAAACTGGGAATATCAGGATTTAGTATTTGTGCATGTGTGTGTGTCAGTATAAAGTCAAATATAATGAGACCTCATTCAGTCTCAGGTCTGCTCACTCACTGTAAAAGTGCACTGAGAGACCGCGTCATCTGCAATTCAAATGAGCAATTCACTGATTAGTTAACAGAGCCAAAAGGTCTTAATATAGTCAAGTAATGACTGAAATGCAATTTCCATTCAATCAGTGCTTTTACTTATAATGACTGATATGGAACTCATATCAGCAAAGCAGCGTAATGATAGAACTTTGTGCAAATACTTGCTTAAGCAAACACACATTTGACTCTGAATGTGAGATAATTGGCAAGATATGGGGGAAAATGTCTTTTGCTGCTGAGCCTAATTAGGGAGAGAACATTTTCATAGCTGCCAAACAACAGCAGACAAACCAAAGGTGCCCTATAAAGAATCTGTGGCTTCATTATAATGTGACATCTGATGGTGTGGGAGAGGAGGAACTGTGACAACACCAACATCCGAAGATCATGAATGCTAATGTAAAAGTTCTTTTACAAATGAAAACTTGTAAACGGGTAAAATCAATATGACAGGAACAAGGCTGTGGAGGATGCGTTGTGAAGATCAATACACTTGCTTCGATCTGTGGAAGGCAGTTCGCTGGAGTTTTGATGAAGCACCGGAGGTCAAAGGTTACTGTTGGCATTGATCACTAACAAATGAAGATCATCAGAGAGCCTTCCTGTTAGATCGATGATAAGTTTCTAAAGAGATGATTTATGGAGGACGTTTTTCTTATCAAAATAGCTATTCAAGGTGGGAGAAAGCAGGTGAGGTTTGTTGGCAGATTTTCCTTTCTATCTGAGGGTTAGCAGCTACATGCTGACAGCTTGTCGGGAGCATAAAAAGTAACTTTCCCAAAAAGCCATCATTTCATCTCTGAGGAGCGCATATAATAACTATTTACCTGGTTTTCAACCAAAAGTATTTTAGTCCATGATGCAGGTAGGTTGTGACAAATAATCAACATTTTTTGATACAGTAAGCGATTAGGTCAGTCAAAAAGCAAAAACACGAGCTAAAACAAAGACAAGTATTCGCACACTCATGTGCACCGATCATTTCTATGCAGATATTAATACATACTCACTAAAACATTTCCTGTGAGACATTTTACTTCAAGCAGCATCATATTCTAAAAAAGAAAAACAATCTGCATTTGTACATGCAGTAGGGCCTCTATGCATTTCTGCAAACTGAACAGCAGGAATGATGCCGAGGTATCACATCTCAGTCCTCAAAGCACTTTGCAACTTGGAAATAATTCAAACAAGCCTGTGCTCAGATGATGTTTTCTATATTTGTTGCAGAGGATAATGATGCTGTTATCACACTGTGTAACAATCTCCATTTACTCTTTGCTCGGCAGTTGCTACTTCACTTTGCTTTCTAACTGTAGGAAAACACTTCAGGAACAAATGTGATAATCATGATTTGCACCAAGAATAGCTAATTAGATACTTCAATTTTTGCAGGTGAGGCAATAGTTAAGTTACTTACATGGATAATGACTTTGTCTACGTGTGAGAAAATTTCCTGCATAGCTCAAGACTAGCATTTTGACTTAATTTAAACTTTGCACAAAAAGCAGGGAAATTTGCGTTTGTTTATTATTTCTTTGTTGCTTCTTGACAATAAATCTTATACTGTTGGAAGCCTGTATATGAAGACTACAGTACAATGCAAACACTGCCGTCATAGCTGCACATTGATGACTGGCCTTTGTACACGGAAATGCAAATTCCCAGGGACACACAGTGACCTTGTCTTTATAAGGCCAGAGTTTGCTTTCAATGCCTTGTGGTCATTTGATTAATTGCAAATTTGATCAGAGAATTTTCATGACTAAACTAAAACTTGATCCAGCATACGAGTGCTGATTTGCTTGTAGGTCACAATGTGCACTTTATGAGGACTGCAAGGTAAGAGGATATAGTCCGAGTTAATTAATGACACAGCAGCCATTTTTTGTTTTTGCACCTTAGTTTTACCACTATCGTTACTTTTTTTCCTCTCCAACTGGTGACTTTAATTTTTGAACTATAAATAGGTGAATGTCAAGACTTCTGACATGATTATTAGGCCGTCTCTTATCATGTTATTCAACCTCTGTCCTGCTGTAATACATGGCTGGCCTGTTTTTAAACAACATTTCTAAACTGCCATTAATTAAAAGAGTGATTTATCTTTGCAGGGCAGAAACAGGCTGAGATAAAACCAAGTTTTGTGTCACACATATAGATGTTATGGTCTAATTTTCATTGAATTTTGATTCCTGTTTTGATCGGGTAGTGTCTTTCTTGTGTTTCTAACACTATTATTTCTCCCTCTGTATGTATGTATGTGTCTTTTCTGGTATCATGTTTAGTCTTCACAATTTGATGCACTGTGATAATTGTTTTTGTTGTGTTAAGGATGTGAATAGAGTTCAATTCCTTGGCAATGTTAGTCTGCTTGCATATCAATTCTGCTTATTGGTTCCAAATGCGCTTCAATCAGCTGTTTTAGGTATGTGTGCTGGAGAAAGTAATTGGTGGCGCAGCCTACAGTCTACAGCATGGATATGGACATTTTATTATATTTAATTGCATGAACAGACAAGAGAGTAATGGTAAAGTGGAAACAGGAGAGATACAGGGGAGGAAAAAAAAAAGCACTATGCGGCTAACACAACTTTGGCTCTTTTCAAGCACTGGGACTGACAGCATGCTAATGCTAAGCTAGCCAGCAAGCCAGAGTAAGGTTAAAGCTAAGTGAACGCTAACCCCAGCCCAGCAGCCAGACCTGGAACAGGTAACAAAGACAGTGATGAGCAGTGAGGCTACTGCCTCTGTTTCTATCCGACCATTTTTCTACAGTAGAAGTCACTTTGTGCTGGTTTTCATCTCTGCTTTGTGCTTATACTTAAATACTAAAAGAAGATCACATGCATGTTCTCATTAAAATACAGATTTGTATTGGTGCGTGGGACTGTAACCTATCTGTTATATAGTTAATGGTAATTATGAGAAAGTGCATTTCACGTCATTTTACGGAGAAACCTGAAAGTAATGCAAAGATTTGTATAACTAATTACTCCAGGGACTAATTAAGTAATGTAATGAATTACTTTAAAAAAGGTTGTGTATAATACATTAATTTTGAGTAATGATCCCAACACTGAACACAACAAAAAGGGGAAATAACTCTAAAATGCACAAACATTTGACCACACAGAATGCAATTAATTTACACGAATTAATGTTTTTCGTATGCTGCTTAAATATGGTGATGACTCTCAAACGAGAGTGAATGAGAACCCAATGTGAAGCAATAAGGAGCTGAATCGATAAGTAATATCGATAATATGCGTAGAATGGGAGGCAGAGCGTTCAGCTTTCAGGCCCTTCTTCTGAGGAACCAGCTTCCAGTTTGGATTCACGAGACAGACACCATCTCTACTATTAAAATTTGACTTAAAACTTTGCTTTTTGATAAAGCATTTGGCCAGGGTTGGATCATGTGACCCTAAATCCTCCCTTAGTTATACGGCAAAAGGTGTAGGCTGGGGACTCCCATGATGCATTGTTTCTTCTTCAGCCACCTTTTTCATTCAGTATGTGTTTATACACCTCTCTGCATTTAATTATTAGTTATTCTTCATCTCTGGCTCTCTTCCATAGCATGTCTAGGACTTGACTAGGTAGATGGACGCCCCTCCCCTCTGCTGGAGGTTTTTTTTTTTCTTTCGTTTTCTATTAAAAGAGTTTTTCCTTCCCACTGTCACCAAAGCGCGTGCTCATAGGGGGTCATGTGACTGTTGGGGGTTTTTGTTGGGTCTTTACCTTACAACATAAAGCATCTTGAGGCAACTGTTGTGATTTGGCCCTATATAAATAAACTGAATTGAACTGATCATAAATTCTTATCAATTCTCATCCCTGGTTGTGCATCTTTGATTTTTACTTCCTGGTTTGTCTTCTTTCCTTTGTGATTGTCTGCTCTACCTTTGTTCTCATCTGTTGTTTAAACCTCTCTATCAGTATGCCCTGTCTGTACACCTGTGTAAAATTTAGGTAACTCATGCTTGTTATTTGGATGCCTGCTTCGTGTTCATTTTGTTAGTGTACGTTTTTGGATTTTGCATTAGCTGAAACTAAGCCTTGCTTTTTGTTATTTGATCTAGCTTGTAATCCTGCATGTGGTCCCCTCTGATTCCTGACCTGCTCCTATAAGCATTTGCTGTTGGACCTGAAGAATCAATTTACACTTAATTCATTGCATTGTTTCAGCTTATTAAATGTTAGCTTAACCTGCTGCATTTTTAAAAAATAAGGAATGATTTTGCACCCGAGTATGTGTGAGTACGGTCTTTGCCCAGGAGATTTTAATCTCACTTTGTTACTGATAGGTTTGTAGCTTGAACCCATCCACTGGAACGTTGAAGACAATATAATTACACTGCAAAGCAAGACACAAGTAGGCAAGCTTCTTCATGTTTCTCGTGCACGGGAGAGAACCGGACAGGCACCGTTCCTTCGCTTGACCCCAGTTGCTCTCGTCCGTTCTCCCGTACCACTGTTCTTTTATTGAGGTTACATGAATATGCATAAGTTCATTAACATATGACGTCTACATACACACAAAGAGTACCTTGCCTGTGTGTGTGTGTGTGTGTGTGTGTGTGTGGGGACTGCTGATCAAAGGGTCAAACATCCTTGGTCAGGAAGAGGGTAGCCTCCCCCTCACCCTAGATGGTTCATCCTAGATAACACGGTGAGGAAGTCCTGCAGTTCATCTAAACAAAGAGCACTTAGACTAGAACAGACGCAACTACGTTAATCCTACCATAAAACAATAAGACACGGTATGACCTCTCATGCTCCCAAAGTGCTGTCTAATACACACAAAGTTTGCAGACTATCAAGGATCAAAACCTCTACCAATCTACAACTAATTACAAAACTCTAAGCATATATAAGTAAATATTTCTAAGCATAAATGACAATCAACAATACAAATCTAACATTTACATAGCTTGCATTTGATGCTCTTCCTCAAGTCACTTTAGAGTCCACACATTACTGTCCTTAAAAAAAAAAAAAGTCACATTTAATGATCTCAGATTACATTATTATCAATGGGGGATATTCAGCAAATTGTAATACTAGAGATAAGCACCCTCAAAGCGCCCCTTGAAATGATGGAGCTCCAGTTTGAGAGTAGCTACCAATTGCCAAGTCACACAAGAATTAGAGGCACATCTTTCACATGAAAGAAAAAATATATATAAATGCATGGAAGCAGGGTAATTTTTCTGCCATCTGAGTCAAAACTGCATGATACAGATGTAAGATGTGCACAGTTAGCTTGTTCCCATACTTTTAGACTAAAAAGTGAGATGAAATTTTGCTAGCCTATAAACGCCACAGCAGAGGTAGCCTCCTTCAAGTGCAAATTTATTCTACTCTGTTCATCTACAGGCAGTGTGTAACCTAGGAGATCTGTTGGCATGTTTGTGAGCCTGAGTCAGTCAGTGATGTATGATCATCTCTTAAATATCACTTTTCTTTGAATCTGCATACTCTTCTCAAGGCTTTATCATTCTTGGAGTCCAAGAATGACTTGCAATCCAAGCATATTAAGACATTTCAGCTAGCTGATTCATGTATTTAAAAAACTGCGGCATGGAGAGTGATTCAACATTTTGGTCTATAGCAGTTAAATACCATACCTGTTATGATGGTGCTGTGTGGCAGGCAAGGCAGGACCCAAACACAGGACTCAGAGACAGGGGAATAAACTCCAAGAGGCAGCTTTATTGCTGTAGCAAAAAGAAGAAAAAACAAAATCCTCAAACACAAAAGCACTAACCAACAAAAACTCAGAAACTAGAAATAAACAACTAGGAAATTACCTCTAGTACTTTACCCAGGGAGACAGCAGGTTGAAGATTTAAACAGGATTACGAGGGGAAGGGCAGCAGGTGGGAACACAGGAGAAACAAATCAAACATAACGAGATGGGGTGACGCAAAAGTAAACACAATGCACGCAAGACCAGGACTACCAAAATAAAACAGGAAATACAACACAGAGACATAAAGTGAGGGACAGTGAGAGAGCAATGAGACAAGATGGGCTGAGGAGAACACAGATGAGACCAAGACAACCAGGACACAAAGGGGAACAAAACGAACAGGTAACTAGAAATTAGAATTAAATGATTAAACTAGAAAGTACAAGGAAACTAAACAATACCAAACAAAGACCAAGAAACACAAATCACTACAATGATAAGTAAACTAGGCCAAAAAAGTCCAAAAACATAGTATTTGCTTCAACCATATAATCGTGTTTGGTAGCGTTTGGAAAATTAAGTAATTGAAGGTTTGTAATTATAAAGAAATTATATCAAACAAATGTTAACATGCCGTCGATAGCAGTGTTCAGAGTAAATAAGTAAACCAATACTGTAATCATATTACATATATCTGCACATATCGTAGTAACGTAACATACAGTATTACCTGTTTAACCATCCATCAGTTTTCTTAGCTACTGTCCAGTTCACTGTCTCAGTGGGGCTCCAACCTATCCCAGCTGTAACTGGTGAGAGGCAGGATACGCTCTGCTCAGGTCACTGAGACAGACAGACAAACAATTACTTCCACTCACATTCACACTCACAGACCATTTTAAAATCATCAGTTAACCTTGCATCCATGTTTATGGACTTTGGAAAGAAACTGGAATACATGCATGTACATTTCAGAAGAGCTGCAGCTGGCTTGCAATTTTGAACCAAGTACCTGGTTGCTGTTAGGTAACAGTGCAAACCACGGCATCATCATTCACCACCGCTGTTGTTGCATTTCATATGTGGGATATTTAGATCTGCAGTGATGTTCACTTATTTTGCTTATTGGTTGTGCAGAGATAGGGATTTTGGTAATTCAGCTAAGGAAAACACTATGGAGATAGTATGCTGATACTTGTAGGCAGTTCTTCAAACTTGATGACCGTAATCTTATTTCCAGACTCAAAAACAAAAAACACGAAAACTTTTTAGAAATTAGATAAAACTTTATTAATCCCTCGGGTGGGTTCCTCGGGAATTTTCTGCAATAACGCTCATTACAAAGTAGTTCTTTGTATATTATGACTTTCCATGACTTTCCAGGACAGGGACTAAGCTATAGCAGAAAATCAGCATGAACATCAAGATTACTAGTTGATTGCATGTTTCTGACAACATGCTTGCATGGACAATAGACAATATGTAGATGTGGGTATGCAAAGCTCTGTGTAGCGCTTGTGGACCTCCATGCCAGGATCTTTCCTGAGTTTTTCAAGTGACTAACAAGTTCCTGAAAGTTAACAAATGAGAACATTTGTTACCTATTTGTTTTTTATTTTTGTTTTTTTAAAGTGAGAACAAACATAACACTACTGCTTTTGATTAAAGCTCAAGTGCAATATTGCCAGAAAAAGTATTGAAACGTGGAAACACACTGTCAAAGGCACTCTGAAAGTTTCTCACAAATCAGCAGTTTTTCAGAAAGAGCCTTTTATACGTCTTTTTTCTGGAAACTGAAAGAGCTGCATCATCAGACGTCCTGTGTTTTGTTGGCTCAGCCTCCATCTCCCCCTGGCTGGCTGCCTCTGTCTTTGTCTCCACTGCTGCCTCATTGCTCCTCCTTTACTGGCCCATGAGCAGCAGGATGTATATCTTGATCTAACTGATGGCTCATTGCCAGTTCCAGCCATCAGAGGAACCTCTTTTCTCTTTTCCTATTCCTGTTTAACTTATTTAGGGGCAAATAGTTGCTGGACAGGTATGGTATGAATGGACTAAATATCTCATTTCAATAAAGTAAATTGTCTACTTGGTTGTGAGTCTGCAGCATTTTAGCAGAACATAATACATGGCCTTAAAAGCAGTGACAGTAGTGGTCAGGGTGGTGGCTGCAGTTTCTGCTACTGCTTCCACTGTTTTCAGTGAAACAATGAAAACAATGACAAGGAGCAAAACTAACTTTAATATCTGATCATCCATCCACATAATCTTCTTAAAATTGATGCCAATGGAATAAATGGCTCATACACTAGTAAAATGACACTTTCACTGTTCCAAAATATTGCTTCTGGATGGTTCAAACCAGATGTAACAATCTTATTGAATTAACCAGTCACAGGGCTCCACCTGTGTCCACATCATACAAGGATACACACACAACCTGAAGGGAGAAGAGACCTCGGCCACAAATGTGAAGATACACATTACTGGAAGCCCATAATGAAAGGAATGAAAAGAAATGAATGAACAAAAAAATAAGCCGTAAGATCCTCAAATTTAATATTAATGATAAATGGAGGCTTCAATTTAGACATAAAATGCTACATAAATTGGTGTTAGCTTTCATTTGCTTTTGCCTTTTTATATTCATCTATTCCTTTATTTCCTTCTCTTCTTGTCCCATTGGTGTGAGGCTGGAAACTATCCCAGCTGTCACAAGACTGAGAAGGTACACTAAGTAATTGTAGCCAGTCCATCACAAGACAAACACAGAATAATTCATGGTCATAATTTGGAATCAACAGGTGAACATGCATGCCTTTCTTAGGTGAAAGAAAGCCAGATTTCCCAGAGACAGCCCATGCAGTCACAGAGAAAATCTGCAGTCTCCACACAGGAAATCCCCAGCCAGCAGGTTTGAACCAGGAACCTTCTTACCGTGAGGCAGCAGTGGTAACCACTGTACCATGCTTGTATGAATCCCTCTATTACAAGATTGATAAAAGGCCAAATCCTGGTGTCCATGTACGTCAATCTGCAACACACAGAGCCTTTTCATGAAAAATAAATAGTCCCCTTGATTCTAAGAGCCTCACTTCAATGGTATTTCCCAGCTGAAGGCAAGCCACATGAGTAGACCACATGACACCTTTTGAAGGATAACCCTAAAATTTTATAATGAATTTATGTTAAATGAATGGAGAAAGCAAAGAGAAAGGTCATTCCTCCACTTTCTTAATCGCTTTCCTAATTCAGCGTTACAGTGGGGACTAGAGCCTATCCCAGCTGACACTGGGCGAGAGATGGGGTACACCATGTACAAGGCACCAGTCAATCACAAGGTTAATACAGAGAGACAGACAATCTCGCATTTGTACCTAGCTGCACTCAATTTAGAATCACCAATTAACCTAACAAGCATGTCTTTGGACTGTAGGAGGAAGGAGTACCCACGGGGAACCGGGGAGATACAAAGAAAACATTACACCACAGTTTCAAACTAACGATTTATGAATTTATCTATTTTTTAAAATAATTTTGATATCTCTAATTGAAAATTAATTTATCTGAGTCATTTATTTATTCGTGTATTTATTTTTGATGTCCTCCAAAGGGTAGGAGTAGCACTGTGCATATGCTGGTAGGACTGGAGATTCAAATAAAGAGAACACCAACGTCACCCAGCAGGAGTCCCAGCAGCAGCTGTTCACTGCTTTCCTCTCATCTCAAAGGGAGTTTAGTGATAAACAAACAGACTCGCACATTTCCTTCCTTTTATAAAAAAATGCTTTAAACTTGTCTTTAAATGTTTTGAAACCTTTATTGTTCATTGTACAAGAGCTCCAGTCAGTCACACGTGATGATATCGTAAACAAAAGCAAGAATTTTGCCAATTATCAGTCAGTATTTAAAAATGTCAGAGAATCGGCCACATCAGTGCACAAAAGAGAGAATGTACAATAACACACACATAAAAAAAAGATCTAAAATCAGTATTCTCTGTCTCTCTTGGACAACCAACAGAGTTTCATAGCAACCATGGCACCAGGAATTTACTGCTGTAAAACAAATCGCTCAACACACGTATTCGGTGAGATTTGGAAACTATAACTTGCTTTCGCATGCTTGTGTCTATTACGTACTGATGCTGTAATTACCGACAGACTTAGAACCGAGGCACAGAAAAACCTTTTGCCCTTCTGTGTATTCCAAAACATGAGCGCACGCACTTACAGCAGAATGCACACAATCATTTTTTTCCCCTTTCTTTTTCAGGCTGGAATTCATATCCTTCAGTGTTTTGCCTTGATACATAATGGAATGACACTGACATTTCCCCCGCCAGCTATTTCACGCACACATATCAACAAAACAATGCAAACAAAAGTAGTGTATCCTTGAAGCGCTATCTTGAGGCCAAGCAAACATTACGCACTCCCTTTCTCTAAAAACACCATTTGAATGTTGATTCTAGAGAGCTCTGAAAGCCACGGCTCCTTATTTTGGCCAGTTCTGTTCGCTGCATGTCCTCAAGATGAATGCAAAGAGGCCAGCTTTGTTGCTGCGTGTTTTATCTTGGGAAAATTCCTCGAAATGTTGAGAGCTGTTTATTAAAGTGACAATGATCAATAATGACTGATGTTGTAATTATAGGCCAATAGCAGCGCCGTTTGACACTGAATTTTAAGTAGGCTGCGAGGGGGAAAAAATGCTAAAATCTACTCCATCAAGAAAACATTCATCTCCTAGAGCATTTCTTTGTCTTATTAATCTTCATTTTGAGGACAGATGCATCTTATTATAATGCACTTTTATCATTGCTCAATGTTATACAACATGGAGCGTTAAAAAAACATTCAGTCCCAAGTTACTATTGCACCTGAAGCCAGTGCTGCGTGCTCGTTCAGTGCACACTCGTGGAAAAGTAAATTATGTATGTTGTTCTGTTCTAATTTCTCAACCTCCCTTCCCCTGTTTTCCTCGTAGTTCTGTTTGTTGTTGTTTTTTCACTGTAAAATGAATGGAAGATTTTTGTATCAGCCGGTACATCCAAGCTACTCGAGTGCTGGGCTTCCATGCCTGGTTTCAACGGGATTTGCCCTGTAAATACTGCAAATAGATGTGGAAGAATCCATTTTGACGAGTCTCTCATAAACACAGCCAGTGGGAAAAGGGCCAGAGGAAAAAGGAAGAAGCATAGACATCACATAGCCCCTTGCCAAGGCTGGGCATTGAACTATGTTTGTTATTTTAGAAAAGCATTCAGCTGCTCTTGAATAGGCATGCAAAGATCAGCTATTTTTCAAATATAGTGTACTAAAGTATACTGAAAATATTCATAATGCATTACCTCAGTGATTTCTTTCATACGACATCTTTTGGAAAATATTTAATGACTCGATCTGTGGCATAAATGTGTGTTTTTCCTGGTTCGTGATCTATTGCTGCATTAGTTTGAGCTGTGTTACCAGGTGAAAGCCAATTTTCTTGTAATTATGACAGAAATTGGTCTTAGTTTGATTCACGTTTTAACTTTTAATTGATTTGATTTTTCTCTTTAAACTTAAAACTTAAATCTTTTTACTGTAGTTTTCATCTGGGACCCATTAGTTAGATTTTTTTAGGCTCACTCTGATTAGACATGATTAATCTTCTTCTATGATTTTATGACTGCAGTTACACGTTGCTCTCATCTGGTATCAAGAGAGGGAAATTATTTGTTCTCATGCAGTGTCACTGAACCCCAGCTTTCTGTAAAATAGTCACAGATTGTATATAAAAAAGGGATGTTGCTACAGCAATCTTACTTTCAGCATTCTGGGCATTTTTTTCTTGGATAATTATTAGCTAACACAGCATAGCATGCCATAATATCTGTTAAATAATACAATCATATTCCACCAACTAGGCCACTACTTACCAGTCATTTAAAGCAGTTCCTCTCATAATATTACTTAACTTTTAGACCAGGGGTCCCCAATCCCAGTCCACGAGGGCCAGTGTCCCTGCAGGTTTTAGATCTCACCTTGGGTCAACACACCTGAATCGCATGACTAGTTCATTACCAGGCCTCTGGAGAACTTCAAGACATGTTGAGAAGGTAATTTATCAATTTAAATCAGCTGTCATGGATCAAGGACACATCTAAAACCTGCAGGGACACCGGCCCTCGTGGACTGGGATTGGGGACCCCTGCTTTAGACCTTCATGTAATTTAAAGCAGTGACAAAATTACCATCTGGTGGGAATTAGCTATAAAAGACCAAAATCATTTTTTCTACTTCTCTCTAAATGGTTTAATTCTGTTGTAAAATTCAGCTTTTTAACATAAAGTGCTACGGGGACTGATTTGATTTTTGAGCCTTCTTAAGTGCAACTCAAAGATCTACAGATTTTGGCACATCCACGTCTGCTTCATTTGACTGTAACTGTCAGGGGCTGGATCTGTGACCCAGCGTTTTGTGTTATTTTGTATTGTTGATTTCTTTTGTTAATATTATATTAAAATCATGTGCTATTCTTAAGTTAAGGGTAGAGTTGAGTTATATTCTGTTACTTATGAGATAATGTTAAGTTCTAATATTATTATAATTATTATTATTATTATTATTAGTCTAGTCTTGGTTTTCTGTGCTTCCTCGTCTATGTAGGTTTCCCATCTGTCTCTCTCCTCTGTGTCCCTCTCTCCCTCTCTCTGTCCCATGTCACTCAGATCATGTCTCTCCATGTTTCCTGTTTTATTTTGAAAGTCTTTCTATGTTCATTGTGCTTAGTTTTACTTTTCCCTGTGGCGTCATGACTATTTGAGTCAGCTGTTTCCCCTTGTGGTTCCACTTCCCCTGATCACCTCCTGTGTGTATTAATCTGTGTTTTCGTTCAGTCTTTGTCAGGTTACCTCCGTCACGTCAAGTCCCATGTATTTCATGATTCTGCTCAGGTCGTATTCATGTTTCTTGTTCTCGTTATTCCTCATCACAGTTTCTTGCATGTTCCTGGGCAGAATCATGTTTATGTCTGTCACATTTATCATAGTTTAGTTTTCACAGTTTAGGTTTCAGTTTTGTGTCGCTCCTGTTCCCCTTTGCTTGATTTTTGTATTCATGTTTACCAGCTTTTTGTTTAACCTTAGTCCTGTCTGCTTCCCTGTCTACAATTGGGTCCTCCCTCAATAATAACACACTATTTTGAGTCTCTTCGTTTATTATTTCCAATATGCGCAATGTCTTACAAAAAATGTTTTTATATAATACCAGAATATCATTGACAGCAGAGTGATCAATGCTTCTGTTCTCAGCAATAGTAATTTGATGTCTAGATAAATACAATATCTAGCTTTAATAGTGTTGCAAAACATGAATCAAAGAGGTAACTGATGAAATAGTTAAATGTTGATTAATATTATTTTTAAAAAATCAAATGATAAATTATCCTCAGCAATGCGCTGACCTTTTAAGCCTCAAAAATATTTAAGAAGCGACCGCTTTTCTTTCCAAGCTCCTTGTGAACCTTCACAGACTCAAAAACATTTCTTTAATCAAGAGGCTGCAGGTGTTTTTCCAAAGTCTGGATCTTCAGCGAGACTGGCTTTCGTTTGCATCCTCTGTTCTGTACTTGATGTAATATCTAATGGCTTAAGTAACATTTTAATGAAAACAAAAAAGGTGAGGCTAGATCAAGATCCCAAAAGTATAGCAAAGCCCTGATTTATTGATTGAAATATTACATCATGTTCCAATGATGGTGTGTTCAAAGCAGCAGAAAGAGATTTACAGACTGACACGTCATTTCAAAGGGTAAAAATCAATCTCTCATCTCATTTTTGTTAATTTAAAGCACAGATCTGGGTAGAGTGCCTTGCCTTGTCGAATTTAATATTTATTTTACTGTGAATCGTGCTCTCACTTTAATTTCTAAGTTCACTTTAAAATGATGACATCTGTTGCCTTGTTAGCCATCTGTGTTGCCACAAATTGTGACTCAGCATACAAGACACTGAAGACTACCGAAGAAAAAAAGCCTAGCAAAGAGTATTTTCCCCCAGAGAGTAGCTTTTATTTACAGAAAATCTCTATACAAATGGTAAATGGCCTGTATTTATATAGCGCTTTTACTAGTCCCTAAGGACCCCAAAGCGCTTTACATATCCAGTCATCCACCCATTCACACACACTGGTGATGGTAAGCTACATTGTAGCCACAGCCACCCTGGGGCGCACTGACAGAGGCGAGGCTGCCGGACACTGGCGCCACCGGGCCCTCTGACCACCACCAGTAGGCAACGGGTGAAGTGTCTTGCCCAAGGACACAACGACCGAGACTGTCCGAGCCGGGGCTCGAACCGGCAACCTTCCGATTACAAGGCGAACTCCTAACTCTTGAGCCACGATCGCCCCACAAGTAATTAGTTTCTTTTCTTTGGCTGAAGGTGTGATATTTACTGGAAGGTCTGTTTGTCAGGGAGACTTCAAAACTTGACAGGGTGCCATTAGTTAAGCATTTTCTTTCAGCTGGATTTGAAAAAACTAAAACTGAGAGCCAGAGAATACCACAGTTATCCTTTTCATCATTAGAGGGGCTGAATGTCTGTTCAGAATGTGTCACGTTCTATTAATGTGACTCTGTCTGTCTAAAAAACTAATATGGTTATCCGCAAATTTATATCTCTTGGTGACACAGATAACAACACCTAGTATTAAGGAGTCATTCATTGATGACTTTCTTCCATTAACTGTTGACATAGTTCAGTCTAGTCCAAAGTGATGGACCAACAAACCACACAAAGACTGAAACAGTAACACTGAATGCTGAGTTTTCAGGATCTGCTACCGTTATTGATGAAGATATACATTAATCATAGTATTTAAAGATGTGCAAGATACAGAATTTGCTTAAATGATTAACTTTATTCAAACATCAATCATATGAAGGTCATAAAAAGTGTGTATGTATGTGTCTGTGTGTACGACCAAGACTATGATTACATCCAAACAAAATCAAATTTCATGTTTCTTCGAGGCTGCCAAGTTCTAACCCTGCTGTGTGCAAATGCAAATGCACCACCAGTCACAGACCACAGGTGTGACAGTGGGATTACTTGCATGCCAAAAAGTACAATACTGTGCAAAAGTCTTAAACCACCCCTCATTTCTTTTATTTTGCTGGGAAAATAGGGAAAAAATACATTAAAAATAGTACATATGGTAAAAAGTGGAACTCCTATAATGTACTTGATCGCCATGTGATTAAGTGTACTCTCTGTCTTATCAAGAAACACATTCTAGTAAAACGATATTCTTATGCAGTACCCTGAATGTTGAAAAATCACATTTAAGTAGCACCCAGGGACTAAAACATGATGAAAGTTGGTCCTGGCCAAGCATCTGTATGTGATTGGTTGGTGGGAAGAATGCATTATATCTGTTCTTCCAGCAAAATAATAGTCTGGTCTGGCTTATACCTCAGATCTTCTCAGAAAACCCTCCAGAGAGGCTCTTCTCATTTGAGTATTCCTCTAATAAAACCCTTGAAATGGGATCTTCGGCAAGAAACAACATACCTCACTTAGAAAAACCTTGTTCTTGGAGTAAAACAGGGACAGCAGACTTCTGGTGGCAAGACGTGTACTCATGGGGCTCAATCAGGCTTAGTTTGATGCACTGCTGTGTGTTGCATTGTCGCAGTAGGGTAGGGTAGATAATCCAGACTTTTTTCTTTTTTTTTAAATCTCTTGATATGCATTGCTAGACTTTCAGTCAGATTTGAAAAGCATGCTATTTTCAGAGAACTACGTGTTGTTATGAAAAACATTTATCTCAGTATAATTCAGATAATTCTTATGGCTCTAGAGCAGCTCTAACTCTGTTATTTTATGGTGTTTTGTCTTTATCAGATAACACACAATGGAGAGGGAGAGGAAATATGTGGCAGTAACAACCCCAGTGTCAACACTTTAACATGACTCTCACTGACTGTTATGTCACTATTTTCTCAGACAGGCATACAGCTGAATAAACACTTTGTGGCTACAGGTGAGTTTCACCAACATATTTATTTTGACATGTGACAGCAGGGTAAATCCCCAGAGCTACATCTGTGGGTGATGTTTGTTATTTATAGCCAGAAGAGACCATGAAACTGTGTTTTGTGTGTATGGAGAATATAGTGCGCTTGCTTTTTTTTTTTTTTTTAAATCACGACTTACACGGTGAAATTGTAACACTGTGTTTTGGGGGGCATTTTTTTACCCCCCAAAAAGTAACTGCTTATTGTGTTAAGAAAATTAATACAAATTTAAAACTAACTTTTTCTGTCAGTACATACATTGGCTGTAGGGATCACAGACACCAGCTGGTCTGTGGGAATAATGACTATTTTGGCGAGATGCCAGTTTACAGAAGGATTTTACTGAAAACTCGGCAGACAGTTAAAGGACAAAATAAAGGATTCACTGGCTTGGCAACACTTCAGTGATGAAGTTGGTTATAAATCTTTTTTGAGTCATTTCAGTAAAAACTTTTTAAAACAACAGTTAATGCGCAGGATTGAAGGGGTTGGAGAGTTTATAACTATAACAGTCAAAGGAATTTATTGAAATGTTTTGAAAAATGAATAGAAAAACAGCGTATACGCCAAAACATACCATCGCATAAGCCCTGTTGTGACTGATTTTAAGTCCAGTTCTTGTTTAATTTAGCATATCTCAGCCTTTTCTCCCTGCTTCCATATTTGACAGTCATCCTTCCAATGAGACTCTTTCTGATGATTATTAAAGATATACTATATACCATATGCAGATATGGCAAGTTTTTGGCTAATAGCACTTTGGGAATCACCTTACTGGTGCAAGGGGACTCTTTTTTGTGCCCTTCAAATGATTAACTTTGGCATTTTTCTGTATTCAACTAAAGAAAGGTGAATAAATCATGTGTTTTTGCAACAGGTTGTCAGAAACACAGAATTTGTCATTTGTTCTTTTCCTGAGATGCAGGAACAACAGTGGATCATTTCTTGAGTTAAGTGTGTTTTTATGCTTAAATGAGTCATAGATCAGTGTTAATGGACTTGGTAGACAGCGAGTATTTGCTAGGATACACCTTGAACACCAGTGACAATGCCATTGTTAAGTAGCTAATAGTTTATTTATGTATTCATTCATTTTATGAATGAACAACAGATTGCATGCGTTGTTTAAACCTTTTATCACAGCAAGAAACTCTATTTTGCCAGTGCACAGGCAAATTGACCTCTCTTCCCTCTCTGTGATGCTGCTAAACCAGATTTCTATCAGTTGGTCAATGAAGATAAGGCTACTTCACACATAGCAACATCATGTCATCAAAGCTCCAACACTAACCCTAACCTTAAAGTCTTGAATATACTCAGATATGCATATGGACAGGGACAGCTGGAGACCCAAGGGGCGAGTAATCAATTCACTTTTTTTTAAATCCGCCACCTAGGCATCCGGACGTCCCATCTGATCATGAAATTTACATCACTCTTCATACTAGCAGATCCCAGCAGTTGTGCAAATGTGGAAAGTAATCAACTCATAACTTCAAATCCCGCCATATGGTAACTTAATTGACTTTAATTTGCAACATATGAAAAAACATAAACAAAAATTTCAAAACAAACGATAACAACAAATAAGGCTTATAATACCCTCAGGCTGAAATTAAACATTTCCAAGTATTTAAATGAGTGTGCTGTAAAGGCTTAAGCTACTTACATTATAAACTTTCCTGCAGAAGATTTTAGAGTCGCTAACAAAGTGTAGTAACAGAAGTATGAAAGTTAAGAAACACGTTTCGTCTTCTCCTCTCTCAACCAGATCATATATGTGCTGTCTGTGTCTCGACTCTTTCAACATTCCTCCTGGCATAATTAGCTGTGTACCAGCCGATTTATTTCAAAAAATATAATATTTGGATCTTCATCTCCGATCACAAGCAGTTGAGTATAATTTTTTTCCAAACCACTAGTTTCAAGGTACTATACATTTAACAAAGAAGTTAGATATGTGATGGACAGTATCTAAATTTTAAAGAGATGTCACCTTTATTAAATTACGTCGACTGTCACTGACAACAGAAATGTAAAATATATTAACACATTTCCAAATACTGCCTCTTAAAGACCAGTTAAACTCCCTAAAATGGTTTAAATCTTAAACAATAGCATTTTTTGCAAAGTAGCAACAAGCTGCAAACCCACAACATTTTTTTTTAAACTAGCATACGACACCAACTGAGATTAGCATTCATCTTCAGTTGAGTATCATTATCTTGCTAAATGTGGTTTTTGGTAGTCAGTCTCTATTCTGGACTCCACCGTGTTTCACTGTTGCTGCATCTGATAGTGAGGTAAGCACAGTCAATTGGATACTTGAAATGAGTTTGAGAATGTTGGGATTCTAGTTAATTACAAATTTAATTAACTGTGATTACAAATACTAAGAAGAACACTTGAAAGACTTGTTGCTAACTACTCAAAGATTTTTTTTTAAAAAGTGTACTTCCACCAGTACATCATTGCTGTAACATTAGTCTTTAAACAATCATATTGCATAATGCCATTATTAAACTGATATCCATAATTTAAAACCAAATTTCTCAGCTACCGAGGTGCAAGGCTGTTCTCTATTCCTCTTGCTTTGTCTTGCTCTTCTTGCAGCTCCTCACCCCTCTGGGTAAACTCTTTATGGCTTTCTGACAGACATCACCTCTTGAGTCTTGCGTAACGTCCCGCTCTTTCCAGTTGGACTCCCTCACATCACCGTGATCATCAGCAGGCCCTCCTTGATCTTTATCGCAAATAGCCCCTTATCAGTCAAGAACTCCCTCATGAGGAATTCATCCTTTTTCATGCGCACCACTCGGTCGTAAAGGAATTCCAATAAGACTGCATAAATCAAGTCTAACGTGGCCCCGTTCTCAAGGCTCCAACAGAATCAACATGAGCCTGGCGGTGAGCCTGAAAGAAGGAGCGTATTGTGAAGCAGTGCTTGTAAAAGGAGTTATTTGATTTGACTGGCCTGGCACAACCGGTGTGGTTATGTTCAACATTCTTTAGCTAATGGTCCATGTTACAGCTAGTCCGCTCTCAGGGGGGATTAGGAGGAGGTGGATCAAAAAATGGCAACACTTTGAAACAGCCTTATTCTGCTGTATCAACCTATGTGCTGACCTGTGAAAAAAATGGAGTTCAATATGTGCACAGCAGCACTGAGTGAGTGCACAGGATGAGTTGATGTGTGGCCACAGGGTGTGTGATTGTACAAGCACACTTTTCCTGAATGGATCATTACATTTTCCATTGGCTTATATACTAAAATAAAAGTGAGTTATTCTATCAAAATGTAAATGTACCTTTCTTTCTTGTTGCTTGTGGTCACTTTTCATTGGTTTCTAAATGAAAAGAATCGGTTAATTTGTTACAGAATCCAAAACATTAAATACAACCTGAAATCAAACAGCTTAAATAAAGCTAAATGAAAACAATATGACAAACAATGACATCAGTTATAGTCAGGGGTTATACTGGGAAACTGTTTTACTCTAAAACAATGTCTTAGTTCAACTTTAACCTTGCTTAGTGTGTAATATAAGGTTGAATAAATGCTTAATGAAATATTTATCTGATGAGGAGGAGGTTAATTTTTTAAAAATGGCAGCCGCACAGCCTCAGCTTGCAATTAAATTAGTCTAGGATAAACATACAATAACAACAAAAGCTTCATTTTAATTATAATTCACCAAAAAGTAAAAGGGCAAGATGATCAATATTCATGTCTGGTAGAACAGTTTAACCTTTTACAGGATGCTATTTTTCTATTATGTAACATTAAAAATTACTCCATTTCATTCTGCCCTAACATATTCTGTATCAGCTTGTTATAGTTCTCTGTTAAAGGTAAAGTATGTTTTACCGAATAAGATAATCAGTCAGAAGAAACAAAGACGCCGTATCCAACATCATATGCATTACTTCCTTTTAAAAAGCCTGTCTATATAAGATATAGTGTAGGCAATACTGCTGGAGAATTTTTATACAAAGTAAAATTAAATCAATGTTTGGATCCACCCCATGAGTGATGACTGAGCAATTTGGGAGGGTAAAACATGCATCTTCAGATTTTTCTGAAGGACTATCTACTGTAACCACTGAAATCAACCTCTGCCAGTTTCAATAGAAACATTTAGGCCTCTAAGCCTTTTGAAGCATCAAATACAAGCATCACTCTAGCTTATTTCTTTCTATTGCATGTCTGCCAACAGCAATTTGACTTGTGTCACTTTCAGACATCATCCATTAGTTTTGTAGCACTTTGGCAGAGGCAGTATTAGATTTTGTGCAAACCCACACTGACAGTCTGAATGCAAGTGTAGGCAGCTGGCCAGCATCACTCATTGAGAGTAAAGGTTTGTGAAACACACCCATACTTTACTCACATGTAGTTCTCTCACAGCTATCATTTATCATTTAGACAAGTGTTTCAACACTTGATATAGAGCAGCAGGGCAGACGGAAGTCAGACCATTGAGCTGTTACACCACAGGCCAGAATACTCAACCACTGCACTCAGTGGATATATTTAAAGCTATTTGGAGAGCAAGTATCAAGCATCCACATTGAGCACTGCACAGTGAATATCCTAATATTCTCCAGTTACAATATCCAGTGGGTGGCACAAGCTGACACACTTCTTTCATCAAATAATAGTTTAGAAATTGACTAGCCTTAAATATTTGACTACACAGCAGGTGATTTAGATGCTGATTTGCTGCAGTACAGAGCATAAAGATTTCTCAGTGTCTGCTTCTTTAAAGAGTTGCAAAGCTTATCTTATATATTCCTGCAACCAGTTCCAGATCTTGCAAGTGAGAGCTGCTGAGAGAATCAACAGTCAACTTTCAGTTTTCCTATTTGGCAGGATTTTGTGTGAGAGCTGTATTTTAAACCAGCAATTCACAGACTTGCTGTCTTGTTTTTAAAATATAAAAAAAAGTAAATAAATAGCATATAATAATATCCTCTTTGTCTATACAGCTTCAATCAAAAATCTCAGATGCTTTTTGGTTTCCTTTGTGAACACAAACCTGTAGGTTATGGAGTAAATTAAACTAGCTCCACCACAACGAACTAAACAATAAAATGTTACTGACTGATTATTTATTCACTACTTTACTACAACTGCTGCTACTAAATCTACAAACAGTCTCTCAGCAATCAAAACAGTCCAGAAAAACACATGTTGGACAAAAAACAACTTTTAGATGGTGACCATCAAAATCGCTGTCCGGGGTGCTGAATCTATGGCAACTGAGGGGTTCTGATGTAAATATAATATAAAATGAAGCATCACTCTGAGATATTTGTATCAGCATGGGAAATTCACTCTTTAGAGGAACAGTAACATTTGCAATTTGCATAATGAATCTAATTTCTAATGGTAATAATATTCAGATCATGCATGAAGACAAACTCAATACTGTTTTACTTTGTTAAGTGTACGTATTATCAGTCAAATGTCTTTTCAAATTTAGTCAAACTAAATGGTTTGTGCCAATAATTATTTCAGTGTAAAGTTGCCTGCTCTGCAACTCTATACTGCAACACAAGCAAGTACTTTAAAAGAAGGTTTGTCATCATCAGTCAAAGATGATAAATTGCTGGTCCCAAAGCCAAACCCAATGCTTACAGAAGCAATACTGGTACAGTACATAGTCAGCCTTGAAGTAAAGACAGAGAGATATTGAGCTTTGTTTCACCACAGATTAAAAGTCCTATCATATCACAACAAAGCTAAAACTGAAAGTGACTTTCTAACTTCAGCACATGCATCTGCAGCAACGTGTACACTCAGAACAAGCCCTGGTCATGTGGGAGAGAATCATTTTGCAGGAAATATCCATTCATTTCACCACCTTTTCGAGTATCTTTGATATAGAAGCGTGTTCTAATCTTCTTTTAAAAACTAACGGGTCATGAAACTCGCTCAGCACATTAACCACAATGCATCTTTGTATTTAACACAGAGGCTTCATTCAGAAATTGATAAGAGCCAGCAGCTTTCCTGCTCAAGTGTCCTTGAACACAACACTTCCAACTACAAAAGTGACCTCTGCCCATTTTTTTCCCCTCAGGCACCCACGGAGTGTTACTCTGCACCGAGGAGAAAAACACCAGCAATGGCAGATAAGAAGCATTTCCCGACCAACACTCATGTACATCGAAGATAAACCTGACATTTGGTTACCCAGATGAATCATAGATGATAGTCTGGGACCGGCTCTTGAGTTCTCTGTGGGATTTTTGTATCTCCAAAGACCTGAGCTTATTATAGTGATGGTGCATTAAACCATCTAAGATCAACTATTTTACGATAACATATCAACTCCTTTCATCCTTTCCTAAAGGTAAAGAATTAAAGGGATAAACTTTCTGAGTTTTTTTTTCCAACTTCTGTATGAAATTTGGCGAGCACGTTTGTTTAAAGTAAAAAACTGCACTTTTTGCCAGAACAAGATTGCAATCGTTGAAAAAAAACATGGAGATACAGACCTGGATAATTTAATAAGGTAAGTGCTTAAATGCAATTTATATATGCAAATATAAATGTTTATGCTTGATTAATAAGCTCATTTATATGAAGTCTTCATGGTATCATTTATAAAGTCTACATGAGTGATTAACAAAGTATTTAGATGCACATTTAAATATAGAAGGATGAAGATATGAGCTCATCATCTGTGAGTGTATTAATGGAAGTTTTAAAAATTCTTATTTTATAGAGTAATTTATGGTGAATTTAGGAAGTTACTAGTTGTTAGTTAACTGTTACTTGGTAGTTGTGTGAAGCATTTATAAATAAAAATTAAATGACTCTAACAAGTCAGCTATCTTCACAACAGAAAAAATGACACAGAAAAAGCACAAAGAGATACAGAGCATACAAATATTTGTTGCTGGATGCAAATACCTGATGTTTGCAGAACACTAAAATAAAGGTAGGACCAGATTCTAAATCCAAGTTTGTAAGATAACCTCAGCAGTTGTAGCCACGGGGTAGCTTAACTTCAATATACTGAAGATTCTTCATTGAAAATAAAATAGTATTAAGGTCACCACAAATTAGTAGTGAATATTTGACAGTGAGATTCAGAAACAAGTATAAACACTGTAAGTAAAGTGCCCATCATATTAAGCTGATAATGCAGGAAACGGTCTCTGGGATGTTTAAGAGCTTCACAATGGTTCAGGTTTAAGTAAGTCAGCGTCCAGTCAGGTTCAGTACCAAATTACCTTTTATGCGATAGAATGGTTTCGTTTTTAAATCTAATACAAAAATGATGACTTAGTATTAGCTTAGTTTAGCATTAACATAGTGAAAGCTGCTAAACATTTTTAAAGTGGAGAATAAATAAAACTGTGGAATTAAGTCAGCAAATATCCAAATTGTTACTTCCAGTATCCCATCACATAATTATGTGTATATAATCATTACACTGTTATGGAAGGACTTCATGCTCTGTATAGTTATTGTTAATTTTCAACCATTTTTATTCCTAGACTCTGCCAAAGTATCTCTGTGTAATTCAGACATCAAAAATAGTTCTCATTTATGTGATCCTGCACTTTGGTGCAACCCACTGTTCAGCCCGTAGCTGCCTTTCCTCTTCCTTTGACTCAGCTTTCATGTTGGCTGTACCCTTCAGTCATAAGATTTGAACAACAGATGGATGAGGCTGCTATGCTCACAGCTAGTGCTGTGAGTCTGAGATGACCATGTTTAATATTACTACTATGAGTATGTGAACTTATTACTTACACACATGCTGACCTAGTAAATTAAAACATTCTACATGTTTAATATATGCACCTACCATTTTAACAGTATGCATATGACAAGAAATATTTGACGCTTTTTTGTTTGTTTGTTTGGTTTTTGTCAATGAAAATAAACAAATGCTGCAGCACAAACAAATGAAAACATAAATCATATATGATGGTTTCATGTTTGATGATGTTTTAATTCTTTGACTTTAGGTTTCTATTGAGGTTTTATTGTTACTCTGAGTGTTAGTGTAAGTTTTGGATTCCTGTTTTGATTCATTATTCTAATAGTGAGTCTGGTTCCCTGTGATTTACTGATTTCTGTCTTCACTACATGAGTTGCAAGCAGTCTTGAAAGGTATCTTTTACTATATTGTTAGAGTACTAAACCTCAGAGTCCCAGTGGGCAGTTTACTGATCATCAGTGTTGGGTAAGTTACTTTAAATTAGTAACCTAGTTACATTACTAGTTACTTCTATCAAAAGTAACTCAGTTACTTCAAGTTACTCGTTACTTTCAGAGTAACTAGTTACTAGGGAAAGTAACTTTGGTTTTACCCAGAATTCTCTTGTTAATGTGTTGCTTCCGTAACTGGATACCCAGCAAGATTGCCAGTCTTCTAGCTTGCTTACTTGCCACAAGTGCACTGTGCCACCTACCAATAGAAAGGAAAAAATAATGTGCACATTTCCACGAGAGAAATCCCACGCCTGATTCTATCCTAGCCTGCTTTTTACATCCAACACAAAAACTGCAGTCGTGGTGCTTTCGATTGTACTCAGAACTCGGAAATTCTGCCTTCTGAATAGGAAGATGTAGGTAACACCAGACTGCAGATGAGCTGCATACAGGGCTGGACTGGGACAAAAAAAATCGTCCCGGGCATTTTGACTAGAGACCGGCCCACCATTAAAGGAAAAATCTTAAAGCCTTTGAATGAAAATAAACGCTGTTGTGACAGTGATGTACACTGTTCTGATGGGATATATGCATCAATCTATCAATTGTTTGTTGCAAGACTCAGATAATTATTTTTTTAAAAGTGAGACATTTTAAATGAGAATAAGAAAGTATTTCCTTGTGCCCCCCTTTCCCTTTTAATGCCCTACATGGACCCCTGGCAACACTTTGCTAGACCCGCCCCTGCACAGTTACCAGCTGTCAGCTACTTAGAAAAGGATCCTGGTGTTATTTGTCTCTCAGAAACAGTTCATAACTTCCCTTCAACTCATTCATGTCACCTAAAAGGTAAACCTGTTTCTCCATCACAGCTCTGATGATCCAGTAAGGACATCTCCTGGTTTCATCTTCATGTTTCCCTCTCACCACATAACCAAACCGATATCATGACCAGCAGGTTTACAGCTGTGGCTCCAGCAAACATCAGCTGATACTAGAAATTAATATTAAATAAATTCTAACAGCAGCTGATCAAGCTTAAACGTGCTGCTGTTGTTTACCGTGACATCTGCTGGTTTCCTCTTTCTGGCGCAAAGTGGGCGATAAATAAACAAGAGAGAAAAGCCGATCAGCTGATCATTGATCAGTTTCATGATTGAAGTAGAAACAGGAGAGGGAGGGGGGAGAGGATGAGAGAAGAAGAGGCAGCTGTGCAGCGTAAACACAGAATAACTCCAGCTTTGTGTCTTTTACATTGTAGCTGAAACACAAACTGTTCCTTTTCACCTCAATACGAAACGCGTGATATTTTCTCTGAATAAGAGACGATTCCGTTTTTTACGGGACGGTTGGCAACTCTAATAATTAACCTTATGAACAAAATAAAGTTCAACATCAGTAACATAGCACCCACCCAGCTGTATAGAAACCCCGTCATGCTAGCTAGCACGCAGTACGAAAAAGTCAGCATAACGAAAATAAACTCCACCTAAACTTGGTTCATATCTGACCCAGATGGACTGCAGGTTATAACTTACCTGAAGTTCAGTTCACCTGACACTCTCGGACCAGCGGCCGCTTCGGGTCTCTCCTCTTGCCTCCCTTTTCCTTCATCCACCTGCTGGCTTCCACCACTTGCTAATGTTATTGAATCTGTGGAAGCTCCGCGATAGCCACCACACGAATTAACGAATAACGAGCCTATCTAAATCCCAGTAACGAGTAACGTGTTCCCGGTTTTGGCATAATAACTAGTTACCGTGCTCGTTACCACAATAATAACGTAGTTACTGTAACGCGTTACTTAATAACGCGTTAGTCCCAACACTGCTGATCATTAGGCTATTTATCTACAAAGAAAACTTTTACCCCCTTTTTTAACTTGCCTCTATTTGTAACAGTTTTGGAAGGTTGTAGACAATGACATTTTTCTTGTTGCCGTTAAATCAGAAAGTATTTTTCTGTGTGGGAAGAGAAAAGCAAAGTGCGTATGTTAACATTAGAGAGATCTGTGGAAATGTAGTACAGTGGAACCCCGACTTACGAAATTAATTCGTTCCCACGGGTCTTTAAGTCGAAAATCTTCGTAAGTCAAAGCACCCATCGCGCCTTTTGAGTGAACGATAGGCTATAGGCTAATTGTTAACTGCAACAACAATACGTTCTTGAAGTGGAACAGCAAAACGTAAGTACGAAAGCCAAGGGGGTTGTCACATGATTCGGAAGACATTGTGGGCATTCTGGGTTAAGCCAATCAGAGCCAGCAGATTTTGTTACGCGGGCATTTTGCCGTAACACAGGCAGAAATATTGCCGTTAAGTGCCTTCGCAACTTGAATTTTTAGTTAAATGGGGTATTCGTAAGTTGGGGTTCCACTGTATATTGCCATTTGAGTGGAACCAGTACAGAATAAACGCGCATTGAAATACAATCACATTATACACACTATATGCTTTGTGAGAAGAAAAGTGGCCATATGTGCACTTCTTTCTTCTAACTTACACATTTTCACGTTCTGGATTGTGTTATCCCATGATCTATGACGATAACCATACATAGCAGTGCTCTGAAAAACAGAATGACATGTAATGGGCTCAGTAAACCTAAAATGAGGCTATAAAATGTGTCACCTAAGCATATCTGGGGGCAATACTTTAGCTTTTGGTTACTTTCCAAGAACTATGAGTCTTTTGTGAGCCTTTGCAGTTTCAAAATAATCAGGGGAACACTTTCAGGCCTGTCCTTGGAAACACTGATCGCACTCACTGGAATACACAAAAGTGATGAAATTAGATGTGTGAAGATGAACAAAGACAAGTTTGGGAGAACGTTTCAAACCGACTTCCATTCAAATCTGTCTTTGTAAAAACAGAAGCACCAAATAACCCATTTCACCATTTAAAAAGATTTTTCAGACATTCATGGAAATGCTCTTGACTTCCTCCTACATGTCTCCTGGCCTCTAACATAGCAGTGTGTCAGTGTGGCTGTTGGCAACCACTGTCCAAATATTGTGTGACGGCACTGGCTTGGTAAACTGCTTTTTAGAGACTTGAGAGAGGGGTCGAGCACAGTTTGAATGAATTTCCTCCCAGGCGTTTTGGATGTTGCAGTTTGATTGATGCCGTTTTTCAACTCTGTGAGGACCAGGGAATTGCATCACAAAGTGAGTGAATGGTGTCACCGTGACAACTGGTGTCTTATCTGTGTGTCCAGTGTGTCCTTTTTTATGCGGGTGGTTGGGTTTGCAAGTGTACATCGCCAGTCGAATGCCCATGCTTCTGAGTATGTGTGTTGGTGCGCTTACTCGTATTTCTGCACCAATGTGTATGTCTCTTTGTGTTTGCATCTATGTGTATGACTGTGAGGGGTTTGTGGGATATGCTAATGTAAATGCCCCTGATTTTACAGTCTGTGTATACATGTATGGATGTACTGTATGTGCAGACAGGAAGTGGGGGTTGGGGTAGAAATGGGTCATGCCTAATCAAGGAGAAAGACAACTCAATCAATGTCAGTTCTTGACAGATGATTAGCCAAACAATGATCTCTCCTGACATCTACTCATTCATTTGTAATCTGGTTTGCTCGCTGACTGAAGTGGGGGGGCATTGATCTGATCTGGAGATAAGTCACACACCGGATACAGTTGATTTTACAGTGTTTTCTCCTGGGTAAAGATTCCACATGCTCCATAAACCCGGCTGAAAGCATTTTACATTTGCATTACTGGAATTAAGCTGATGCTCTTTTCAGCTGCCAGTGAGTGAGTGCTGTGTTATGATAAGTGCAAATTAGTGGAAATTTAAAGGAACACATAGAGCCATGACAGATAGAAGGCTGCAAGGTAAGGAAATAAGAAAAGAAAGAAAATCAAAGACAGAGAAAATAATTTGCTGGCAAGATAGACAACACAACAGAGGAAACTGTGAGAGTATAGAAAATATTTATTATTAAATATCTACTTTGGTGATATTTTATTAGGTTTTCACTCAGCTGAATGTTTTACATGTAGTTGGAGTAAAGTGACTGTCATTCTCTCACTGAATAGTGTAAGAAACTATTTATCTGTTCACTTCTGAGATCTCAAATGAATTTATTTCTGGATTTCAAATGTATTTTTTTTTTTGGTCAAACTTGAAGCAACCTTGTGTTCCACAAAGAGGCAAAGATGTGGTGTTCAGGGCTCTTTGTGTTTTCTACAAGATAACCAAAATGTAAATCACACCAACAACCCTTTAGGGCTCAGATCATCATGACATTCCTGACATGACTTATTCTTTTTCAAATCATTGTTTGGACTTCCAACTATGAGAGAGCTGAGTCCAGCACTGCTAGCTGTAATTTAATATTGCCCCATGGTTTGTCTTCTTTAAAAAAAGTTTTACTCTGCCATAATTTGTAGCCAAGATTTTTGTCATCCAGATGATTATATAAAATGCACAGCAGGTGACAAATGAAGGTTCCATCAGAAAGTCTTTTGACTTCATCTATCAAGAGGAAACTGCATGAACAGATCAGCACTTTTCTCCCAGTTCTTGACTCTGGATGTCATGTCAGCAAAGCACCGCCAACTGTGTCAGGGATTACACACTGCACGTGGCTGCTCAATGTCACAAATTCTTGACTGGCACTATTAGACCACCGTTATATTGGGCCTTGGACCTTTCCTCCCATCTCATATAACGCCCCTGCGCCACAACTCCCCAGGCTGGGCAGAAACACTATTTTTGGCCTCTGGGTTCTATGCTTGACATATTAATTATATAACAGCGGTACAAGCTCGCTTCTTGCTGCTCCATTTCTTTTCTGTGCCATAGTTTAGTGTTACACTCACTTTTTCTTTGTCAGCACACAGATCCCTACAAAGCTCCGTGTGGGTCCTTGTTGAGTTGTACTGATTTACATGTCCCCTGAGAGTAAAATCGAGTCTCTACCTATAAGTGCGCTGGCATACTTTGGCCTGTTAGCCCTCAGCTGTATATACACCTAATACTACAAGTAAGGCTTAATTCATTCATCAAAACTTTGAAAACATAAAAATGCTATCAGCACTCACACTAAGCCTCATTAATATAAATTATATGCAAATTGATCACTATCATGCATCATCTTGAAAGCTATACATGTAGCAATACCTTTGTATTTTTACAAGATAAACATGCGAATTGATGTATAGCAAAGCCGAAGGGCTGTGGGTGGTTTTCAGAAACAGCTGTGATGTGAAAAGTAGAAAATTGGACCATTTTACTCTTAGAAAATGGTGGGAGATTTCATAGAAAATTGCTGCACTTTTATCACTTGAGATAAGTGTCCCTGCATGTAGAAGCTGGCCGAAATCCATGCAGCTGAATATTTCTATATGTGGATATGTCTCTGTCATTGTGTGCGTTTTGCAAGAAGTGCACTTGTGGGCTCACATTTACTAGGTGCATTTGTTAGTGCACATGTGACAAAGTGCTTTTCTGTTTGGAAAACAAGACGATTTGTACTTTAATTTAATTTGACATTTACAAAGCAGTTGATGGTGTGTCACTGCCCTATTTCTCTGAACTAACACTAAAAACAGACATACCTCTGAAGCTGTTAGCAGCAGCGGCCCACTCTTTTTTTATTGGAAGAATTCATAGAATTCTGTTATTTGTTGTACCTCCAGGACTTTTTCTCAAACTTTGGTGTGAACTGGAAAATTCTTTTAAGTTATTACCAGCGTGTAGTGCGTGCAACCTTGGATACGGTTTGATTAATGCATGGTGATTGTGTGTCCTTAACTCATCTTCATCAGAGAACTATGATGAAAATGTTTAAGTCCCATGTAAAAAAAAAAATTTTTGTATTAATTGCATCAATTTGAATGTATGTAGATTTATATACTACTATATTTGTATGTATATATGTGCCTCTCAGTGTATGCTTAGATTTTAGGATTTTCTACTCTATGCTCACATTCATGCTTGTCGCTGCATATTTAAGTGATGCATACAGCTCTATATGTGTGCACCTGAATGAATGCAATGTGTGAGGAAGTGTGTGTTTGAGATCCAGGTATTACTCGTGTTATGGGATCCTCGAAATATTTTTAGGGTCATTTGTGGATTTATTTTCCCTTTTGAGGAGGAAAACGTAGGTTATTTCTAAGACATGTTCCTGAGTGAGTGTTAATCAAGCATTTGGGGTTAAGGTTAGTGTGGGATTTGCCTCTGAACCTTTGCAAGGTGTTGTTATTGTTTTTTCCCTTGTAAAATTTTTAATTGGGGCCTTTTCCGGATTATTACAGAGACAGTAAACAGAAGCAGATTTTTGTGGAGTTTCCTGCCGATGAATGTCTTCCGTCTTTTCTCTGTGTAGTCCCTTGCTGCTTCTGGGAGTGTGCTCAAGGATTTCAGAGTGTTTGTTGAGCACCCTTACCACCTCCCTCACCCTCTACACCCTCGCCTCGCATCCTTCTTTTTTACCCGAAGGAGCAACAAGGACAAATTGATTCAAATTGAAGAAAAATTGAAGCAGTAGTTCATATTGGCTCTGTGGGCATTATTCAGTGGCTGTGATGCTTGTTTACTGGGTCACTTGATATTTTATGAGTTAAGCTGTTGCTACTCTGTACATGAAATGATTTTTACACATGACCACACCAAGAAAGCAGTCCCCATCATATACACACTTTAAATCATATGTTGGCTGGAATATCAGAAGCCAAGCTGCGCCTTTCCATCACAGCTCCAAACGTTAGAACCAAGAAATTGTTGTAGAGTCGACCTTACGTTATAAAGCACCTTAAGGGGACTGTTGTTGTGATTTGGCGCTGTATAAATAAAATTGAATTGAATTGAACTGAACTGAACTGAATTGAATTACACATGATCCACAAGACTTTCATCTTTTTAGAGACCAGGGTTTTATGCCCATTTGTTATCAATAATTTCTTACTAGTTTCATATTATTTTTCGACTTTTAAGTTTCTTTTTCTGAAGAATTTATATAGCGCCTTGAGGCAGCTGTTGTGCTGTGATTTGGTGCTGTATAAGTAAAATTGAACTGAATTTACTTTAATTTTCTTTACTCTGTGTGTTTAGCTTTTACAAACCAGCTGGCTGTGGATGTTTAGGAATTATCCTGACTGGGGTAAAATATGCACTTTCCTAACATTAACTATATTAGAAACTTCCTCTGTTTTGGGAGGGGTAATCACTCCATGTTATATATGATTGGTTGCCTGAAAACAAACAACAGTAAAAAAAAAAAAAAAAGAATATTAACAGCACATTTGGCTATTTTTCCAGCAGGGACATATGAAGATTTCTATCGACTTAATAAATGTATGGAAAACCTAATAATATTTACATATTAGTTTTTATTTAATTCCCTCTAGATCATTAAAAAAATATCTGACTCTTCAGCTTCAGTTAGGTTTGTCCTGAAAAGGAATTGGTGGGTAGAATATAAACCTGTTTACCTTTTCTCTAAGTGTATCTCAATACAGCAGGAATTACTTATACATACAGTGATTGTCAGAATTACGGCAATGACCCGAAAGAAGATTTATAAGATTAAAATAGCTTGAAGTTCAATTTGAAAATCATTGCAGTACTGATGTAACACACAATATGTTGCTTGATTAATGCTGGTTTAATCATCTGAAAGATATTAATCCTAAATAAGAAACAACACATCTCACTTTGAGCCTGTTTATGTGATTCACTAAGGCTGTATCACTATGTTTTACATAGTTATCAAACCTCAAGATGCATACAGAATTAAGCTAAAATTTTGGCACCTATGGATATATTTTAATGAATCCGTTTGAACTTTTATTGTGTTTGGAATGAAGGGTAAAATAAATTAAGATTTTCTTCCAAAGAGAACAAGAAAAACAATTTTGGTTTCTAATCTGTGAGTTTCAGCCTATTCTTCCAGATTTATTGTCATCTATTATATAAATTGCAGTTCTTAACCAGCAAACATTATTTGCTTTGCAAACTGATTCAGAATGATTTCTGTCACAAGACCACACATGATCTACTGATACTGTGTTCACCACCATTCAATACCCATGAAGAATGTAATCTATTCCTATCTATTCAAAACTGAAAAGCAGCACTGAGGCACCCGGTCAAGGTTGAGGGGACCCCGCCCCTCCCTTCCCGCACAGAGAGGAACAAGCCAAAACAAAAGATTCTCATTATAAACAGACTGGAAGCAGCTGACTATTAGCAAAGACTTTCTGTTTGTGTGTGTTTGTGTGTGTCGCTTTGAATGAAAGAAAGCACAGAGGAGAAATAGACCATGTGTTTTCCTGTGTGCTCATGCAAGAGGGCAAATAATTGAATCTTATTACAGCGATGGAGACAGCTTGACATGGAGATGGTTGTTTATGTTATTATAGTAAATGCAGTATATGTGCACTATGAGTCTGCCTGTGTACCATTTGTTGTTTGTGTTGCTTACAAGTGAAAAAAAAACATTTCTGGGGTTTAAAAAGAACGTCAACCTTTTTTTTAACTGAGAAATGACTGGAACATATATAGCAGCTACACGTACAGTGCAATGCTGTTAAAAGGTTTGATTATTTAGATACCTTAAAAACCTGTGTGAAGAAATAGTGAACTTTGTATGGAGTTAATTAATATAAAAAGCAATTCGAAACCATCATCACCAGTGGTAAATGTTTCTAGGTGTGTATCAGTGCTGAAATATCGTTGGGTCTACTGAAAATTAATTGAAAGTTAATGGGAATAATTCCTTGAATCATTCACTTTGACTAACGTGGTCCATTTTTTCAACAGAATGTGTTGTTTCTTTTGCAAATGTTGCATTTTTAAATGATTAAACTCTATTTAAATTCCACCAGTTTAAAAGATGAGAATGGGGGGGGGGGAATTGCCCACGAGCATTGCTGTGCAGAAAATCCACCGTTAAGCTAAACATAGTGGATTTCCCTGAACTTACTCTGTGAGGTATCATCATGCTCTCACCACACTTGTCAAAAGCTGGATAAGAAGTGGTTCAAACTTAAAATATGGTCAGCAGAATTCACTTTCTTTGGCTCTAGAGAAGATGAGCTGCACTGAAAGGGGGGGGGGGGGGGGGACTACCCCCACTGGTATATTATTGAAGCTGCAGAACATTTTGGCTGGAAATCATATTAACTGATAAAATTAACAAATCATTGTCTAGCATTAGCACATGTTGCAAAGGAAAACACAAATTGACATTAATTCCTCACATTTGACTCTGACCAAATTTACACTGCAAAAACTATCTACATAAAATATCTAGCATTAGAATCAAGACAAAGCAGTCTGTCCTAATTGCCAGAAGCACTTTTGAGTGTGCTTTTGATAAGTTTCAGTATTAATAAATCGAGCACTGAGCAGTGAAATGCATTTGTAAAACTCTCTCTGTCTACAGACAGAGAAACTCTATATGTAAGATAAATTAAATTAGAATAGAATCAGGTTTGTGTCTTAAAACCTGATTCTAAAAAGTTATAAACATGGTTTATTACTCCAAGCTCATTTTCACAACTTGTCGCAGGCAACCGGTCTGATCAGTTGTACTACAAATATGTCATCCGTCAGACCACATCATATTAACCCCTTAAATCACAGTTTCAAGCTCCAGGCATCGAGGTCCTGCATGTTTTAGATGAGTCCTTGATCCAACACAGCTGATTTAAACGGCTAAGTTACCTCCTCAACATGTCTTGAAGTTCTCCAGAAGCCTGATAATGATCTAATCATTTGATTCAGGTGTGCTGAAACAGGGTGATATCTAAAACCTGCAGGACACTGGCCTTCGAGGCCTGGAGTTCAACACCTCTGCCTTAAATGCATGAGTGACTGAACCCTACTGTCACGGTCTGGCTGGCAGACCGTGGGGGATGTTGGAGAAAGGACCCAAACGCTGGACTTAGTGGAATGAGCAGTGGGTTTATTTACAGTGAGGTAAATGTACACCACACAATAAATCTCCAAAGTGCTCCCTCGACTCCCGTGACGTGTCTTCTCCTAAGTGCCGGTATCTCGTGCTCTCTGACCCTGTGCCTTCGCACCCCCGTGTGTCTTGCAGTCCTGTGTTCCGCTGTCCTCCTGAGGAAAAACAACAGACATAGCCGTTATGGCACCAACTCCAGCAGGCATACACTGAACAGCACTTTAAACACTGACATGGAGTCTAACTCAACAATCCTGCACCAGAGGAAGCTCAATCGCACTGTTAAGTAGCTCTCCCGACGAGCAGGTGTGTGAGAACCTAGGCATGACCGGCAGCCGGCAGGGCCACGCCCATCAGGCCTGCAGGTGGCTGTCCATCATCCTTCAGCCACACCCGCAGACACCCACCCGTACACACACCAGCATGGAACACAAGAGCGCAGTGCAGCAAACATACATCCAATACAATAATAATAATAATAATAATAATAATAATAATAATGGTCCACACTGTTCACGGACCCCGAGTCCCCGGAACCGGGTCCGTGACACCTACACTCTTCCAATAAGTGGGTCAAAAATGACCCATGAGTTTTTATGCTACTTTTGTCATTTTGCTTAAGAATAATCATTTGTATTATATTTTGTATTATATTTATATAATATATTTTATATTTAATCTTTTAAATATTTAGTATTTTTCACTTTTTTAATACTTTTAACATTTTGAAAACAAAATTAGGAAAGAAAAAATTACACAACACCAATAGAAAAATGTCAACATTCATATTGTGTGCATGTGTATGAGAGAGAGAGTATATGCATGTGTGTGAAACAAAAACTTCCTCTCTCTTTTCGTGCCTTGTCTCCTCGCTGTATGGAATTGTGACAAACTACCTGTATCTGGCTGTAATCCCCGCTCACATATACATTGCATTTCCCACACCGGCTGCCTACTTTACGAGCTTGATTACTTGGATCTGAAATCTTGCTGTCTTTAGTCTGTCCTGTCTGCTTTTTCCTGTGGCTGAGTTGTGTCTTTGGTCACCACGTACCTTCCCATTGGTTCATGATCAGGGTTGGTTTGGATCAGGATCATATGTGGTTTGGCAACCCTCTTTTGAGAGCTCAGTGAGGAAGACCTATCATGTACTGGTGATACTGTTTTTGAGTTCAGGGTGGTGAGCTGTGAAAGGTGTAGGCATTCAAGGTGGCAATGCCAAGATGTACCACAGCATCAAAGGCCTCCTCTATGTTTTACACTTGCAGGTGTAAGTGTCAACCATCTGGTCCATGGTGTCTACATCCTTTGGTCTTGTTGTAGGATGTTATTTTTTCCTTTCTGGTATTTCATCTACCATTTGTTGTGATACATCGTGCTCAGAAGTACAGCAGCTATTCCTTTCTTTTTGACATAGCTGACCATGGTAATGCTGCCGCTGAATCCAAGCTAACCCTAACCCTCATCATAGGAGGGATGTCTGCCTTGTTCTATTGTAGAGTCTCCACAACAGTGTCTCCAGAAGACAATGCGCAAGAGACACACTGCAGAAAAAGTTGTCTGTGATAATGTTGCATCTTGTCTTTTTGAATCTGACAATGTTTCCCCCAGATTCTGATCTGATCTTTATGTCATACTTGACGGGCTTGTCTGGCATGTACTGTAGAAGTTTGAACCTCCCCCTGATCACTGAAGATGAACCAGTAACTTCTTCTTAAAGGTTACACTCTTTGTGGTCTACAAAATATGTATTACAGATATTCACGGTTGATAAGAGGCAAAGGTTCCCATAAAAATTCATAGGAAATAAATGCTGACCATTTTTGACCCACTTATGGAAGCTTGGGGTTAATAATGCAAAAACTACAATATTATAAAATGTATAAAAAGTTAAGTCAAAAGTTTGAATTGCATGGTATCAAGAACCTGTTTTTTGAGGAATGGTTGGATCATGAAACGGTAAAACCTTTTCATTAATTAGATATGGCAAGAAAACAATCTCACCAGGTCATTTTTGACCCACTTATGCATGTAAGGGTTAATCATATTGGGACTGACAGAAAAGACTCATTTTAATTAAATATCAATACTGGTGCAGTGACCCATGTCCAGCACCCAAAGAAAAAGAGGTCCACTTGTTAAGAGCCTTCTCATCTTACCCAAAAATCCTGAAAAGTGTTCACGTATTTCCTAGGATGGAGACAAGTTAATCGCCACTCTGTGTTCTCAAGAGCTCCTCATTCACTGACACCTATCTTGTCATGGTCCTGGGCCATGTTGGCCCAGCATTCTGTTTTCATGCATCTTGTATTTTTCTTTATTTATGCCTTGGTTCCCAGGTTGTCCTGTTAAAATGTTCCTTATTTGATTACCCCCTGTGTGCCCCTCTGTGTATCTGTGAGCCCTCATTTCCCCTCCTTGTGTTTCATTCAATGTTTTCCCCAGCCCGTTATGTCTGTTCTCTCTCTCTCCTCCTGTCTGCACCTCTGTGTACTTCCTGTTTTACTTTGACAGTCTCCCGTCAGTGTTGTGTTTACTCCTGCCGTGTCCCGTTATGATTATCTGTATCAGCTGTGTTCCCCGTGTGCTTCCACTTCCCTCGTTAACCCTCCATGTATTTATGTGCATGTCTCCCTCAGTTCAGTGTTGCGTGGTCAATGTCTCCTCCCCGAACCTGTGTGCCTTTCTGTGTCCCCTCGGTCCTTAGTTTAGTTTTGCCGGTTTAGTTCTGTTTCTTTGTAAGGCCTGCAATAAAGCAGTGATTTTCAGTTCAGCTCGTGTCTCCGTGAGTTTTGCGTTTGGGTCCTCATCTACCTTCACACAGCTAGTTCATGACATATCTTCCTCTACTGAACTCTATCCCTCAGTTTATCCATCCTGATTTCTCTCCCTCCAATCTGTCACTGTCCATCTTCCTCTATCTCACTTCCTTTACCATTCTTAGTATCCCTCACCTCCTGTATTTCCCTTCCTCTCTTTCAACCCACTACTTTCTGTGTTTCTTCTCCTCACAGCTAGTGTCCAACCATGAAAACGATATACTGCCTCTGAAGATGAAGTCAGCTTTTATCTGTGAAAGGAGACATTAGAAATTTACTAAGTCTTCACCGCCTGCCTTCCAGAGTCTTTCAGTCTTGAATCTCTGTTTCTATTTTAAGACTTCCTTCTTCACAATGAGTAAAGGGCAATCACCTATCATATTTCCTGCTTACATTCTTCATGCCCAGTGTATTTTAGGCTGCATTGCCTGCTGCTGTCTCCCCTCTCATTTAGATTTACCACCACGGATATGCTTGTAAAAGCCAGTCTTTTTCAAAGAAAACATACTGTGCTGTCCCTGTCAGATTGTGGATAACTGTAGTTTTGTCCTTTTCCATGTACATTTAAAAATGAGAAACGTTCAAGCCTTGTAGACTTTCCTAACGTTATTTACTCATCTTCTACCACAATGAACAAAACTACAGCCTCCTTACTAACATTATAAACATTCTTAATATTTCCCAGGGTTACTCATATAGTCATTTTATTGATAATAAATGAGTTGATATAAGAAATGCATGCTATGTGTAGGCAAATCCATGTTGGCGATGATTTTGCAAGATGTTGTAAAGAGCTGTGAAAGTGCACCTTGGATTTAAGTGTGCATGTACGTGTGTATAATAACAGAGGAAGGGATGGATGTTGAAAAATGTGCACATTAGAAATCTTTAGTGTCTTATACATGAGTATCACTCTGCCATAAATCAACTAGGAAGGTGAACATGCTCGATTTCCCTGAACTGATTTTATGTAATCTTTATGCTTCCCACTACAGTGTACTTGCCAAGAAGCCAGTGGTTCAGCCTTAAAATATGGTCAACAGGTGAGTTGTTTTGGACCAAGTATATATAGATCAGTGTATTCATAACTCATAAAAGCATCTATTTTACAAAATAAATTGCTTGACTTTGGGACAAATGAGCAGATGAGTAGTTGAAATGGAAATCTTTTGATTATTTACATTTCACACTACACATGAAGGATCTACTGGTAAAACAAAACAGGTACATTCATATTAATGAGGAGAAAACCATAATGTCAGTGCTATCACTTAGTATTCCTGCTCTTTGCACTAACCACCCCTTCCACACCCTCTGCAGCTGTTACTGTTCGTCCCTGAGTCTCAGTCTTTGGAAGATGTTTCATGGATAAGCTCATTAACCTTCGGTCAAGAGGGAGCCTCTTTGGGGCTGTTGCTTACTACAAAAAAACCCCAATCAAATATTTGTTACACACAGTGCAGTCAACGATAAACTCGAGCCAATTATTATCTTTGTTTCTCCCCCACGGGGCCCCAGTGGCCTGACCTAACCTGAGATGGGAGAGGGTTGGAAGTATTACATCGTGTATGCATTGGCCAAAGAGAGGGTTTGGGGAGTGCACAGAACAGCATGTCAAATGCCCCTTGGGGGAAGAAAAACAAAAAATATCAACCACTCAGGGCTCCTGTCACCATAAAAACATCACGAGCTAATCTTAGTTCGTGATGGTTTTTTTTCCTGTTACCATAAGAGCAAGCTTGCCACTAACTATTAAGATGCCACTCCACATAACGGACCGTTGCCATAGAAACAAGCAATAAAGGAGTCTGGGACAATGAGTCCTGTGGGGGAGAGTGCA
Source organism: Rhamphochromis sp. 'chilingali' (assembly GCF_963969265.1). Lineage (NCBI taxonomy): Eukaryota > Metazoa > Chordata > Actinopteri > Cichliformes > Cichlidae > Rhamphochromis > Rhamphochromis sp. 'chilingali'. The sequence continues at coordinate 30,281,425 of NC_137943.1, forward strand.
AGCGAGGTTGTGCTCAAGGTCGTGTTTGCACTGACCCCCGCGGCCTTGTTACAATACAATATACGACCCATTTATGTCTCCATCTACTGTTGCGACTGACCTTGGTGTTTATGAGGCTTCTGCAACACAAAAAGGCCATCATACAATTGGCCTGATTCATGTGACATGTCGGCTAAACAACGGGCTTGTTACCCCAAACACACCCGCCTTGCTACCTCATAGTGGTTCCTATATAACTGCTCACTAAGATATATAAGCTCGAAGCTCAAGGCGTTATTTTGACAGGTAGATTTAGTTACCTGTTACGATCGATGCAAGCTGCTGTACCAGTTAACAGATGTAGTACTTTATATGTTGGTGACATTTTCCAAAATGACATTATAGATTTTATGAAGCTCTATCCACCTTATTGGAGTTTTTCATATTAACTTTCTATTAAAAGTATAAAACATATTATAAATCATCACTCCCTGTTTATCTGTCACACTTTCCTTTGATGCCTAAATCCTTTCCCATCCTTTTGACTGGTGCCTCAGTGATTTTAGAAGTGTTAGGTTGTGTATAAACCATTTCCTGTGACCGAGGAAGAAGGAGATGAAAGACCAGCAACACCAGACGTTCAAAAAACAGCAAACATCAGTGTTTCCTTTTGTTATTGCTTCTCGTCTGAGTTCAGCGTCTGCTTCCTCGACGCCTGTGGAGACTCGGCTGTTGCCGGTTACTTCAGCCTCGGGGAGGATGACAGCTCGTCAAGATGAGTGACAAGTGTGCATCTAACAATACACTCAAGTCAGAGTGTTAAATAATGAAATAATTAAAATAAATAGTTGTTTTCAGAGTACAAGACACTTAAGAATGTATTACTGCGGCATCTGTCTTCATCATACTTATGCCATGTTGAATAGCTGAGCCCAACCTTTGGTCATTTAGAAAGTATTCATTTTTCAAAATGCATTTCATTCATTTATCTATGGAAGAGAAATTTAACAGGAAAAATCATTTGTCTGCAAAGCTGTTTAAGTTTTCAAACGCGAGGATGAAGCTTCAATGGTGTGCATACTGACTGCAGGAAGATTTAAAGTCAGCCTGTTTGTGTGACTAAATAACAGTCTCATAACCTTTTGGCTGTCTCATTCAGTTTCCACTTATATACAAGTTTTTACCTTGATATATTGTGTCAATCTAGGAAATTAAGTTAACGTGTGCTTAAAAGGAAAAGCCAAACCAATGGTAATCTGGTTTTGTCTCCACTGGTTTCAGAACACTAATCATCTCTGGCACAGACAGTCATTGATACCAACCAGTCATCGCTAGTTGATATAAAACAGTGCTACTGTTGCTAGAGACACCACATTTTAAGTGTATCCGTCCATCTATTATCTTTCAGCTTATGTGAAGTCAGGTTATGGTAGCAGCAAGTTAAGCAGGATATTACAGACATCCATTTTGTCAGCAATGTGTGTGAGTTCCTCTTGAGGGGTTTCCCAGGTGCTCCCAAGCGGAGCTCTATAATCTGTCTCTGTGTGCGACAGAGCCCCATTGCTCAGAGCCTGGCCACTGGTTGCTCACCAGTGAGCACCACTCAAAGGTCTGACTGCAGGAAAGGGAGGATGTTCCTATTCCAGGCAAAGTGCTGTATGTCTGATTATTTCAGTTGTTGGCTTGTTTTGAATCACTCTTCCTCTGGCCCCAGCCTTGGGAGATGCCACCATAAGATCGCAGACAAAACAGCACTCCGGTTCACAGGGACACACAAATCCCTCCTCCACAGCAAACCACTGATCAGTTCAGTTTATCAGTTAACTTCCTATGAAGTGCTTGTATTTGAAATTGCAAATACACTTCAGACGCATAAAAAGAAGCGTCTCTAAAATGAAGCCAGTCTCATTTGGCAGCCTTTATATTAACATGAATAAAATTTGTGGTTATGGTTTAAGGTTTGTGCAAACAATATGAATATCGTCGTAAAACAAGAAATATTCCCTTTAATATCGGGCACTTCATGCTTGGGGAATAGATTTCTGCCACTGATGTGCAAAGTGTACTTTATGATGTTGAATTTGATGATTAAACTGGTGAAAAAACATTTAAAAATCGTTCCCTGAACATATCAGGGAAGTAGTTTTGATTCAACTTTTCTTGGCAGGTTTAGAAGCTGTTTATTCAGTAGCTTGGCAAATAAATTCTCTCCATATATGCCTTTTTTGTGTTTCTCTGAACACACACACAGAAACGCATCCTCCCACTCACAACCACACACTTTCTGACTTCATTTTCTCCTCTGGCATACTTAATGTTTCTTTATTTCCAATAAAAAATCTTATATTGATTGCTTTAGTTTTGTGTTTTTATTGGTTTGAATTGAACTCATTTTCCTTTATGATTTTCAGCAATTTAGTTTTCCATTTTGATCCCCAGTTTACGTCTCCCTAAGCCTGACGTTCCAACATTTTTCCAGCATTCCCCCTGAGGTTGTGGCACAGTATGGGTCCCAGCTGCATGGATCAAGTGTTAGTGCATCTCGCCTTTGCCATCAAAACCTCATAAGCCGTAGACATCTCTGGTTGCTGAGCATGAGGATATATGTTGTATTTACACAGAGAAAGAGCAATGTGGTGATTTAAAAAGAAAGAAAAACACACACACACACACACACACACACACACACACTAATATACACACGAACAAACTGCACACAAGATGACAACGCTTCATTTGGAAATTCAAAAGCCACATTCAGAGCGGGGAGATGTTTGAGCTCGCGTGTCATTTTGTATGAATAATTCCTTTTATTTGATTATGCACTTTCAAAAGTTGGCTCTTTTGATCAAAACGGTGTCAGACTGTTCTCAGGTGCGGCTGTGTCCTTGTAGCGTTGCATTTTATGGGATGCCGTATTTGAGTTCTGTTCGAAAATGCTTTAAATTCACTCTGGGGAAACATACATAAAAGTTTTCATCTTCCACATTTCTAAAGCATGGAGAATCTGTTTTGTAAAAGTGTAAAGCTGCCAGGGTCACACTGTCCTGTTAACTTTTTATTTCTTTTGACCTTATTTGCTACATCTGGGTAAGAAGCACAATTTGCTGATTCGATTATTGGATCGAGTCAACAAGCTTTGTTCTTGCAAGTGCCCTTCAGCAAGACGTACCAGATAATGCTGATTGTTTGGGTGTGAATGTATGAGAAACAAAGTACTGTAGTGTGGTTTCTTTGTGCTTTAAATATTGAAATATCATCTATGGATGAAGCTTTAAAAGTGGGGAATGTTTTAATAGCATTATAAAATAAAATGAAGGCTTAAAATTAGCAGTTAATATCTTAAAGTAATCAAGCAGTGTTACCTCCTCAGTGTCTGTTGGTAAACAAAGGCATTTTAAGGGTAGTTGCGGATTGGTTTTACTTCCGGACCCTTCAAGAAATGTTCATCTTCTTAATACAGTCTATTAAAAAGACTAGAACTGCTTTCAGAAATAATCACCATTTATAGTGAGAAGCTGAAAATGCACACAGTTCTAAGCATGCAGAATCACAGCCACATGGTGTGAATGGGGAGCAGAAGGTTGGTTGTTTTGGTTGTAATAATTTACAGAAGGACGGGTTATGAAGAAGTAAATGTGAGAGTCTGCATCCTTGTTTTCAGATTCTCTGTTTTGCCCTTTCTACATGTCACTACTAATACTAGCTCCTGAATATGTTCACACTGGAAGACATTCTTATTAAAGGTCAGTTTTCACTGAGTTAAAGCTATGTTTGCATGTGCATGAGGCCTTATCACAGCCCCGATGGACAGGAGCATTCATACAATCGAGTTTGGTAGCACAAGCAATCTGACATTTGTGAATTCTGTTGGTAAATTAAAATCAAGTACACTAGAAATTCCCTTTTTAAATTCTGGGAATCTACTTTGTGGCTCTTAATAAATTGAGAAAATAAAAGGACAATTTCTCAGCCTTTAATGTTTTCCAGTGGACTTCAATGGCTCTGTTGTCCCTTGATTGACGGGACAGAAGTACTTTAGCGTTACTCTGGTTTTGATGATCACCTAAAACACAGTAATAGCAATAGTTCTACAAGTATCTAAATAATGTTATGTTTTCAAATGCAGAGCAGCACTGAGATGTTTAGTGTTTTTTTAATTACTGTTAATGTTGTCCTGACCTCTCGTGCCAAATATTGATACATTTTTTTCATTGACGTAGCGTAAATAAATGAGACGCTGTGAGACCATTTTTCTTCATAGACTTGATAGAAATCCTTTCCATTCATTCAACAGTCTTCTCGTCTTAACAACACAAAATGAAGAAAGAAAGAGAACATGCTGCAATTATCAGACAACGAGCATGTTGATGATAAGCTACTTAGTAATCAGGGCCTCTTAATATGTATTTATTGGAAGCTAATAGACTGTGGGCTCATGAATATGCAACCATTAGCAGGTAATTGCTAATTAATTAGCTTTGCACACTCATCCAATTAGAGAAATATGAGGCCATTAAGGAATAACAGATCAGTCGTTAGTGTCAAATATGCAAATAAATGTTTACTCATTAGGGGGAAATCTATCCAAGTAAAATTATGGGGTAGTGTTGGGAGTTTTTGTCCAACTTGGCAGAATGAATAAAAGATTAAATTGCCTTAAAGCCAAAACAAAATTGTAAGTATCCATTTTGGAGATGTTTTGCTTCCTGAAGTCATTAGTTAGTATTTCAAAAAACTTCTTTCCTCCATAATAAAGATCCAATAGTTTTAAAGCTAAATGTTAGCTTGACTGATTATTTGTATTAATCATTAATTTGCTTAAATTTCATGCCCAATTCTTTTTGTTATGTTTTCTTCCAGTGGGGTATATCTCAATTTACAGTGTAGCTCTTCATCTGCTTTCAAAGACAGCTCGGCTGTGGGCTGCTGCACAGTGCAGCACTGAACTTTTAACAAAACCTGAATAGGGTTTCTCATTTTATTCTGCACGAGCTAAGACAAAAATACTTCTGAGCTCCGGCTGCTGCAGGAGACGCAGGGAGAAAAGGAAAAGCAAGGTTTGGCTCAGTGAAAATGTGACAGACAGAGAAGTTTTTGTTTCAGTGAACGGCTTCGATACGGTTTTTAGGTTCTGCTGCTGCACACATACTGTAAGTTATTTTTTTTCTGCAGTCAAAAAAGAAGGAAAATTGATATTGAGTGTCGTTACAGTGCTGAGATTTCATGCTCAGTTCCTTCTTTTAGTCACATATGAGTAATATTTAATTAAATAATAGATCAAAAATTCTAATTTTTTCAGAAAATGTGAGCATCTATAAAATAAGCTTTTTTTTCTTCTATTAATAAGGAAGATGATGTAAATTCATCTGAAGGAATTCCAGATTTTCCAGATAACTATTACAAAAAACACATCAGACAAAAAATAGTATTTAAAGTGTTTTGACATGCTTTCATTGTGACAGCAAACTATTGCTATGACTTGTAAAATTACTGTCAGCAGATCCTCTTCGGATTTCAAATATTTTTGCCCAGCTAACAATAAATGCCACACTAAGGTGCTGTGTAGATAGATATATACAGCACATGCTAGGAGACATGCTAGGACACCCTGTTGCTACAAGTTACTATCGCATGGCAACAAGATCACAACTTAATTAGGCATGTGAGTAAGATATTAAAGTCATGGCCATGAGTTAAGAAGGTGTGAGCATGAGGTATACAGTCATGAAAAACCTTTATTATTGCATGGCCATTCTTTATTATTGGGTCAAACGTCACCAAGACACTGAGAGATGTTGTGATTCTATCCTACAGTAATAAGAAGAAGAAGAAGAAGAAATTCCAGCCATCCATTCGCTTCTGCTTATCCTTTTCATTGTCACAGGAGGGCTGGAGCCTATCGCAGCTGTCTTGGGGCAAGAGGCAGCGTACACCCTGGACAGTTCACCAGTCTGAGCAGAGCTAACACATAGACACAGACAAGCATTCGCGCTCACATAATAATAATAATAATAATAATAATAATAATAAGAAGAAGAAGAAGAAGAAGAAACATACCTTGTTGACATCTGAAAGAGACAAAGAACAATAACATCCTAAAAGCCATAGACAATAGAAAACTGCTCATTCACCAAATATATTTATCTTGGCTTCATATTGTGTCTCAGAGTCAAATGGAAATGCCCATACATGCATTTGTTTCATCACACCTTGATTATTGTAATTCATTATTCCTTTGTCTGAGCAAAGAATCCCTAGAAAAAACCCAGAATGCTGCTGCGAGGCTGGTCCTCTAAAAAATCTCATGTAGCATCAGTACTGTTCTCTTTACACTGGCTCCAGTAAAATTTTAGGGTTGAGTTTAGGATTTTGGTGATCATTTTCAAAGCTCTTCACGGTCAGATGCTATATTAATGAACGACTTAATCCACATGTACCTGCTTGGGCCCTGAGGTCATCTGATCAATGTTTTTTGGCTGTACCTCGGTCTGGGTTAAAGACAAAAGGAGACTGTGCTGTTGAAGTTGTGCCTCTCAAGTTGTGTAATTCACCTCCACTGAACTTTAGATCTGTACATGTTGGTGATACTTTTAAAAAGAAGCTTAAGACACACCTGTGTAGGATTATCCATTTGTACAGTTTAAAAAATAATAAAGGTAATTACTTACTTCAGAAGACCAATCCCATGAACGTGTAGGTCCGTAAGGCGACACAAGATCAGATAAGTAACTTTGTGCTTATTTTGTAAGTCATGTATATAATTTACAGTTAGTATCAGATTTTGGTTTGTAGTCATGTTATGAATGCTTGACAATCACTGAAACAGTTTAAATGTTCACACTGATGCTTATAAAAACACTGGTCACTGTAATGTACTGTGTGTAAATAGCGTGCCACCTCTGGGCACATTTTATCAGATTCAATTGAGTCATATGCAAAGAAGTAAGGGTCACTGTTAAGATCAGGATATTAAAAAAGCACACATACATTGTCATAACATTCTGTGTTATTAAATAAGCCAAATATTCAACTTGATGTGCCACCGTTTTGGTCATTATCCAGAATTTTGTCTACACATGTTTCATATCTAGCCATGCATTATATTAGCCATATGGAACTTGCCTGTTGTACTGAGTAAACAACTGTTTCCCTATCATGTAGCTGTGTAAGTCTCAGACAGAGATTAGTTATAACATTTCCACACCTTATTAACTTGCAGCTTCCATTTAATTATCTCATTATCATGCATTACTGGCTCATGATCACTAGTTATTGATCTTTGGGGTTCACATTGGCAGTGTGGACGCACAAGGCTGATTTTTGTTGTTGATGTTTATTTGTTGTTGTTTTATTTTCACCACCAACACGGAGCTAATTGTTTCTTATTTTTTATTTCAGTTTAAAATGACGCAGCTGTTTCTGAACAGAGATTAAAACTATTTAATGAACCAGCCAGCTCATGTTCTACAGTAACAAAGTTGCCTCCAAGTGAAGGTCAGTGATGTGTAAAAGAAATAACAAAAGTTTGTTCTCAAGGAAAAAGCTCCTGGTACACACACGGATTTATGAAACCAGCTTAATGTTTAGACAGTTAAAAGGCAAAAGGACAAAGATGTGTGTGAGGGGTGAGTGATGGAAACAGATTGCTTTATTCCCTTGTGAGCATGATTAATTAAAATCATGGCATCAGAGCATTCGGGCTGAACTAAATTATAATAAAGAAAATAAAGATTTTAACAAATTTGATAATAAATAACAATGACTGCAATAATAAATGACCTGGAAACGCGAGACAACTCGTTGTAAACTAACTGATATTGATCTAAACATTTATGTTTATGAACACATCTGCAGCAGATTTAAATCAGTGATCATTTCCAGAATGCATGAACATGTAACTGTTATTCCTTGTAGAAAAAACAAGCATGGTGTCTTGTCATTTTGGTTTATTCTGTACTTATCATTTAGAATTTCACTGTAATTTAGTTTTCTGGTCATATGAAGTATAGTCTGGCAGCCAGCTGGCCAAGTGGACGAGCCATTTACCAGTTAGCTAGTTGGTTCAGACAGATTTAGATAATTAGCAGCACATGTGACAGAGTTCTGGCTCAAACCATTGATTTGGCGCGACTAATGCATGAGCAATCATGCCATAGGACACTTGGGGGACAATCTATTCTGATTTCTGGCTTTTTGTTGTTTTTAATATATAGGCTGTCAATATATGCACAGGTTTTTAGGTTAACAGCATGCACACACCTTTAAAATCACTGACTTTTGATTAATTTGTTAGTCATACATAGAAATATCATATAGCTATGTTTGAAAACAAAGAACAATAAAACAACAAAATCAGCTGGGGCTCTTCCTAAATTGGTGCTAAATTCTGAAACAAAAGTAGGATTGTATCGATTGTAACCATATAAAGAGAGCAACAAGATCAACAAACTTCAGCAATCTGAGCCTCGGCATACAAATAAAGCTTCAGCACATCTATAAATTAACCCTGACATTTCACTGTGACCTAAAATAAAAATAACATTAAGATTTCTTTCTGGCTTTTCCACATTTTTCTTCTTTTTTGTGGTAAGGAGGAGAAATGTAAGACTCTCCTTTCCCTCTGACGCATTGAAAACTAAATGAATGTATTCTTTCTTCAAAGCATTATGTAAATGACGACACTCTCAGGATAGGGTTCCTTGAGGACCCGCTGCAGTAGTAGTTGCAGCGGTGCTGAGAGTTTGCTGTTTATATATTTCTTTTCCTTTTTTGCCGTTATCTTCATAGCTGTGGCAAACGCCCTGTAGTTCTGTCGTGTAAAAAAAGGCCAAAGAAATTTATGCCTTTAATCAGGGAAGTTGCGTGGCCTTGGAGAGATGTTACACTGTGACACTGTGCAAGTCACCCCCACTGCTAGCACATTGTGCCCTACGTGTGTGGGTTGGTTGAAGGAGTGTGTTCACTGTGGTCTCAAGTGTCATCTTAGGAAGAAGAAAATGGCAGACAGTAAAGGAAAAATGTTGTAAACGCTCCTGGAAATGTAGTTTCTCATGAGCAGTGATGCCCATACAGCAAAGTGGAATAAAGACCACCAGAAGGAGAGAAGAACACAGAGTGCCTCAGAGTTTTAATTTAATTTACATTCTCTTTAGCCACAACAGAAGACAGCACTCACCATCTTTACCAGAATACATTTCATGGTGTGCGTGTCTGTGTGTGTGTGTGTGTGTCCACTGTGATAGCTAAAACTGACACATTCCACAGACCAATTTAGAGGCATGTTTATCTCCACTTAATGAATTTAAGTCCTGAATTCCATCTATTCCTCATCTAAACTGGTTTTCACCAGCTCATGGGAAAAACCCTTCTTCAGTCATCAGACTTTTTTCTGACTCCTGCTTGTTGATGGGTATGTACTGAAACCCACAAATGATTTCACAGCTCGTTTGTGGAAATGATCTGTCTGCGGCTGCTAGAGGACAGGCTGATGAGATTGCTGAGTGTAAACCCCATTAGGCTACAAAACGTTGCAGACCTGTGTTTGGTAACAAACACCTGACTCCATCAACCCCTTTCCCAAGAAAGTCTATAATTATAATAATAATGATGATGCTGATATGAAAGTTTTTAATGTTATTTGACCACTCCAGATAATAAGAAGTACTTTAACAGTAATGCCACTGAGGTTCAAAGGTATATTTTTTTTCATAGTACGGCATAGTATGTTCCATCTATCAAACTGGAGGCAAAGGTTTTATTACCAGTACTACATACAGGCAGTGGGACCTTGACACCATGTCTAACCACCAGCCTATATTTTTGCAGCCTCTAGTTGAAAATAGCTACTTATTTTCTCCGTATTTCGTATTATATGTGCTAAACATGAACTAATCCATAATTTTTTTGTAAGTGTTTCACATTTTGCTGTGAGACCTTTCTTTCTTACGCTACAAGCTACAAAAAAGAAACTAAAACACATGCAGATCAAGCAGAATTTAGTCATATTTTTCTTCCTAAATCTGATTAAATGCATGTGAACATACAGCAGAAGACTGTGACATCTTTTAACGTAAGGACTATCAATTGCATAGCAACTATGTAACATCAGTCGAATGAACAAAATAAAATGCTGATTCTTGTTTTTTATGTGAAGCTTAATCAAATAAATTACACACTAGTCAATTTTCCTACTTTGTTGTTACTTTGAAACATTCTACGACAAAAGCAATATGCATATGTTTAGATTCTAAATGATTTGATACAGACACTAAAGTATAACCACCTTTTAATTATCATCAACCCACCAGCCAATGGCAGAGTCTTGTTTGTACACCTATTACTTATTACACATTTAATGCTAGATAATCTGTGTTTTGTCAACTGAGCTGAATTAATCAGAAAATTTCCCTCCGGCCTAAACAAGAAAAAAAAAACTCAAAAAGAAAAGTACAGAAAAACATTCAGACGGAGCATTGTCACTGACTTTATGTCATGCTGTGCTTGTGTTGTCGGTTTATTTGTTTGTAGTGTTTATGAATCTGACATCAGTGTACAGTAGAAATGTTCTTGTAAATCTTTAAATGCCAATATTAACTGACAAAAAAAGAGAGACAGAAACAGGACGGCTGTGAAGTTGAATATGCCGTTTTATCTATCTTTAATGTGTGTGTTTATTTATTTACTGATTAAGTTTTTTTCACTGTGCATAACTGTAATATCATATTTGTTTTATCTGATAGGTCTGTGTTTCAAAAGAATGGAAAGAGAGCGGAGTTGAAAATACAGATAATGATTTTCTTTTTCCTGTAAAATGTTTAGTTATCATATTTATGAAATTATTTTCTGATATATTAAAAAGAGGATGAGAGAGAGACAAAGAGACAAGATGTGAGATATAAAGAGAGATGCGATGATCTCATCAGGAATGATCTCATCGGTGTATATCCATGGAGACTATGTGGGTGTATGTGTGTCAGACTGACTGGGTGACTCCTAAGGGGGAGTTAGGGGGAGGTCAGGCATTGAAGGAAGGGAGTTGCCTTGTCTCTTGTCTCTCCCTTTGCTTCACCAACCCCCAAACATACACACACACACATAACCCCACATTTACACACTCACACACAGAGTGCGCTTTTGTGTTTGACTTTGATCCCTCGCTGTTGTCAACATCTAAAAAGTCTACTGTTAGTCGGAGCAATGCAGTGTACAGCTGAAGAAAAGGTACTCGTGTGTAGAGATGACAACAGGAAATGTGGGGGTAGTATGCTTCTTCACGCTGTAGATATTTAATCAAGTAAATGACTAATTATGAAAAAAGTTAAATGACAGTGATGGGCTAAAGCAAATGTGAATTTTCAGAAATATTTTGAGTCTTAAAAATTTTAAATTTGTGCAGCCTGCTCACATGATATATGAAAGGTAATTACTTTAATTTGAAGCTGTGTTGCCCCCCTTCTAATATATCTATTAAAAATGGTGAGGAGAGCAGATTTTAAATTGTTTTTTCCCACATTTTTGGCAGCTCCTTCATTAGGCCTAAATGTGAAAAGATGAGGAAAAGAGACTGCCCCGTATTGGAAGGATGACAAACTTTCTGTCATTTTCTCCTTAAAAGTAACCAATTAATAATCCAGACATGCTCTACTGGAGCAGATCATTTAGATTAGAAGTTCTTTTCCTTATAGATAGCCACACGTGATGCATTTTATAAGCATCACCCAAGAAGAATGGCAGTACTAACTAAATTTGAGAGTATGTCCGTTGACAGTGTTATTTTACTTTTAATCCTGCGTTCTTCTCCAATAAGAGCTGATGGACAGGCTTCAAGAATCAAAGTGGTTTTGATCATTCTCTGTAGCTTTCATTTCTCTGGAATTACTCCAGTATCAATTGCGTAGGTTGTTTTTTAAAAAAAAACACACAAGGGAAAATTGTAGAGAGACAGGAGATTTGGTTTGAAACCAAATTATATCAAATCATTGGCTCTTAAAGTAAATTTGCTTTGATTTTACTATCTACCCAAAAGTTAATGATGGATATACAAAAGTGTATGGCGTAGTGCTGGAGCTGGAAAGGAGGAGGGTAAACTCCTCAAACGAAAAGCTTGTTCAAGGCAGAAATCCCATAATTGCATGATTTTATTGATTCTACGCAAGATAATGAGGTCTGATGAAACTGAGACTTAACATCGGGGTATTTCTGTAGATACAGCAGCAAAGAAATCCAGCTTCACACACTAGCTGTTTCAAGCCAAGAAACAATTATAATTTTAATGCATTTGCACGATGTACTGAGACTAAGAATCTCTACACAGTTGCAGTTGTTGAACAGAAGCCATGCCCAGAAATACAGAGAAACTGTGTCTTTCTGCGGCTTCTAGACGTCACTGGCTGAAACTAAAAAGCAGTCTTTGTTTATGAGCTCATTTAGTCTTTTTCTTGTTGCTTGCATCAGTGCAGAGTGGTTTGGAGGAAATCAAGGACGTCTCTTTCAATCTATGTTCTGTCATTTGTGTGAGGTTAAAGCTGATTCAGTTCAACACAGAAAGACTCTTCAAACATTTAGTCCTTTAAAAGACAGCGAAACACAGAGAAACCTTCACCGTCTTTAAATTAGATGTTAATAATAATAACTTACATCGATGCATGGATAAAAGTATTCGTCTTCACCTCCACCTTAATTAGCTTAACTTTTAAACCTGCAGTGATAAACACAGAGCAGGTGTGAAAAGCCATGATAGCACACGTTGTTAACATTTCAAAAATATACAAAGATGTGTTTAGTCTTTGGCAGACTCTTAGTCAGAAAAACCACAATAAGTGTTTTGCTTTTTCTCCAAATGTCTTTTGGGTTTTACACAAACACTTTCGACATGACTGTGGTTTGCCAGTCTCAACATTCATCTAAGATTAGTCTAATGCTATTGCCGTTTCACAAACACAAGCCAGTTATTCATATTTCTTTTACTTCTTTTTTTTTTTGCTAGTACATACTACCCACTCTTTGTAAGTACACCTGTACAACTGATTGTTAACACAAATAGTCAATCACACAATCACACAGCAGAAATTCAGTTCACTTAAGCATGTAGACAAGGTCAAAACAAGTTCAAATTGAACACCAGAATGGGGAAAGAAATGTGCCAGACAAGGTGGAATGAGTACTTCTGAAAATGGCTTGAGAAAGAGAAAATATCCAGTGAGTAGCAGTTCTCTAAACAAAAATGCCTTGTTGATATCAGATGGAGAATGGCTAGACTGCTTTGAGCTCATAGACAGGCAGCTAAGAAGAGAAAACCGCGGCTTCAATTCGCACCAAAACTGGACAATAAAAGAGAAAAAAAGGTACCTGCTCTGATGAGTGTCGATTTCTGTTGCAACAGTTGGATGATAGGGTCACAATTTGCCATAAAACAACATGAAAGCATGGATCCATCCTGCCTGTATCAATGGCTCATGCTGGTAGTGGTGGTGTAATGGTGTGGGGAATATTTTCTCGCTACAGTTTAGGCCTTTTGCTTCCAGACAAGATTGTTTAAATGCCACAGCCCACCTGAATATCTACTTGACTCCTAAAGCAAGTATATACCGTTATACTCCCAAAACTCAATCTTACAGCTGAAAAGTGCAATTATCTGATAAAGAATATGGCTTGCTGTGACGCAAATTGAACTAACAGCATCTGACACCCTGGAATGAGAACGTATTGTCTGTACCTAAACAGAAATCTCTATCTCTCAAATGAAACGCAATGACGTGAGTTAGCATCAAGTCACCACGTAAAACAAAAGATCTAATCCAACAAAAACATTTAACACTTTCTATCTGATTTCATTTTTTCCTGAGACCAGGCTACGCACCCAAAAACAAGACTGCTGTATCATGTGAAGGAACCGGGGGCGTGAAGACGTATTATTTGTATACTGTACATCAGAGCTGTAGGTGACAAACTACCTGCAAAGTTTTTGACAGCTCATAAAATGAAGTGGTAGCAAAACTATCAGCTAAATATTTCAACATGTTCACTTTGTCAATGATGTCTTGTAAATATTTGATTCTTGGATTCATTTCACTGTCTTCTCTATGAGAGAAGAGTTCAGAAGACGCAGGTATTCAGCCTAAAGAAGAAGAAAAAACAACCAGAGGGCAAAGCAGATCAGGCATCTTTGTATAAGTTTGTCTGCGTGCGTGTGTGCATGTGTGTGTTTAACCTAAAAGACAAATGAAGAGGATTAAATATAATAAGCAGGTGGAGGACAGAATGTTCAGACAAGCTTGATGTGAGTTTCCAGCACTGGGAAAGAAGCGCTGTCTAATCTTTCTGGGACAATTTGATTGCTTTTTATTTAATTATTCAGTGAATTACTTTATTCTATACTCAACAGTTAGACCAAAACATTTACAAAAATAGAAAAAGCTTTTGGTGTGTGTTTTTAAAAAAAAGGATCTTTTTTATTACCACAGTTGCACGTTTTTATCTTTCAGCATATGTTCAGGCAGAGCGGTGCACAAGGTGATAGCATACATATAAGAGTAAAGAGGCTCAAAGGGTCTGATTAGGCATTAAAGCAAAGCATTATGGGGTGGATACAAGGATCCAGTATTACTAAAATGAAACTGTGGAACCTCAGAGACAAACAGCGCACTATTCTTCCCAGAGTGCAACCTCATGTCACACTAACTTGTCTGTTTGCACTCTCATGGCCTCGGGCTGGATACTTCAGAATGAGCACAGAGCCGTGTGTGTGTGTGTGTGTGTGTGTGTGTGTGTGTGTGTGTGTGTGTGTGTGTGTGTGTGTGTGTGTGTGTGTGTGTGTGTGTGTAATACAGATTAAGGTCAATAGCAGTGCACACCTGACCTCCCTACAGCTGAGCCTTGTAGAATATCATGGTGCCCCGTGCTGTTATATAATGTAAAAATGACTGACTCTCGTTATTACACCACTCCATCAGGGACATACAAGAGTGTTTATTTTGTATTAATTTTTTTCTGCAAGTCTCTTCTTGTTTTTCCCATAAGATTGTATTGTATTGTATTGTATTGTATTGTATTGTATCTTTATTTATTTCAGACATAATAAAACAAACAACCAAAAAACAAAAAAAACAATATATACTCGTCTACATGTACTTTCGTTTACGGATACGAATATATGTGTAGATATACACACACACACGTATTTGTACAGACAAGCAAAAAAGAAATATAATAAAAATAAAACACATTCGTCTAACATGAAATAACAATTGTTTGGTCTGAAAAGGAGTAGGAAGAAGTATACACATACTTATTAACTCCTACCCCTGCTCAACATCTTATTAATCCCACATATTTACCTAATTCCCATGGACATATCTCCTAAGATATGTCCATGCTGTTGGCAAGAAACAACATAATATTATAAACACCAAAAGATTTAATGACATACAAACAATATATACATATTTTTACATAAACCACCCTTTGACAGTGCAGCTTGAAGAAATAAAATATACATCATATCATGCCATGTTATTTGTTGATGTGTACTGATGTTTAATTAACAAACTAATTCAACAAAGCTGACTGTTAAATGCAGCATCCTTATCCCACAAAAACTGGAAATGGAGAAGGTTCCCCTTCAAAGTAAAAGCTGTGCCTCAATGCTGGAACCTTCTCCACTTACAGTTTGTGCCACATTTTCCATTTTTCAGTAGCTGGCTAGGGAATACATTTTTCCCGAGCAACAGGTGGTTGCCAGGGGGTCACTGACCGGTCTGAAGAAGGTTGACGTAACTGGGACTTTAGCAACCATTTTCCCAGCAACTGCAACCTCCAGCAATCGCTCCCACCCAGCTAGGGAATACTCATTTTTCCCTGACCAGTGACTGCCAGATGGTGGTGAATCAGTCCCCAGACCTGTGTGACTGGAGTCTTATTTACTTGACCCCGATGGTCACATGTCCAGAAGGGTTGAAAAGTGATTTTTAGATCATTTGATTGGAGGTCTTGTTGCTTCTGTCTTTCTCTATTTGCAGACTATTTTCGGAGGTGTCCTAATGTTGAAAATAACAACTAAAGTAATGGATTTGCTGCTGTGACTGTGCACATATGTCCTGATAAATTGCTCTCTGACATATATTTGCATTATGGTGCCACATTATTATGACAGCTTCTGTGCATAATCTGTGTTTTAAAACCTTTTATAGCAATCATCTAACAAAGACTTTCACACTCAGAAAATCTCTTGAGGATCTGACTTCCTTTTTTTCCTTTTTTTCCTTACCAGAGAACAAAACGCTCAGCTCCCCATCAGTGATTCTGGTGATTTAGTACGCTAATTCAAGGTTTAACCAGTGCTGGATCACAAAAAGTTTGTTGGACTAATTTAAATGCTACTCTACCACTGCAACTGTAATCCTCACACTCCATTAAAAACATGAAATCAATGTTTTCACCTAATTCTGCAGTGTTTCGTGTAAATTATAGGTCCTCCTCAGTCTTTTGAGACAGTAAGACATTGTTGTGTTTTTGATTAAATTTCTACTGCAAGTCGTCATCTAAGTGACTGAAATGCCAAAACACACAATCTTTTTCACTTTTTTTAAACATTTGTTAGAGCTGCTAACTGAAGTAACTTTAAATCCGACACTAGAAAAGATCTGTAAATACATCACATCCTTTTCATCTGAAGCTCAGTAAAGAGGTGATCCCCGCTAAGTTTTCACCAGCCAAAAGCTAAATATATGTTGGGTTTAAAAGTCCATTAAAGAAACTGTAAAGTAACCCTAATTTGAAGTGAGTAAAGAGGGGGAGGGTAGATGGACTTCAAGGCTGTCTTAGCTTCCCCATCCACTCGTGTTGGCAGCTAACTGGAGTAATTGGTATGTGGATGAGACAATGATCAAACGAAACCTTCACACCTCCATCACACTTAATGAAAGCTCAACAAGCAAATACAGAACTGCCAGATCCTTTGTAGTCCCTCCACTGTGAGAGTATATGTGTTCTAATGTGTCTTTTTTTCAATATATACACTCCTTGTTTGTGTGTCTCCGAGTGTATGTGTAGCTGCTCAGATCCACTGTGATTGCTTGAGTTATTTTTAAGGCAATTATTTTGGTTTTTGGCAGCGTCAGTCAATCCGGCATTATCCAGACTGACACAGATTGCATTCAGATAAGTCATCTAATGGCACAGATATAATAAGTCAACGCTGAGACAATTTTTTAGATTTCTGCTGTTTGTGTGTGTACATGTTTGCTTTTTTGGCTTAGTTTTTGAGGCAATATAACACCTCAAGGGTATTGAATTCAATTATCTACAAAATTATAGAGGAAAACAAAATTCACAATGCGTGTATTTCATGGAAAAGTAATTATTCTAGTCTCTTGGGAGTTTAGACAAAGAACAATCCTCAGCATCCTTCTAACACTGTTACTGCTGCTGCTTGTCGGTCTGTGTATGTGTCTGGAGAGCCGGGAAGTAGGAAATGGGGTTGAAAACATTGTTGGCAGTGGGTTATCACATCCTCAGCTTGTGTCAGTCATGGAATCATTGTTTTTACATTTGAGATATTTGTGTTATTCTTCCAAATAAAAAGAAAACAAACAGAAAAAAACATATAGTAAGTGTTTATGACTTGTATGTCTCATTTAATCTCTTATTCGTGCCTTTTTTGCATTTTGCACATGAAATTTAATTAGCAGAGACAGGATGAATCGTGTACACACAATATTGTTGGTGAGAAAACATCAAAAAGGGCATTTAGTTAAATAACTGAACAAGTACAGTATCACATATAATATGTATTTACTGTTTCTTGGTTGACAGCAGTGAAGATAATCATTTTAATTAATTTCGTTAGAGCAACATCTCATTTACAATGATGCCTGATAAAACAAAAAAATACAATTAATTAAGGACACAAGATTTAGGTAGAACAAGCAAATCAGTTTAAACAGCTTCAAACAGAAGCCAACAGAATCATCATTATGAATTTTAATTAATTGAGTGTTACAGAGAAATTTGTTTGGGGCGTTTTGTAAGAGTTCTGGTTGGTCAGAACATGGGAACTAAAAATAGTTCTCCCACGCTCAGTACAAACTTGAGCAACTTGCCAGGCCCTGGACCAATTTGGGTATGGACCAGCGCACCAGTCCAACACATTTATGAGGTCAGCTTTCCTTTCAGGGACCTAGAGATCCATTTGTGATTGGAAGTTTGCATATACTCCTGATGTATATGTAATTATATTATAGAAAATTAAAAATAAATGTAAACTTCTGCACCAAATGTTTTGGGGGCACAGATATGGGACCTACATGCCACAGGACGTTTGCAGCTTACCCTTTGAGTGCAGTGACGTGTAACGTGGGACAGGTTTGTTGCACCGATAGATGCTACACCCTGAGCCATTTTTCACAGTACGATTCAGTTTGTTCTTCTCAAGAATCCACACTGTTCCCAGTAGAGCAATGTGGAACGATGTGAACAATGTTTTCACTTCAGCTGTCACTGGTTGTAAGACTAATCACAAGTTGAAAACCCTTAAAGCAGGTATCTTGAATTTAAAAGCATTTTCAGTCTTTTAAGCCTGACCTTGTGGGCAAAAGGTTGTTCTGTAATAAAAAAATGAAAGTTCAACATAACAATAAATAGTTTTCTAACCATTTAACCATGTTTCAAACAGCAGTTCAACTACAAGTTACCAAACAAAGTATAAAAAGGCAATTTGAGCTGTAAAGTCTGTCAGCCCAAAAAACTTGGTTATTAGGGTTTGTGCCAGCTCTACTGTATGACTCAACCCAACATCAGTGCTTAAGCTTTGTTAACATTAAATGTTGACTTGATTGAGGTTCAACAATATTCCTTCAGGTTCTCAAACTCTTGTTGAAGTGTGAAAAAATTCACACTTACACTTCTTATTTCATCGTCAACGATGAAAAAAGATCCAAAACTTTACTGTTCTCCTTGCTTGTGTTGTACCGCGCAACATAAATGTGAATATACTGCATACAAAAAAGTAGTGAGCAAATAAAAGAAAATTATTTGGTAAAGCATTTATTGAACATTGGATTATTTTGTTATTGCAAACAGTCAGCTGTGTTTGAAAGTTTGGCTTCTATTTATTTTTTGCCAACAGATGTTTTTATCTGTGACTTGAATGCAATCACCACTTGATGAAGGTGTAGATGTGAAAGCTGCAGACTGCATGGGGCCACATTATCTTTTTGTGATACATGCTTTGTTCCTGCTTGACTCGTTTGACCCTCGTCTTTTAAAAAACATCGCTCAGTCAACCGCTGCTTCTCCAGAGGGACTAAAGGCACCAATAACCAGTGCGATGTTGCAGTTGTCACACTTTCTGTCTGTCTGTTGAAATGTGAAATGCTCGTTTCCGTGTGTTAACACATAGGTTTGTTTCTACATGCCTGATCCAACTTGCTTGTGCCTCATACAGCTTAAGGATTAACTCTTTCACGCTACCATCTGTTTCTCAAACTTGCTCCCAGTGTAGACATGTGTTCAGTGTCACGTACTGTTGCTCCTGCGGTGAGAAAGTCTCACAGCACCCCACTCTGTGGAGGCAGTGTGGAATATGCAAAAACAAGTTCTGGCTACAAACTGGATGAATTGTTGGAAGACACATGAAAAACATGTGATATCTGTTTGAAATTTTGAATTCCCTGATATTTGTTTTCTTAGAAGGAGGCGCTGTATACGCAGCATTTTTTTTTTTTGTTGTAATGAGGCATCCTGGTGAGATTACATTAAAGATTAACTCTGATGTCATTGTGTAGTTACCATAAATTAGTAATGGCTCCATGTTGTAGACTACTGATCACTCCCAGTTTCACACCAGGGGTGCTATTCTCTGAAACAAAGACTACGACTAACAGTCACTTGTCACCTCATTTCATCTCCCAGAACAAGAATGAACATAGTGGAAGTAATTTTTCTGTCAGCGTTTCCACTATTTATCATCATCATAAACTCAAAGCTGAGTTAGCTCTCTTAGTGCAATTTGGGTGCTTGGCAGGTTCAAATACTTCCTATTTTAACTGCAGCCATTTAAAAGACTGTCTTTGCAAACTCCAGCTGCATTGCAAAATTGTGACTTCAACCAATACGTTGCAATGATTCTTGAAACTTCTTTATTTACTAGCATTTTATAGCAAATAAATTCACCAAAAAATATGAATTTATGAAACTGGTATTTATTAGTAATAGCAATCAACAATAAATATAATTGGGGTTAAAAAATTATTCATATGATTTGCCTTCTTTTTAACTTTAAGGCATGGAAATATAAATATTTGCCTTTTTTTTTTGCTCTTTCCTAATTTATTGCTCTTAATTTCACCTCAGCATGAGAATGAGCATATCACTAGTCTCACACACACACACAGCATGTGGACAGGAGCTGCTGGGACATATGACGTGAGCTAACATTAAAAGAGCTGGCGACAGCATTTTACAGTTTGCAGTAAAGGCTTCCAAACTAGAGAAACACCAATCATAAACATTCAAGAACTAACACCACAGTCATGGGTGAACTGAGTTTGCTCAACTCACTGGCCTACAGTTTGCAAACAGCAAACACATAATAAATGAATCGGCCATAGAGCCACCTTTCTGAGTCAGGATCAGATCAATATCTGATCCAAATACAGGATCCATGCATATATTCAGTTTTGCCAGTCCATTTTCTTACTTGCCTCTCTACTTGTTCTTAAATCATTGGTTTTATTGGTTGTCTGTAGTACTTTATGTTCTTTATTTTTGCAAGTTCAGTCAAGTTATCCTTTTTTAGCTGACTGTCAACTGTAATGTGTGTTTTGTTTCTAATCTGTAACGTTTTTATATCCAGCCTCTTTGAAATAAGCCAAATTTATTTTAATTTTATATTGAAATAAAAACAGAAATACATTTGTAACTATTCTTTTTTTCTACCTAAAATACTGCTGAATAAATTACCATGTAACTGCATCGCAGTCGAATGATAAAGCTCTTTTTTCTCTTGAGAGGTGCTTTCACATGAATATGTGAACACATCATGAAATTGCTCAAAGCTAAACTATTATAAGCAAAAATCATCACAGACATGTGTGTCATTATGATGCATTAGCTACAGTATGTCAACAAAGTATTGGTTGTCACTGAGATGATACTGAAATTAAATTATCACAGTAGGTGTCTGGAATGAACAGACTGAAAAATAAATTACATATCACTGTTGACAAAATTGTCACTGTTTTTTCTAAGTTCCTGTGTGCAATTTAAACAGTGGGAAAGCCATGGCTCATTGGCTGTCTGCATTCAGTGTCCTGTAGTCCAGCTGCCTTTTCTTCCTTTCCTGTTCCCATGTTAATTTCCGTGTTTTATCCTTTTGTCTCCCTACTCTGTCTACTGTATGTCTACTACATACAGAGAGTTTAGGCTGTGTTGAAGAATAAAGGTGGTCATACAAATATCAAATATAATTCTGCTTATGTGTTTCCATGCGCATTTACATATGTTTCTATAAATCTCTGTACCTATTTCCATTTTTCCTACCGAATATGAATCTGTAGATTAAGACATTTGCGCAGGACTGAATAAAGCAGTATATTTAAGACATGGTAAGTAAATCCAAATACTGGATACAGTATACAAATTACAGATTGAGGCGTTTATGCGATCGTGGCTCAAGAGTTGGCAGTTCGTCTTGCAATCGGAAGGTTGCCGGTTCGAGCCCCGGCTCCGACTGTCTCGATCGTTGTGTACTTGGGCAAGACACTTCACCCTTTGCCTACTGGTGGTGGTCAGAGGGCCCAGTGGCGCCAGTGTCCGGCAGCCTCGCCTCTGTCAGTGCTCCCCAGGGCAGCTGTGGCTACAATGTAGCTTGCCATCACCAGTGTGTGAATGGGTGAATGACTGTATGTAGTGTAAAGCGCTATACAAATACAGGCCATTTACCATTTATAATATGAATTTTTAGGCTTTTGAGTCTGTTGGGGCCTGTTAGCAATGATTCATATATCCTAGTAATCAATGCTTTGTCACTAGTAGAAAGCTACTAGCAGTTGCAAATGATAAGAAATGGCAAACAAAGGGGGTTTAAGTGCAAGTTATTTAAAATGTAGTTTTCTGTCCTGATGTTCAGCACTAGTTTTTTTTAAGTAGTTCCATATCATATGGGTATAATGGCACACTATGGGAATTTTCTTGATTCATTAGAGCTACCAAGAAGTGCAAGCGACCTGTAATCTCATTATGGATGATATAATTTCATCAACAATTACTACTGAAAGTTTATTTATATTAACAGATGTTCAAGTGTTTTCTTAAAATAATCATTCCCCTTTGTAAGAATGTCTTATTGCAAAAAAACTGGCAAGATATCAAAGATTTATCTCAATTCATGCCAATAGAAAAGAAGTGTACATTAAGAGATAGAGAAGTAAAACCAGTCAGTTGTAGAGTTTCTGACAGGCAAGAGATGGAGACTATGATGGAGCTGCATGAGTTTACATGTGTGTACGTGAGTGTGTGAACACTCCCTCATGGGAGTTTCCCTCCCCACTCAGCAGTAATGAGCTGTGCAGGCAGCATTTTGCTTATAGGCCCATAAACAATGCACTTATTAAGATGGAAGCTGCCGCGGGCAAACAAGGCTAATTCGGCGACATATGCATGGAATGAGCTCTTTCGTAGGAGTCTGTGTGTCTTTGGGTGCGTGTCTGCGTGTGGGGAGGTGGATTCTAAGTCAGTCAGGTTGTACACGGAGACAAAATGATGATAGACAAAAAAGGCTGGAGAGGATTTGCACCCAAGAGATTCTGAAATGGGAGCTGTTTGAGAGAGCAAAGGGGCAACAGAAAGCGAGATGTACAGAATGAGAGACTTTAAGAAAGATAGAGGTAGAAAAGTAAAGCCCCAGAACAGAGACGCTGGTGGAGTCTGGAAGATTGGAGGAGGGAGAGAACGGTAAAACGGAATGAACGGCGCAGAGGAAAAGAAAGATTTGGCTATCGAGACAGAAAAAGAAAGTGGGAACGCAGACAGACGGAGATTAAAATAGAGAGCGAGTGAGTCAGACGTGGAAAGAGGGACAGAAGGGAAGACTGACTCATAAAGATAAAGAGAAAAAGTGAAACAGAAAAAGTGACACAAAGACGATGAGAGAGCAAAAATAGAGAGAGGGAGAAAAAGTCTCTGGGAAATTCCATGGAGTAGAAGTAAAAGCAAAAGGCAAAAGCAGAAAGGGAGGGAAAGGACGGAGATGGAGCAAGAACTCTAATGACTTTGTTTTCAATTAAACGGTTGAAAAAGAAAGAGATAGAGAAAGATTTTTGTTTTAGCTTAGCCTATTTCAGACATTAAAAAAGAAGAAGAGGAAAAACATCAGAAACAATAGCTCTTCCTATTAAATATCTTGACTCTTAAAATATGTTCATATACTTCCTCAGTAAGGAATGAAAATGTCACGGCATTGGGTCACTGTGTTTTTTGGTTTAAGTTATACTCTTTGAATTATGGTTTGTATTATATGGCGTCTGTCATGTTTTCACATCTCTGTGTCAAATCTGCATCTTTGCAAATGTCTCGTGCTTCCTGTTTTATTTTGATAGTCCTTGTCCTTTGCTTCCTTTGTCTCATTATGTCTGATTTGTCTCAGCTGTGTTCCCACCTGTTCTCCATCCTCTCGTTGACCTGCCTGTGTATTTATGCCCTGTGTCTTCCACTGTTTGTTGCTGGTTTGTCTGTCTGTCTCCTGCTGAATTTCTCCGGGTTCCATGTTTCGTCTCGCTGGTCTTCATGTTCTGTTTTTTCCTATCTCAAGTTTTTATATTTCATGTTTTAAGTCCCAGACATTTTGTTCCTTTGTATTATTTTCGTACCTTTCCCCAGTTCAGATTTTTCTTAGTTTTAGTCGCTGCCATGCTCTGCCTTTGTTTGTATTTTGTTCCCCCACTTTAAATGAAACTAATGCACAGTTACTCATTCATCAGTGCCTGCACTTGGGTCCACACTCCTCACCACTGCATTGGCACTCGTGACACAAAGGTTGGGACATGTTTATGACAAACATTTGATAAGATATCTATCTTGGAAGTCTAAGGAAAATTCTAAATGCATCTTGAAAAGCCACATGCAGTTTTTTCCGTATGGCTTTACTGTAATTACACTAAAAAGAGGTACAATAGGCTTGAAAAAGGGCCACTTTAACATCATGTGTGCACATGTAAAATTCACGTGCCATCATATTAGCTTGCATGTACAGCTTACAACACTGTCGGTTCACATCATCATCACAAAGATCACTTCTTAAGATATGACCTAAGTCATTTCACTTTGCTCACCACATCTAATACTTGGTCTGGTAATTAAAAATAAGTGAAACACATTCAGTGATTTTCCTTTGTCAGTTTAAAATCAACAAAGAGTTAGTTAAGAAAGAGAAAACAACCCACACAAACTGAAAAAAATTCATGCAAATCTACTGTAAAGAAGACCAAAAAAAATCATTTCTTATGAGACTTTGCAGGAAAGAGTTTTCAAAACTACGTGGAGTTCAAATCTTTTAGTTGTTTAATTATTTATGGACCATTGGGTCGGTAGTGTATGAGTAATTGTGAATGATTTTGCATAAATGAAGTAATTTCTCTTATGCCTCATGTAAGTTGTCAAGCATTAAGACATAGAATCTTTGATTAGACAGATGATATGATGAGAAAGTTCTTCATGGCAAAGTACACATTCATAGCTCTAAAAAATACCGTATTTATGAGCATTAGTTGATATTTCCATCAGTAATCAGTGTGGCAGAGGTTTTGCAAATTATAATACTCCTGTAACTTTGTTGGGTGGGAGTGGGATTACCTCAGTGGCCAGCTCTGCGAGAGACAGGAGAGATGGAGGTATGCTCTGCAGAAAAGAGGAATGAAAGTCAGAAGAGCAAGACGTGTGTAAATGAGAGGGAAGCATGTGTAACAGTGAAGATGCAAGGAAAGTAGTGAGAGTAGCTGGGGTCAACCATCCAAAGCAACAGAGCACCAAAAAAAGTAAAGAAGAGCGTGTAGGTGGAGTAGGTGGAGACAAGTGTCAGAAGAAGAAATAAATGATTTGTATGAGCAAGAGTGAAGGGGAAGATAGTGAAGCCTGCTACGGTGTATTATTTGAAGACAATGGCATTGAGAAAAAGACAATGCAAATCTTGAGGTGGCAGAATTGAAGATGTTAATATTTCATTGGCAAAGATCCACTTGGACAAGATTAGAAATGAGAACCAGTATCAGACAGACAGCTCAGGTCGAGTGGTTTAGAGACAACATTAGAGAGGAAAGACTGAAAGACATGTACAGAGGAGTAATAGTGGATGCAAGTTTGCTGCAATGTCCGCACACAAAATGACTGGCAAGTGGTTTTCCACTTGTGAAAAATATGCTCACAGTAGAATGATGGAGTTCAAATGTTTGAAAATTACCCTTTGATGAGGAGAATCAAAGGCCTTTAAGTCTGATTATTGCTGATGTCTTTCCTTCTTGGCATTGTGTTAACACACAAATAAATGCTCCAGACCAGCAAACCTAGGTGCTCACACTGGACGATGATCAGTTAATCAAGTGCATCTTGCTGCTTACCCTCTTAGTTCCTATATAAGCAGGAAGGGTGTACTTGGTTTGCTGCTTCTGCATTTGGGCATAATTTTTTAAAACAAATATTGGCAAACTCTGATATGTCTTCTTGTAGTTCATTTGAGGTTGTATTTGTTGAATTTAAGACCCGCTAAGGACCATATTATTTTTATTATGTGCTCATAGAATTGAAAGAGGGTGTTTTTTTGTTTTTTTTACCATCCACGCTTCAAGCAGTCAGAAAGGTTTTTTAAAAAAAAAGCCCGTATAGTATAAACACATATATATTGACATCGGCGTAACTTTGTGCTGAACACTGGGGGGGTCAAGATCTCTGTCTAAATAAATAAATAAATCTGGGTAAATTCCCAGATGATTAAACATGCAACTATTTTACTGGTAATAACTGAAATGAGTAAAGAAAATCAACAGCCTATTTATGCAAGATAATACATCATTTTATTGGGGGGGGTATATTGGTTGGGTCTGATCATTGGGGGGGGGGAGAGAATTACGTCCCTGTATATTGAGGCTAAAACTCTGTGCATTGATTTGGGAGGAGTGAACATGAATAAATAACACAAACAAGCTTAAAGCTGGCACAAATGAGCCTGTATGTAAAAGTCCCCTGACTCATCTCAGGGCCCTGTTAGCCAGGGTTTTCTTCCCCCTCAAGGCAGAGCTCAACTGGACTTAATAGTGTCTGTATTTGTTTTTGCATGCTCTTGTATGTTTCTGTGAACAACTGTCCAACAGAGTCAAATTGGTCAAACGGAATTTTTTCTCTTTTTAAGCACTGAAATGTCATGGGAGAGTCATTTGCATCTGCTGCATGAGATAGCTTCATGTTGCCAACTACTGAGTGGTTCAAGGCAAAAGTGTATGTGTGCGTGTGTCTGTATGTTGGTTTTTGTTTGATTGTGTGTTCATCTACTACACTCAGCGACACACACTTCAATGTATGCAATAAATGATGCCAAGTTGTTTACTTATATTGAATATCTGTCTTGTGTTGACGTTCCATCTCAGTTATGCAGACCCACTCAGAGACTAAGAAATATGAAAATGCTTCTCCACTCGCTTTCGTTGTGAACAGCTTCATACAAACAAGCACATATTGACACTTCAGCCACATGCATGCCCACTTGTGTAAACACCTATGTACACACAAACACAAGCACACTGCTGCAGATTTTTTATGTTTGCTTACTTGGACAAACATAATCTAATATGCAAATGCATTCACACATGCAAATGCACAAGAGGTAACTCACTATGCTCTCACTGACGGGCACACGCAGTGAGTCCATGCAGCACACAAGTATCACTGAAAATACATGTGCAGCCACATACACAAAGAAGGCACTCACAAACTATTTACTCTATGACACATTCATGCACATGCTGTTGCTGCCATATGCTATCTGTCTCTCTCGCACACATACGCGCTGAGTGAGAAGACAGACCATCCTCTCTCCAACACATTCACATGTGCAGTCGCCAAGCTTGTTTCCATGGAAACCTGAGGGGCAAGGTGCTAATGAAAGACTTTGTGATTGTGTAACCGTCAAAAAATGTTCACCTGTACCTGCATCCACAGCAGCGCGATGAACACAAAGTTCAGGGCTTGAATTCATGCAGGAAAAGGGAAAACTGTGGCATCATTACATGATGGGTGATTCTGCAAATTAGTTATAAGTAAACAAGTACTGTGGCGATCTTTGTATGACAGCAGCTGATTTAAGCAAGCCTGTGAGACTTTTTCCTGAACAGCTGCCAGTATGTGACAAGTGCTCATAGATTTAGTTTAGAATGTTGATTGCGCTGATTGTCAGTCATTTGAGAAGCTTGAAGCATGATTTCTTACATTTTCTTTCCTCCAGGCAGCAATTTGCTTTCAACAAGATTTTCATTAAACTTTTTTGCAACTAGGTTTTTCCTTGTTTGGCTCTCTTCATGCAATATATGAAAGACAAACAAGTGACTGGCTTTAAAATGTTCACTGCATGATTTTTTTCCAACTGATATGAAGTCTGACCAACAGCACAACCAATGCACATCTGAACTAATAATCAAGGCTGCGATTTCCACTCCATCCCAGGTCGCTCTGTTAATGCAAACCACCAGACTGTTAATTTTGTAGCCTGTGTGTCAATTTAATGGGCACCACGTTAGTCATGCATTTGGCCACAATATTCATCTGGGAGGAAAAAAAAAATTCAGATTAAAAAATGCACAAGTTTGGGAACGGCCAATAAATCTATCTGAAAGCTAAAGGCATTCTATGTTTGTATTTGCACCTGCAAAAACTTAAAAAACAAACAAACAGTCATTTAAAACATCAAATTTACAAGGCTGTGGACCCAAAACCCTGTTTCTTTTAAAAGATGATTTGAAAAAAGCTGTATCTGAAATTTTTGTAAGATTGTCTTTATATTCCACCATCAAGCATATCAAGTGTAGGAAAAAACTTCACACAAACATTCACTGGAATCAAATGTAACCTGACATTCCGGCATTAGCTCGGGTTCAAATCGGTGTTTTTGACTGAAATTGACAATTTGAGATTTGTTTTTGTGACATTTTACTGCCTGCAGCACAGGCTTTTCTCTTTTTTTATGTAATTCTTCCTACTATTTTTCCTTTCCCTCTTACTGTCTACTGGGCCAGTTGTCAAGGTTTTATGTGTCGAGAAATAGACACATACAGTGTGGGAAACCTCACATTGGGGACAGCGAGAGTTAGAGTCACGCCTGATGAGAGGTCTGTCAACTTTTCCTGCTTAATGTATTATTGCAGGTCAAGCTGACTCTTCACTGCTGGCCAAAACCACTCCTGGGCTACCCTCGGGACATGTCTCATTGTTCCCATGGGGGTCGTTCACCACTCAGTCCAAGATTCAAATTACCCCTATTCTCACTGTAACAATACGGTTTTCATGAAGTTGATACCTGTGGTACTGACAAATAATAGTACATTAAAAACAATTGCTGTTTGTGGTGTGCAAAATGGCCATAGCGTGTGCACACAGCATGTTGAAAACAAAAGTATAGATCAAGAAAACATTTTGCACATAACTCTTGTGTAACTACTGTAAACCATTTACATCTACCTCAAACCACAAGTGTCAATATTGTGGATAATTTTTCCATAGACAAAACATAGGCTCTGTGGGAAATAAAAGTTTGATACCTTTTGATGAGCAAATTAATCTCCACAAATGGATTAAACAAATTTTGTGTAAATGCAAAGTAAAACCAAAGCGCTGATGTTAGGCAACAAGTAGCCATAACCACATGTGGTATTATGATATTAGTCCTTTAAATGGCTGATAATTAAATTTTTTTGAAAATGGAATGTTTATTGAACCCTATGACAAAATTTTAAAAAAGTAAAATCTTAATATGCATGATTTTTTTATTACATACATTTTGATCATGCTGATGATGTAGAAGTCTCGAAAACACACAAAAACTCCCATATCAAATATGATACACTTGACATTACTGGATTAAACAGATGACTGATGTTATACATATCACCTGGTTTTAATGTTTTAATGTGGGTAATCACTGTAAGCGATTGATCATGATCATATAATCCCCCCGCCGTGGTTCATCCCCACTGGGCTCAGACCTTCCAGTTTTAGAAAAACACATTGTTAAATTGTTCTACTAATGTGTGGAAAAGCAGAAGTGCTGAAAACTAAGGTTGCATCTCTTTTACTAAATGCTTTTTGTGCCTTTCTCCATAATTCTGCTTTATTTTTTGTCAATTTCCATAACCATGGAGACAATATGCATGACTGTTTTCATTCTTATATTTGGTAAATCCTGTGTCTTTCTTCTCTCACAACTCTTATTGCACCATCTTAATTCCTTAGGAAAGTAAATTCTAATTTCTTTTTTCCTGTGCAGGCTTCAGCTGTGGAGGAAGGTGCCCGAGGAAGCTGTGAAACCCTTCAGCCTAATTTTTTTCACATATTTTTCCAGGTGAGTGAGCGTCAAGAGAGATAAGGCTGTCACAGTTTCCCTGCAGACTGAAGCACAGGGAGCACATCTCAAACAGTGGGACGACTGGCCAACAGCGATAGCCAGCCAACATGTCCGTGAGACGGGTGAGGTGGTGGAGGTAGGGGAAAGCAAGGAGAGACGCATCAAAAACTTGGCACACTTTCACAGCAACTGAGGCACTCGGCAGACGTATCTGTGACAGAGCCGGCGTAATTGTTTTGCTTCCAGACAAGGTTCACTTTGTTGTCAGAGCAGAGGAAGAAAAAAAAAGATGACTGATGGAACTAAGTAGTGAGTGATGGTGAATTTGAATGAGAGGAAGCCTCTCAATCTACTAACTGGAAGGCTGAAATCTGGTATTAACAGCCATTTGTTCTCACAATACAAGGGCTTGTTGAGGAAACACTCTCGGCTCAGAGAAAATGAGCATCCAAACACTGTATGAATCCTTATGCATTTTGTGTTTGAGAGCCACAATAAGAAAAATTCA
Source organism: Rhamphochromis sp. 'chilingali' (assembly GCF_963969265.1). Classification (NCBI taxonomy): domain Eukaryota; kingdom Metazoa; phylum Chordata; class Actinopteri; order Cichliformes; family Cichlidae; genus Rhamphochromis; species Rhamphochromis sp. 'chilingali'. Next base: position 30,311,511 of record NC_137943.1, read on the forward strand.
GACAAATTAAGGAACTTATTGTCGATTTCAATGAAAAGTATTTGACTCAAGAGTATTTATGGATAAATTATATTTAATCAATACAGACGTTCCCTGCCTTATGTGTTGAAAGAAAGTCAGTCAAGTCGGTCTAGATACTACTTGTCGTATCTGCCACTGAGCCATAGTTGAACTTTATCCTCGTCCTTAAAACTTTATCTTTACCCTTATAGCAAACCAAGCTTTAATCTCAAGTGGTCCTCTGAAACGAGGACAGACCAAAATATTTCCACACTCACAAGGTCTATTACTTAAATCAGTACATGCATGTGTCTTTTTTTCCTGCTTGCGCTCAAGCACACATGGACACCTCAAACCTCTCTCTATGCACATCACTGCACACACTCCTCTCACACACTTACACGTATATTTCCCCATGCAATTCCACACCGTGCACTCGGTGCCGTCGGGCCTAATAAACGTTCTCCAAGTTAATTATGCGTGCCGCCTATTATGTGGCCATCCTGGTCACAGCCAACATGTGTAATTTTTCCCGACGTTTATGAATGGAGGCCAACAGCCCACCAGAGGCTCGTGGGAAGCAGGTGGCTGCTGGACAGTGGCTCACAACGAGTGACAGGGGGCTTGTTCAGACTTAGCAGCACTTTGAAATGGTCAGATGCAAGGGCCACGGGTTTCATCTCCAAATCAGAAGGGCACTTCCTCCAATGTCACATTTTAGAGGGCAAAAGTAGAAGTAAATGTTTCAGCTTCCAAACTTTCTAAGGGAAGTTTTCCCATATTACATCGACAGCTGGTACAGTATATACTCTGAGTGAACCACTTTGGCTGGTAACCATTTGTCAGTTCACCATTACTTTGTGCAGTCGAGTATGAAAGGGGTAATTTTCTGCCTTGTTATTTAAAAAGCGGGGTGTGTGATCTGTTTCTAGTTTAGCCTGACCCACAGAATCTGTAAACGGCAGAGAGGCCAGATATGTCAGAGCTGTAAATGCAAATGTTAATAGAAGTCAAACACTAAAACCTGCAGAACTTTTTCTTTTCATTGCAGTAGTCAAATTTGTGCCATGCAACCCAAGTTTTAAAGAAGTGATCCAAGAGTTAAAGTGCACACTTGTGCAGAAATCCATGCCCAGATATCACCAAAAACTGAAAGACAAAAGCAAACTGCCTTCATATGTAAAAGGACTGCAATTGAGGTCAAGCACTGTAACTTGACTCTGTCTCTGTACAAGACAATCACATAATCAGCTGCTCAAAATTTGTGATTTATTTGATTTTCTAGGAGAATAATTACTTTTTTTACATTTTATTTTACTCATGAACCTGTTTACATTTGACCAACAACAGTTGTTTACTGTATTTATGCTTTTCTAAACTGACGCATTTATTTTTTAATGAGCAAACAATGCTGCTTTGAATCTGCAGCCTACAAATTATTATTTTGGTTCAGTCTCACTCCTCTCACAAACCCGCTTTACACAACCTGCTCAACACCAAACAGCAGACGTGCACAGCAATCGCCAAGAAAACATCTAACAAGTCAAAAGTCAGATGATTTTTTTCATGAGTTGCTGGAGATTTAACTGATGGCCAGATGCACAAGTTTAAATGAATGCTAATGTTGTTCTGTGTCTGATTAATGTTTAAAATAGCAAGTTTTGCTGACACATTCTGCTGCCTCTGGTCAAACAATAAATCACTGCTGCTTTAAACAGCAACTTTTAATGAAACGGCAAGGCGTTGTTTGTCTGTGCTCTAAGGCAATGCAAGCGTTGTGTGCTTCAATCCATGTCCCACTGCAAAATAATAAAATACAATAAAATAAAATGCAGTACCGTAAAGATTTTTACCACACACATTTGTGTTTTAGTTATGGTGCCTCATGTATCCCATTTATAACCAGCAGCTGCTGCTAGGGCAGAAAAATTAAGCCAACACACAAGTGCCAAAAAGCTGTTTCCAAAAGTGAGTCAGCCTCCACAGACTCCCATATTATAATGGTCAGCTTTGTTAATGAAATTATAATGTTTACAACCTGGTAAGACACTTCTTTGGTTTGGGTTGTACTGAGTATTGAACTTGTTTGTAACTCACCCATTTGGAATAGAGTCTGTTGGGCCTAATACCAGCTAACTTGAGCTATTGCGTTTAAGTCATTTTAGGCTTTTTCCATTAACTGAATTATCTTACAAATGACATAGCTTTTTGTGTGATAGTCTGCTCCTCAGTTTTTAACCATTCCAACTTGTCAGAGAGGCAATAGATAAAGAGCTATTAAGGCTTTAATTCCAGGGGCCATGAGCCAGTGATCCCTGGAATTAAATTATATATGCCACATGTTCACTATAAATCTTACAATAGTGCCTGCCTTACAATTTCTACTCATATACTGCTAGCTCAAATTATGTCAGGATTACCATTAAAAAAGCAAACTTTTTCAGAAGGATGGTAGAGAACACTAAACCAAGGGAGCGTGTATTCCGCTTTTTTCAGCTCCGTCTGTATTTTCCCAAGTTGCAAGTTGCTGTGGCATAAAGTTACCAATGATGCACAGTGGATGAACAGATTTTCTCAATTGTACTGTTTATTCTTTGATGTATATGATACATGAAGCACCTGTGAATCAGTTGGGCTGCTCCCCAGCCTCCCCACTTTTATATTCGTTTCATGGGTGCACCAATATAGAGCTCACGCATGAGGATTTACATCATGCCTGTAACATCCACTTCATTCCTCAATACAACAACCAACAACTCCTCCCTCATGTGTTTGTATTTAAAAAGCTCTCCATGCACTTCTCCATTCTTGAAGGATGTCTCTGGTTTGTTTTCTGATCCCTTTTTTAACAGTGAAGTGTCGGTACTAAAATAATTTCCACAAGAGAAGTAAAGAGATGTGCAGATGTGCCTGTGTTGCGCTGGTTAATTGATATTTCTCTTCTAAGGCTGAATGTCTCAAGAGTTTTAAAAAAAAAGAAAGAGTAAAGCCACTTTGCCACCTCTGAAGTGCAGCGTTGTCACAAGGATGTAGGGAGGGGTAAATGTGAACTCTGCTGTGAATTTAGAGATTCTGCCGGATAGGACGCCTCACCCACGCATCACCCATTTACACCTGTCACAAAGCAGAGATGGCAACAGAGAGGGCTGGAGTGCTGTTGAGTACAAAGTGAGGCAGTGAAGGAATGAAAAACCCTGAGAGGCAGATGTGTGCTGAGCGTATGTGGTTGAGGGAAGCTGCGGGTTTTTTGACTCTGGATACCATTTTGGTTGCTGAACACCAGCACCACACTATTTGGTCTTCCAAAGAGGTGCACTGTGGCAGAATTACTGCATATTGCCTCTGACAGTGATAACGACTCGGTGCATATTGGGATTATACTACTGTGTGAAGTCTTGGCATCCAGCCTATTAAATATGCATGAATGTTTGAAATGAATTTTGGAGGATCCCACTCCTCACCACCCGTACCCCCCTCCTGCCCCCTCCCCTTCATTGTCAAACTATATAATCATATTCCTGTCTATTAAAATTCAGATGCATAATTTAAACATATGACAACAACAGGCTGAAAGAGAAGCTTTCTGTTCTGCAGCTGGCAGCAAGGTTGCTTTTGATGAGCGGCGCATGCTAAATTGACATTGTTGTGGTAAAAAAAAAAAAAAGCAAAAGAAAACAATAAAAGAAAAACAATCCTCCAAAATTTTCCCCCATGTGAAATTTGACGGCACTACTTCAAAAGTGTGACACAGAAACATATTGACAGATATGAAATATTCAGCAAGGTTACAGCGAGGCTGCACCAGGTGGAAGCACAGCCTTGCGTCGGCAAGCACCTGTCAATCTGTGGTTGTTTCACACAGTTATATTTAAGTTAATAACTTTATCTGTATGATAGTTCTTTAGAACCAATTCTACTGAGACAGAAATGTAGGCTAAATTTTAACAAACGGAAAAATGATTTACAGGTTCAAACTAAACATTACTCGGTTTAGGGTGCAGGTGGAGCTTGACAGGGACAGCAGATGAATAAAATGAAAGTTGGTTTTTGGCCCTTCAAAGACCGTTACTAGAGAAAATATGACCAAAAAAAATAGAATATTATAAATGAAAGAGAAAATAATAAAATAAATAATAAAATAAATAATTATTTAAATAAATAAATAATAAATAAAATAAATGATACTGAAAATGAATAGAAAGAAAACTGAAACAGTTTTAAAAATGTCAAAATAATGGTTAATGTCTGTTAATGTTATAGAGGTTAAAATTAATTTAATCTGTCAAGCCACCCCAGCTCCTTCTTTTCATGCTGTGTTTCTTTGAGGAGTACCTGAAACTTTACCTACTAAGTATTTCGTAGGTAGTTGCTAATTTTTATGCCATTTAGTGCTTTGTAGCTACCTGGGGATGCTGAGTAATATCATGGATTACCATATAAATAGTGCACAATTTCTGGTACATTTCACTTATCATAATTGCACATTTTCCACTTTTCCTGTTTTATTACATAACATGAAAACAGCAAAAATGAAAACAGTGTGTGACTATTTCATGATTCGGTTGATTGATTGTACAATTGAAATGGATATGTGAGAGAGATCCTGACAATAAGACTGGAAAACTGGCCTGGCTTTGTATATTTGTATGCTTTTCTAGTCCCTAAGGACCCCAAAGCGATTTACACATCCAGTCATCCACCCATTCACACACTGGTGATGGTAAGCTACATTGTAGCCACAGCCACCCTGGGGCGCACTGACAGAGGCGAGGCTGCTGGACACTGGTGCCACCGGGCCCTCTGACCACCACCAGTAGGCAACGGGTGAAGTGTCTTGCCCAAGGACACAACGACCGAGACTGTCCAAGCCGGGGCTCGAACCGGCAACCTTCCGATTACAAGGCGAACTCCCAACTCTTGAGCTACGATCGCCCCCAAAAACTAAAAGGGAGTGAAAGGCTGCACAGAAACGCCCAGTAATGGACAAAAGATTTCACACCACAAATGACTCATTATACATTCCTTATAAGTCAAAGTGTAAATACATTTGCCTGGAGGAGACGCTTCCCTGATCTCCACATTGAGGTCCCCACACTGGGCTGACATGAATACAGTGACATTCAATCCTTTTAATAAGATCTTTAGGCTGAAAACAACAGACTACTGGGTGCAACACCTAAACTAGATAAACATAGATAGATATAGATAGCAGTTCCTTACCATGACAACAGATGAAAAGAGGAAAAGAGAAGGAGACAAGCTGGATGCTTGTGAGTGTGTGTGTGTGTGTGTGTGTGTGTGTGTGTGTGTGTGTGTGTGTGTGTGTGTGTGTGTGTGTGTGTGTGTGTGAGAGAGAGAGAGAGAGAGAGAGAGTGTGAAACAGAGAGAGTGTGAAACAGAGAGAGAGAGAGAGAGAGAGAGAAATTCTGAGAGACTGAGAGGGTGCAAGCTTGAAAGTGAATGCAGAAATTGGAGATATAGCTGTGGGTGGAGGGCAAACTAACTTTGAACATTCATTGCAGTGAAGTTATTATCCATCCTCTCTAGAGGTCACAGCCAAGGCTGCTGGGAAGGCTCCTCAAACAGGAAAAACTCCTACATACTGAACTCACAGGGCACAATATGAGCCTTTGCTTATTCCCCAGACCATAAAGAAAATGTTCTTTAGATATAGATGGAAAAATGGATAGGTATGACTTTGTGTCTGACGGTCTTATTTGATGTGTGACAACAACATTAAAGGTGGAATAATGTGGGGGGCTGTTTGTCTGTCTGTCTTGAAAAAAGACACCTGTCATCTCCTGATTGCTCAGTTTTTATAGTTTAATCATCACGATTCCAAACTTCTTGGCTATTTTGCTAAAAGAAGACCAGCATCCAGTACTGCCATGGCAGGTATGTTGAGACATACACACTAAAATATGCTCAGGATCTGTTCAAGAAACCAGAAAAAAAATATCCCAAGTCAAACCTTCAAACTCCCAATTAAGCTTTTGGAGGATAAACAGAAACAAACTGAAATTGCAGAAGCTCCAAACCACAAGCCACACAACCCAAAGGATCTGCTGCCAGTTTCTCAGTGTCAGACTCCAAATGATATCCCCATGCCTTGTTTTGAGCCTTGAATTATTTCTGTAAATTGCATCTTAAATATATATTTTCTGTTTCATTATTTTACACTTATGCAAAATCAAGGCTAAGTAGGGTATTTCATACCTTATTCCCAGTGATGCTTTCCAGGTTCTCCCTGAGGATCCTGAGACGTTTCCAGGTTAGGTTCTGGGTTGTTTTCCCAGTTGGGCACCCCTGGAAAACCTCCAAAGGGAGGTGCTCAGGAGGCATTCTAATTTAATGCTCAGACTACCTCTGCTCACTCCTTTCTATATGAAGCAGCAGCTTTATTCTACATGTCTGATCTCCTCACTGTAAACAGTTCATCTAAGGCTAAACTCTGCCACCCTACAAAGGATGCTCATTTTGCCACTTGTATTTGCATCCTTATTCTTTTAATAATTACCCAGCACGTGGAATTATGTGTCTGTATTTCTCACGTTTCATCATTCTTAAATAAAATCTCAATTCTTACATGATACATGAATTCTCCTGCTTGGGGCAGCTTCCTCCTATAACCCAGATCAAGCAGTCCAGAAGCAAACCACTGCCAAAAAACCTGAACATCATTGCTCTCAACTTTGTTTTTTATTTGCCCTTTTCAAGCTGTTGAATTATATTAACTATTATATGATGAGTGAAAAGATACTAGTCAAATTAAACTGCATTGAAATTTGTATAGACAACATAAAGTTGTCAGCGTAAAATTTTCAGGCATTTCACCTATGTTTCAGGTGATCTTTCTGTTATTTTGCATATATTGTTTTATGGGGATTTGAATCAATCCCATTCAAAAGCAGCACAGTGGCAGCTCACACCCCCGCTGAGAGGTTAATAGGAGCCAGCAAACAGCTCAATACTCAACCCACCTTGTTTAACACCTGAACAAGAGAATTCTTAGCCAATAATGTTTTCAACCAATGTGTGATTGATTTCACTTTTCATCTAGACACAATGTGTGGTGTTCAGCTGGCTACACTGCTTGTGTAAGTGTGATGTTTTACCTTTTTGGAACCTTTTTTTAATACACTCCAAATAGGAAGCAGGAAAGCCTCAGGCTGTGTGTCAGGAGAGCCGCCATACTCTGAGGTAAGCAGGCGAGGGCCTTTCCACAAAATCCATTTATGTTAGTGTCAAACACTGCTTTAGATTTAATTTTGTAAGTTTAAGACCAAAAAAGTTAATTAAAAATTTCTTTTTTTTAAAATCACTTTACTTCACACAGAAACCTTGTAGGAAATTGGCCTTATACAAAGTGAAAATGGGAGAAATCTTCATAAAATCAATATTCGGTTTGTCTATCCTTCACTTTTCTAACTGCGTAAATTCTCCCTGGTACATTTTTCTGTAGCTACTGTAGTGTATTTTTCCAGTTGGTTGTTCTGTTGCTTTAACCTGTTTTGGTGTATCTAATGTTTACCCAGGTTACCTCGATGATGTTTATATCAGTGGTCTACTTTATGACTCTGGATCAATTCTATTTTTCACGTTACAGAATGAATTTGAGACTCATCAGTTGCAGAATAAATGAATTGTATCTTAAATATTTCAGCCTTTATGCGCTGTGCTACAAGGGTCTGTGTATCACACAAAGTTCACACAAAGTCAGCATTACCAATAAAAAAAAACGATTAAAGCAGGAAATTATTGTGTTGCATGTTTCTTCTTTGCTCTTTTGTCTGTCTGTGTAGTGTAGTGTTATGGCCAGATAACAACATAAGTGTGATCCATCCTCGCCATATCACACATTTGGTACAGTTTGATAATGATTTATTTACAATATGTTAATTCATTATTTGACACTAAAAAGGAGCTGGTTATAACTTCGGGGTGGACTTAATGCAAAAACAACAAACAAAAGGAGCCTATCTCGAGGATTTACCAAACTTACCTAATGAAAAGAATCAAACCAAATGACAACAACTTACCTCTCTAACTAAGAAAAACAGGAGAAAACTATAATCATACAAAAAAGGCAGTCCACCCCTACAAACTCCTGTATATAATGAACAGTATTGAGCATGTTTGCAAGAGTTGAGGATGAATGAATGGCAGTCCATGGCCACGTCATTGTATAAGTAATTTCCAGCTAGTTAGCCTATCCCTATAGTCGGTCCTCTGGATCCACCAATCACGGAGAGGCACCTGCACACTCGGATTTGCATATTAGACAACACTATGACAGCGGTTGTGACACTAGTAAAGCAAAATTTACGTTGTAGATCCAAAATACGAAGACATTTTTAGCTGTTGCGGGTCAAGGTCAAAGTGGATATAGATAAGTTGGTAAAATGTATTTTGAATATCATATACAAACCACTTTCAAAAGTAGCTTAAAAATATTTTTTTATAAAAGCACCTTAACTTCTATCACACTCTTCATAAAGCCCTTAAAATATGTTAAAACAGGAACTTTAGGTTTTATTATTATTATTATTAGTCGTAGTAGCATTAGTTACTGGGCTTTGTAGGCTGTAGTTAAGGGAGTGGAGATTGTAGCAATTTGTGCACTTCTGTCTATATATGCACTTTCTTTGTGTATTTGTCTATGCACTTTATGTATCCACACATTCAGTGCTGCCTGTTCCCCTAGAGTCTCTGCTCAATAAGTTGGCAGCAAATGCAAAAACCTGCAAGATCAAAAGGAATATCACCCCACTAATTCAACTTCAGATCAGAGAAAGATCTTCGAATTAAGCACAAGGTTTTGAAGTAAATGCTGTTTTGCCACCACGTTTCATTTATTTTCAGCTCCAGCATCCTAATTGGCCCCAGAGGTGAAGAGGAAAGTGGATGGGATGGGAGTGCAGACCCAGGGCCAACTATCCATCTAAAATGTACACTAATGAAAAGGTCTGGGGAGAAATTGACATTTCAGTGCAAAAAGAGCAAAGCCTTGTAAGATCGGCCAGTGTCCAAGCAAAGAGCGTTGTGGGACCGGGAGCAAGTCAATACTTCAAATCATGCAGGTATTAATTAGACTCTTCACGAGCAATTTTGATACCTTTTAACACAAAATTTGCAGAGATGCATTTGACCAATATTAAAAATGCAGAACATCTGCTCCTTTTATCCTACATCATCACCTGCATGAGAAACCGCAATGAGGACACAAATCCCAGGAGGCAGCAGGCTTGTTCAGTTTGAACATTTAAATTGTTGCTCTTTCCTGGCTCACTGTGTTTTACAGAAGCAGCACACGCACTGACGCCTGGCATCAAATCATTCGGTGCTTTAATACGTGTTGTTATGCAGTCGGAAATGGCTTCATTCCAAATCAGTTTAATTTCTGGGAGACAAAAAGCATTGCTGGGTATTGTTCAGTATGTGAAAATTACACATTCCCATTTTTCTAAAATAGTGGGTTATTTCATATACACCCATCCGGACCAGTATTACCTGGTACAACAGTGTTTTACAGCTGAAATGAAGGAGAAAGCTCAGCTTCCCAAAGATGTGGTGAGCTTAAAGTAAACAACCCACGATAATTTATTTTGTCAAATTAAAATTTTATCCATCAAAGTTAAAAATGATTGGTCATCCCACAGTCATATCATTAAGTACAGCAACTTTAAAAACTAACTTTAATGATTTCTTTCTCTAAATCATTAACATGTTTAGTAGACCCCTTTCCTACAAGACTGTTCAGTGAAGTATTACCATTAATTAATGCTGCAGTTTCAAATATGATCAATATCTCTCTCTCAACAGGATATGTACGACAGGCTTTCAGGGTGGCTGTAATTAAACCACTTCTTTACTTAGACCAATCTTCAGCCTTCTCATTTCAAGAATTCTTGGAGGAGTCTTTCTCAAACAGTTAACTGAATGTTTTACCACAAAGATTATAAAACACTATTGGGCTTTTAAAAATGTGCTGTGATGGTTTAAATGATATTTATCTGATAGTTTACAAGAGGGGTCTTCTTTACACACAAATGTTAGTCATGGAGTTCCACAGGGTTCTGTGCAATCTGTGGTTTGGTCCCTGGTATGCCAAATATCCTTTGGCAAGATACTGTGTGCTCTAGGAGAGTAGTTCTATATAAGAATCACACAATTTACTGCTTCCACAAATCAACTATTTAAAATACACATAAGTCATAAAGATCTCAGTTTCTTTCCTACATTTCATGCAAAGCTACTAAAGGGAACAACTAAGCTGTAGTGCCTCTTCACCTCACTGTACAATACCTTGTGCAATACTTTTTGTAAATAGTCAACAGTGCAATAGACTCAATACTTGAAATGTGCAATTCACTTGTATTTTTATTTTTTATTCCTATTTATTCTATTTATCCCCTTTGTATATTTTATTTATATTTGTCTCTGTATTTATATATGTGTGTGTGTGTGTGTGTGTGTGTGTGTGTGTGTGTGTGTGTGTGTGTGTGTGTGTGTGTGTGTGTGTGTGTGTGTGTGTGTGTGTGTGTATATATATATATAACAATTCTGTAACTGTAACTTCGGTCGTTGCTGTGCTTTTTTTTGGAAGTCGAATTTCCCAGAGGAACCCACCCGAGGGATTAATAAAGTTCTATCTTATCTTATCTTATCTTATCTTAAGCTGTCATATTTGTCTTAAAAATCTTAGAAACATGATTAGATGGATGGCATTAACTTGGTCTCCAGTAACACTGTGATGGAGAGTCATTTTGATCAGGATTGTGTCCTTCAGAGTGCACATTAACCAAACATGTCTTTTTTCATCTGTGCAATATGCATCTGTCTAAAAATCCTGTTAGAGTGATGCTGAATACAAGTTTGTGCATCTATTGCTTCTAGACTGGACTACTTTAATTCATTATTACAAGGTTGTTCTATAAGTTCCCTAAAAAGCTTCCAGTTAATCCAAAACACTGCAGTAAAAGAACCGATAGGGACAAGAAAGAGAGATCGTATTTGTCTTGTATTAACTTCTATTCATGGGCTCCCTGTTGAGTCCAGAATTTAATTTAAAATCCCTCTTCTCACAAAGTCTTGAATCCTCAGGCCCCATAATATTATCATATTATCCCAAGTATCATATTATCATGGTATCACATTATCCCAACACAGCACTTTGCTCTCAGACCGCAGCTGGCTGCCCCTCCTTAAGTGTGGTTCTCTTGGAGGTTTCTTCCTGTTAAGAGGTAGTTTTTCCTTCCCACTGTCACAGAGTTGTTACTCATAAGTTATTGTTTGTTTGGCTTTTCTCCAGAATAATGTAGGTTTTGTGCCATCGAATATAAAGCCCCTTGAGGCAACTGTGATTGTGGTTTGGCGCTATATAATTAAACCTGAATGAAATACCTGACCTTTATTTGGCCTTCATGACAAGAGTGAAAAAACTGTACGGGTATGATAAACCCCAGAACAGACGTGACAGGTAACTGAATGGTGACCACACACGAATGGTTGCTGCATCATGTGAACAGAATGTGATTAGAACCTGTAATCCCAAAACAAGATTAAAATTTAGATGACTATACAATGATAACCCAGCTTATCGCTCTTGGTTGGAACATTTTGGTCCAGACTAAGCTATCTTACCTGCTATCAGATGTCAGCTATCAGACATTCCCATCAGTCTCAGCCGCTTTTTTGTTTTTAATGCTAGTTCTTTGGTAGATATGAGCAACATTTACTTTGCATACAGTGGCAGAAGGCTGTTGGAAGACTGCTAGATTATTATTGATATATACTTAGCCAGAGCATTACTTTGCATCTATAGGTCTTTCACTTGTATGACAGCACCTTTATTTGCTGTGCTTGGATATATTTAGTGATCACAGTAGTTGTTCTCTTTTTTCACTTTGCGTGCTTGTAAATTTGAAAATTTGAAGAAGAACATCCTTTGTAAAAGGCTACATGCAACATACTAAATATGCTCACCATGTTAAAAATGTAGTTATCTCTATATCTAAGAACAGCCTCTTCCTGTTGTCTGCTGTCTTATCCTCCAAAACAGAAATTGTTTTTAAAAAAGCAACTTAGATTTGCAGATTAATTTAATGTAAAGGTAAAATACAGTTCAGGGCAGTGATGTCAAACTCATTTTATATCACAGGCCACAAATATGTGCATGCTTATGCGTGAAATGGCTTTGATGCTGTGCAGTTTATGATTATAGACAGTTTTCCTCCGTCTGTACACGGAGAATTAAATTACATGGCCAGCTCCGTACTCACGCAGAACTCATGTGTGTGATGATTGACATGTTTTTGTGAAACCTTAGAAAACATTCATCTTCCTCTATAGCAGCAATTACCTTTATGTGATTTTGTATGATAGGACTCATACAGTGGTCAAGTATTTTAATTCACACCAAGCGTGCTGGATCAGATAGAGATCAGAGCTCTGTGCAGGAAAATTAAGTTCCAACCAAAGTGGAGGCAGATATTAGTACATGGAGCTGTTGTTGCACAGAAGGATGTTGTCATGTTGAAACAGGGAAAAATCTTTTCTATATTTAAAAGAAAAAAGCAAAGTTCAAGTGAAATCCAGACCCTTTCCAATACAGACTGGACTGTCTATATTCATAGTGAACGTAACAGAGAGTAGAAGGTTGTTTATGAAATAAAAGAAACATTCATGTACAGGAAAATGTTGTTGGACAACAAAGCTCTGAGGCTGAAATAAGGAAGCGCATGAGAAGCTGAGGGTTTTGTTTTCTATTTGACACTGATGGGTCGCCTAAGCCTGGATGAACCAGCGTCTGGCCAGTCCAGACATTTATAAAATCCTGTGGATTACATGGAGGAAAAAACACATCAGCAGCAACATACTACTCACTTTCCTGACAACATTTCATCCTGTGTAGAGAAATATGATTGTTCCATTACCTAAAGTATGCTTTGGAAACTGAATTGTTGTTTGTGTGCCATATTGTCAAATCTATCTTCTTTCCATGCTTTCAAAACCCTGGTTTTTATAGCTTGACCGCATGTATTTATTACTTTATTTAAATAAGGGCTTTTAGAGGAGTAGGGGTATAGAGCTTGCTCAAGCTAACAGAGGCCTATGTAATCCTTCAGTTGACCTTAAAGTCACCATGAAATGAAAAGTGACTTTGTAGACTTGTTTGCTACTTTTCCGCTCTTCTACAGTAAATCCCTTATAAGAACACATAGCAAAATTTGAGCGTAAGTTTATTTTCATTTTTTTTTTGTTATCGCATCAGAAACACATAAAAAGTTGCTTGAGTTCTCTTTCATAGACTGCTTGATTGATCCACTCCTCCATTAGCCCTTCTTCAAAACTTTGCGTAAGCATGATCATAACAAATTAACAAGGCAAGAGGCATGCAGCCGAAATGTTTTTCTTCTCCTGTAGATTAAAGATTGATGGTTTGAACATTAAAAAAAGGCTTTAATTCAAAATTTGAAAGAAAAAACAGAAATGTTTTAGACCCATTGACACCATGTCCACTTTTACAAATTCTTAAAACATTGTTAAACTTCACTGAGATCATGTTACCTCATGGCTACATTTTACTTCTCTTGTAATCGTTTTTGCCTGTTTCCCGGTAGTTTACCTTTTTAACCCTTGTTTGTGTGATCAAGGTTTGTTTTGGGGGTTTTTTTTAGTAATAATGAACAGGCACTAACAGACTGGAGCCAGCTACCGCACTGAAAGATGCTCCTGCTTTTTCAAAAGCCCCTCCTGCTTGCTTACCAAGGCCTTCTCTTTATGCTGCTGGAAAATCTCCCACATGCTGTCAGTGCAACACAAGAGATGACCGTGGGTGCCTCAAAAGATATTCAAAAGAAAGAAAGAACGAAAGAAAGAAGGAAAAAAGAAAAAAAGGCTGTTGGCTGTTGCTGCCAATAGACGCAGATTGATTTTTGCATAGAAGAAACAAGAAGCTGGGGAGTCTGTGTAATGAGAAATAGCTACCTTTTCTAATCCCATAGGATACCATTGTGATTCTGCAGCATCACTTCAAGGTTTCTAATAAATATATCACACCTGTATAACCTTTCTAACACATCGTTTTAGGGTATCTAATGCAGAGGCTTGCATTTCTTTTTTTCACTTTTAACATACATTGTATCTGGTGCAGTTGTGAATAGGAATGAAAAGAAAAACTGAACAACTGTCGTCAGGGTGCCAAATGGTGAGGGGTGAGCAAAAACGAAGGTTTAGTTTGTGACATTACTTTGTGTTGCATCACTGTATCCATTTTTTTTCCTTAAGAAAGTACAAATCAATAAATTAATGTATGCATCTACATGAGTCTGCAAAGAACCTAAAGTGAGATAGAGCTTTAGTCCAGAATACAGTTTCAAGTATATGTACACTCTATTTATATAGGCTATAGAGCACTGGCAACTTTACAGTTCTTTTTTTTTTTTTACTGTGAAACTACTGAAGAAGAAATACTCTGTAATTTAGAAAAAAATTAAATGAACCTAAAGCAGATAGAGCATGGTGATGAAATATTTCTAATCCTGCAGCCAGCTCAGACTTGGATTTAAGTGCAAAAAACTCTCTGCATGTCAATGATCGAAAGGAATTTTAACACAGTTGTAAGGCACAACAGACCGTTAATCAGTCGCACAACTGTCATGATGATTTTTTTAAGAAAAAAAAGATTAATAGTCTGCTATAAAGTAACTTAATCGTTATTTTGACAAAGATGAACATAACAGAGATTATTTAGGTCTATTCGTGTTCAAGCTTTCTCCTACAGTGAAACCATTTTGCAATTTCATGGCAAACATGACAGCAACATAGGTTTAAAAACTGTGTTTTAATATATACATTAATATTGTTTGAAATAAATATTGGGTCAGATTGTGTATGCACTGCTTGAAAGCAAAATTGTACATTTGCATTTTTAATCACAGTTTACCTTTTTGAAATGAGTGCTACAAAAAAAAGGGGGGTGGGGATAAAACTAATACAAACGTGCTCGAAGAGAATTATCTTTTGTCAAATTAATGCGATCTTATGCTGACATCTGCTGGAGGTTGTTTGTAACTGCATTAAATATAAATTTGTACTGTATTTGTGTTTTGTTTTTAAAGTTTAATAAACTTTTAGAGAGCGGAATGACGTTATTTAGATTGTTGTTCTTTACAAATTGTAACAAAATTAAAGTCCCTAATTAGATCGTTTTTAAATGTCCTTCAAAAAAACCCTCTAGTCACCGTTTAGTAACTTCGGCGACCTTACATTGCTTAACCAATTGTAGCTCCTCTTCTTCAACGTTGACCAATCACAAACAGGGACGCTTCGAGGTGAATGTTCAGCTTTCCGCGTGGTAAAAACTGCTCAGTCGGTAACTGTAGAATTGCAGTGCTGTAGGATCGGTGAAATCGAGCAGAAACCTGTTGTCAGATCTGCGACGCGCGCCGGTGTCGCAGCCATTTTTACGTGTACGTTCCCATTCAACGTCAACGGCACCGCTACACACGGCATGTTAGGTAGCAGACGGCACAGGATGCTCAGTCAAATAATGACAATTAACCCGTAGGAGTGTGTGTAAGTTTAAAACTGGGCACTTTAAGGGTAGGGGTAGTAACTTAATTTAGTAACAATGTTTCGACAGACGAAGTCAGTGTTCCAGAAACTTCGATACTTAAGGTGAGTTTTCCAAGACGTCCTGAAGCTAACCGTTAATTAGGGAATTTTGTGTGTGTGTTTTGTCGACTCTGTCTAGACAGAAAGACAGTGTTAACCTTGATGTGTAGTTCAAATATTGTTACTTTATATACAATAGTAGAAACAAGACTGATGAAAAAGCTGATGCAATCAATGATGAGAACCTATGGCTTCAGAGTTAGCGTTACTGTTTATAGCCAGTAATCAGTTATTATTGCTTTAGGAGCTGTAGTAGAGGTTAAATGTCTGCATTTTGTTCCAGTGACGGGTAACGATAGCTAATTTAGGGTTTGATAAAGGCTTTCTATGAGCCGGCACAGGTGTTGTACCATTTCAAGTCATTCTGAGATTTGTTGTGATTAGTATTTGCCTGTGGTCCCAACTGGAAATTGTCTTACTAGACTCTTACCTGGGTGGGCATGTCTGAAAAGACATGGTGGATATGGTCAAAAAGTCCCAAAAAAGTGCAATAGTGCTCAAAAGTCTTGAGTCATCCCTCATTTCTTTATAGTTTTTTTTTTTCCAAGTAACTATACCTTCTTGGCATTTTTAATGTTTCTTGAGCAGTAGTTCTCCAGGCTTTCTGACGGTCATTCAGAGTTTTTCTTTGGGCATTGGCTTTCAGTCCAGCCCTTTAACCTCAACATTTTCAGAGGAACATCATAACTGAAACTTTGGCATCTACTGTAAACCACAATAACCATTATTAAATTATGTATTATGATTATTTTGTATGATATATTTTATAATCTTTGTAAAAATACCTACTAAACTTTGCACTCCTTTTTTTCTTTAAGTTTCAATGGACAGCAGCACACATGGAGGCTGAAGAGCACTTCAGCCAGAGAGAGAGCCCTTCAGTACCAACCGGGGCAGAAGATCCACGGCTTTACGGTCAAAGAAGTAGGAACACTTTAAATTTTGGCTTGACTCTGTTAGGTGACATTAATGCAGTATAACTAAGTTATGTGGGGTTAGCTTGTAAAATATTTTAAGACGTGTTTCAAAAATGTGGAACTGTTCTCTACAGGTAAATGTGAGAGATCTGTTGTGACATTTCTTTTATTGTTGACTGAACTTCCATTTATCTTGCTGTGAGCTATGATCCTTTATGAACCTGCTCTCAAACCATTTGTGATCAAAGCTACTAATTCTGTTCCTTCCCAGGTTGTAGCGGTCCCTGACCTGTTTCTCACAGCAGTGAAGCTGACGCACGATAAAACTGGAGCTCAGTATCTGCATGCAGCACGGGATGACTCCAACAACCTCTTCAGGTTAGCATTGTGGGGCTTTTTTGTTTGTTTGTTTTGCTCAAGTCATAACAAAACTATATACGTAAAAACAATCTAGCCTTTTAAAAATACTTAAAGTCTCTCTCCCTTAGTGTCCAGTTCAGGACGACCCCCATGGACAGCACAGGGGTACCACACATCCTGGAGCATACAGTGCTGTGTGGATCTGAGAAATATCCCTGCAGAGACCCCTTCTTCAAGATGCTCAATAGGTCGCTGTCCACCTTCATGAATGCATTCACAGGTATGGAAGCATAACTTGGACGTCAATTGACTGTGTGACCTACAAGTCCACGAGAGAAAAGCTGTGAAAGCTTGTTCATTAGTCATGTAAATTCTTGCACTGTAATGTGTTTACACTTGGATTTTTATATTTATTCTTAATTTATGTTATTTATGCTTTTTATATTTACTTATTGCGTTAAGTAATAACAATGAGTGTTTCCATGCACCAAATAAAGTTAATTCTCAGAAGTGCAAGCTAAGTGGTTATTTAATCAAAAACCAGTCATTATTTTATCATTCAGCTTCAAAAGAAAATGAAAGGTATTCTAAATGATTGTTGGTTATTTCTCACATTTCTGATGAGACCTTTCCCATTATTGATAAACAGCCAGTGACTACACCATGTATCCGTTCTCAACCCAAAATGGGAAGGACTTCCAGAATCTTCTATCGGTGTATCTGGATGCAGTTTTTTTTCCTTGTTTACGAGAGCAGGATTTCTGGTGAGTTTAGATCATCGTTACGTATTTACATTTACGAGTGTAACTTCAATTAAGTTTGTACTGCAATCAAGTGCAAAACGGTAAACAAGTTTTATTTTCAGATATGATGCCGTTATTGTGGCACTTCAGTGATGAGAAGTATAGATTGTGTGTCCGATCTGTTCTCTCTGATGAAATGAAGATAGCTGAGGGGTGAACTACAAAGTTAGATTAAAGTCAATCAGCCTCATTAAGCTATTAAAGTCTGAGGTTTCTGTGTCAGCAAAGTGGCGTTATTTATCTGGCTAAATCAGCATGAATCACCAAGTTTTAGTTTGAAGTCGTCCAGAAGTGCCATGTTTTCAACAATTCTTTTATTTACAGCATGTTTTAGGTACAATGTAGAGTCTGTGCTTGGACAATATGTTTCATATGTACAAGCTGATAAAGTGTACCGTACAAAAATCACTTAAAGAAGTTAAAGAAGGGCAAACTGTATGAGACATTGTTTGATCTGAAGACAAACTGAAGTGATTTGGGCGGTTCCTTTGTTAGACTGTGGGACAGTAAACTTTGATGTTTAAATGTATTCAGTTTAAAGTTTCAGATTTCTTTTGTGCTGTCGACACCTGAGAAATAAAACAGCAGCGCGACTTCACTCAGTGTTAAATTTAAAATCTTAATTTTGTCGCTCTATGTGATGAAACCTCTGCAGCAGTAATCTCTTATTCTCTTTACAACAAGGTTACATTTTACTGTTAATTCTTGGTTCGTTACAGATTTTTATTACCAGTTGTCGTCATCATCATCATCATCACCTCTCTGGTTGAACTTGGTGTCACTCAGTGATTATTTTGTTCAGTCGTATGTCTCATGAAACCCTAGTTTTTATGTGAGCACAGGCAGAAGCAGGAAGCCCAGCTTCAAAGATAAAACCAATAACCACCAATATAATACCTGTTATCACCGACTGGGGTTTTAGGTTTTTTGTTGAGCTAGCTAAGAAAGCCTGGCTGTCTGATCTGATTGTCTGTGGTTTATTTTCCAGGCAGGAAGGCTGGAGGCTGGAGAATGAAGACCCCACAGATAACAACTCCCCTCTAATGTTTAAAGGAGTGGTGTTTAATGAAATGAAGGGTGCTTTTGTAAGTTGACACAGCCACAAAGCTTCTAAATGTATAGAATATAATATTTTCATAAATGCTCTTTTTTCCCCACCTCGGGTACTTTTCGGTTACAAACTCTCCATCAAATGCAAAGTAAACAACTCTTTTTTTTTTATTTATTTTTTTTTTCAATTTATTTTTTCATACTTAAGAGAAATACTTTACTTTCATATGACTTTTTCTTTCTTTCTTTTTTTTTTAAAAAAATCAATAAAAACTGCTTGAGGCAGTTCACACTTACAGAAGCCTTTAACGACTGCATAACTTTAAAAAAAAAAAAAAGAAGAAGAATAAGAAAAAAAGCAGGAAAGTAATAAATTCTTCTGAACAGCACTCCTTTTTTTCTTTGTCTAATAAAAATTGTCACTCTGGCACTTTAACTGTGTAAATAAACAGCGTTTAGCCTTGAACTGATAAGATGGTGGATGATAAGAAAACACTGGAGACAGGGTTACACTGTGTCTGTGTGTGGACTCAAAAAAAAGAGTAAGAAGTATGACTTTGTTCAAAATTAACAGAGTGCCTGCTGCAAACCAACTTTAAGCTTTTTCATTTATAAAAACAGAAAATGTTTGTAATAAATGTTTAGTTTAGAATAATGTTTCTTGCTGTGTGTACTTACAGTCAGACAATGAGCGTCTGTACGCCCAGCACCTCCAGAACAAACTGTATCCTGACCATACCTACTCTGTGGTGTCAGGGGGAGAACCTCTGGCCATTCCTGACCTTACATGGGAGCAACTTAAACAATTCCATGCCACACACTACCATCCCAGCAACGCAAGGTAAATAGGCACATGCATAAATCATCCAGAGTTACTGTAAGAATATGACTAGGGATGGGTACCGGTGTCACATAAACGGTAGTAACCAGACCAAAAAGCAGCGCACATTTCGGTGCTTTATTTCGGTGCTTTTTTTTCCTGAGCTGTGATACACTTCTAGCCAATAATTTTACGTTTCCGAGGATAGTAGGCGGGTCCAGGTACGTACGTTCTTTTAGAGCAGAGCTACAGATTAAAAATGCCCAAGGCGAAGCGGTCAAAAGTCTGGCTGTACTTCACAGCAAAATATGCAAACTCAGCAGCCTGCAACAAGTGCTTTAAGCTGATACTGTGATACTGTCAAAGGAGGTAACTCCTCAAATCCGATGAAACACCTGGCGACGCATAGCGGGTTTTTTTTAAAAGCCCAGAAATGCGCCGTATGATAGCTTGCTGCGAGACCTCACACCGAGCACATCTACTGTGCGTGGGTTGCCTGTTATCGGACCTGGAGTTAGCAATATCTCCCAAAAACACGAAGAGGAGAGTCCTGGCCCCTAGCCCTGCCAGTGTAGCAGAAATGATGATGATGGCAGCAGCAGCCGTTCTTCTCTGCGTGAGTAGCTTAATGTTGTTCGCGTGTGATTTACGTTGAGTAGGCTAACCACGTTATTACATTAATGCATGTAAGGTGAACTAGCAAACATCATCATAGCTACATGCGGCTGTCTTCTTGTTTGATGGCAGATACTCCCTTCACCCTGGCCAAAAAGGCTAAAATGACCAAAGAAAAAGTGGAAAACAGTTAAACATGAGAGGTTTAGGACAAAGTTTGTGTTTTTTCCCATTGATTAAGCACTGCTTCCAGCCAAGAGTGATACCATATATGCCCCATAGCTGCAGAAAAGGCTAACATTGTTATCTTTTTACAAAAAACCAGCTGAACATGAGAGGTTTTTGGACCAATTTTGTGTTCTCCAGTCTTTAAGCACCGGTTTGAGCACCGTTTGAGCACCGGCACCGTTTCAAAGGTACCGATTTGGCACCGGTATCGGATAAAACCTAAACGATACCCATCCCTAAATATGACTAATTATGGTTGAAGCGTTTTGGGGTTGTTTTGTAAAATAAATGTGAACTGGGAACATTAGAATATCTT
The DNA here is from genome assembly GCF_963969265.1 of Rhamphochromis sp. 'chilingali'. Classification (NCBI taxonomy): domain Eukaryota; kingdom Metazoa; phylum Chordata; class Actinopteri; order Cichliformes; family Cichlidae; genus Rhamphochromis; species Rhamphochromis sp. 'chilingali'. The sequence goes on from NC_137943.1 coordinate 30,332,298, forward strand.
GCCCTATAAACAAACGAGATTTTTGTTTTTAAATGTTTTCTTACATCTAGGTTCTTCACTTATGGAGATTTGCCTTTAGAACCTCATCTGAAGCAGATTCAAGAAGAAGCTTTGTCCAAGTTTGCCTGCATCGACCCGAAAACAGAAGTTCCTTCTCAGCCACGTTGGACCAGTCCTGTAAGCTCACATTAAGCGTGTCTCTGCTGCAGTGTGTTGGAGTGATAATCTATTTTGCCTTGAATCAGATAAACAAAGTTCTGTTTCTTTTATCATTTCAAAGAATGCTTTTAGTTGCTACAAAAGGTAGTTGAATATTTGATTTGTGAATATTTGTTTTTCTCCCAGAAAGAGGACCATGTGACTTGCAGTCCTGATCCTCTGGCTCCAGATCCAAACAAGCAGAACACAGTGTGTGTGAGCTATCTGCTGGGAGAGTAAGATTATATCATTTATTTCCTGCTGTGTCCTGTAGAGATATCTGCTAAAAATCAGTTCAACAAGTTCAACATGAGATGTAACCCCACATACTTCTTCCTCTTTTAGAGTTGATCTTTTTTTTTTTAATTTCAATTAGGTTGTTTTATATAGTCCTTTTTGTAGATAATTTTTCAAGAGCCATTTTAACCCATAAGAATCCACTGTGACACAGTGCTTCACACATTAAGGAAAGTTCCTGTTAAAGTTTCAACATTGACTCTCCCATAGTGTTCCTGACAGTAAAAATGGGTGTTTTTTTTTTCTTATTGTTGTTTTTCTCTTTAGCATCACTGATGCATTTGAAGGACTCACTCTCAGCTTGCTGTCTTCTCTGATGATCTCTGGGCCAAACTCTCCCTTCTACAAATCTCTCATCGAACCCAAACTGGGAACAGACTTCTCTTCTGTTGTTGGGTATGTGTGCAGGCGTTATAACATCCACATCAAACCTTTAATTTCACCAGTTTTGTTGGAAGTTTAATAACTGATGCATACAGTTTGGGTCTGTATACCTACTTACTCTTCACAAATTCTCTTACCACTTGTTACGCAAGAATTCCATTTAAGCATCCATAACCTGCATGTACTTGTGGAGTATTGATACAAGTGTTGCATCCTGCAGATATGATGGCAGCACCAAAGAGGCGTCGTTCAGTATCGGACTGCAGGGAGTTGATGAGGAGGATATAGAGAGAGTGAAGCAGATCATCAGCCAAACCATCGATAAAATTATAGAGTAAGTTCCCTGATCAAGTCTCCTCTCTTGTCAAAATTTCCTTCTTTGGCGTAACAAACTAAAGCCTATACAGCAACTGTTATCTTGCACTTTATGTAGCAGATTTTAAAAATGTAGGAAAACAAATAAAACATTGTATGCTGGAATCAATTTTTCAATTTTTTACTGGGCAAAATAAAAGTCATGGGTCTTTCTAATGTTTTTGTTTTGTTTTTTGAGTGTGTTCACAAATTGGTTAAGCATTTAGTTCCATTGGTGAGCAGTGAGAGGAGGCACAGCTTTGCCACTTATAAGTTACAATTTACAAAATATGACAGACTTGTTGTATTTACTGAAAAACCAATATTTCTGTAACATTTATACCTCAGGACTTTTACTTTCTCTGCACAGAGTGAGCGACAGAATACAGCAGGATCTTTACTGTAGGGTTTAAAGCATATGTATGACTTAAGATTTAATTGTTGAAAAAAGCTAAAACAGGAAAGAAGGAAGAAGCCAAAGAATAATTTTCACACTTGTCATTTAACAAAGGAATGGCTTTGAGGAGAGAAGGATTGAGGCTCTTATCCATAAGCTTGAGATCCAGATTAAACATCAGACCACAAACTTCGGCCTGTCTCTGGCCTCGGTGAGTTTACTGTTGTTTATCTGTGACCTTTATTTTGTTTTTACAACTACAAGGGCACTTGTAGTTGTAAAAACATACCGCCTACGTCCAAGTATGGCTTTGCAGTGCTGTTTATTAGTGTGTGTTCATTTTGCATAAAACCTCACATTGAATGTTTGTTTCCCCTGTTTTTTCGTTTAAATTCTGTACAAATCAAGAATGTGAATTTAACTGTTGTTATTTTTTGGGAGGCTGTCTTTGGTACAGTGTTTAAGAGTTTTATATATTATAAGGTGTAAATAATCCTAGTAAATTCCTCACCAAAACCTTTATTCATCTTATGTTATTAGTACATAGCTTCATCGTGGAACCATGATGGGGACCCGGTGGAGCTGCTGCAGATCAGTGACAGTGTTGCCAAGTTCAGACAAGCCCTGAAGGAAAACCCTCGCTTTCTCCAGGAGAAAGTCAGGCAATACTTTAAGGTGATTTAAGCACATAGTGTTTGAAATATTTTTTGTTTGTATGTCTTCATTAAATTATGTTACTTACAGGTTCAGGGCTTTACTATTTAACATTGTTGGGAAGATAAATTGCACAGTTACAGGCTGAGAGTATAATAAAATACTTTGTTTCATAGTTGACAGTTTATTTCTTATGTTGTAGTATCAAAAAACATTTCCTGAGTCCTTTCGTGAAACAAATGAAAAAACATATAACATAAATATATAAATGCTTTAACAAGGATAATGCAGAGCAGGTATTTGCTAACAAAGGATGCCACCTCGGATTAATTGTCATTGACTGGTTTTTAGGAGAACACACACCGACTGACTCTGTCAATGAGCCCAGAGGAGTCCTACCTGGAGAAACAGGCCAAAGCTGAGGAGGAGAAACTTCAGAAGAAAATCGAGGTTCTTTCTGACAGCGACAGAAAGCAGATCTATGAGAAAGGTAACATTTGAACTGCCAGAAGATTGATCACTCGTGGGTGTAATCTGTTAAACTGAATATTACCGACCTGAAGCATTGTATATTAAGACAGGTCTGCATTCAGTAGATGTTAGTATAATGTGATTTTTCTTCTCGGAAAGGTCTGGAGCTGCTGGCTGCTCAGAGTCAAACCCAGGATGTCTCCTGCCTGCCAGCACTCAAAGTGTCCGACATCGAGCCAACGATACCCATCACTCCTGTTCAAATAAGCACTGCAGGTGTGAGTCTATGCTGATTTACAAAGAGCGTGTGACGAAAACTGTTGTCTTATATAAACTGTATATAGAGCACTTTCTCATTCTTCATAGGAGGCGTTCCGGTCCAGTACTGTGAGCAGCCCACCAATGGTTTGGTGTACTTCAGAGCTTTGTGTAATCTCAACACCCTTCCAGAGGACCTCAAGGTTTTCGTCCCGCTCTTCTGCAGTGTTATTACCAAGTGAGTAACCTGTTGGTCTGCAAGACCAGAACAAGATGAATCTGAAATGCGGTGCTTACTAGCAAGGATTAGCGCTCAGGAGTCCTGGTAAATGTCTCTTCCTGCTGATACATCATTCTTTAAATACTTTTAAATATTTCCAAATGAAATACTTATCAAGTTTTCTGGATTACTTTGTGCTGATTAATACTACAGACTGAAGCTGATCTTTGAATTCTTTTTCAGCTTTGAATATTTATTTTATTTTCAAATGTTATTTGAAAACCAGTTTAGCACTGAGCTGGTAATCTCTTCTGGGTTTTCTGGTTTGCCTGTTAATATTTGGTGTTGACTCATGTGAACACAGTCTTTGGGGACTAGGGATGGGTATCGTTTAGGTTTTATCCGATACCGGTGCCAAATCGGTACTTTTGAAACGGTGCCGGTGCTCAAACGGTGCTCAAACCGGTGCTTAAAGAATGGAGAACACAAAATTGGTCCAAAAACCTCTCATGTTCAGCTGTTTTTTTTGTAAAAAGATAACAATTTTAGCCTTTTCTGCAGCTATGGGGCATATATGGTATCACTCTTGGCTGGAAGCAGCGCTTAAACAATGGAAAAAACACAAACTTTGTCCAAAAACCTCTCATCTTTAACTGTTTTCCACTTTTTCTTTGGTCATTTTAGCCTTTTTGGCCAGGGTGAAGGGAGTATCTGCCATCAAACAAGAAGACAGCCGCATGTAGCTATGATGATGTTTGCTAGTTCACCTTACATGCATTAATGTAATAACGTGGTTAGCCTACTAAACGTAAATCACACAAGAACAACATTAAGCTACTCACGCAGAGAAGAACGGCTGCTGCTGCCATCAAATACGGCGCATTTCTCGGCTTTTAAAAAAACGCTATGCGTCGCCAGGTGTTTCATGAGATTTGAGGTGTTACCTCCTTTGACAGTATCACAGTATCAGCTTAAAGCACTTGTTGCAGGCTGCTGAGTTTGCATATTTTGCTGTGAAGTACAGCCAGACTTTTAACCGCTTCGCCTTGGACATTTTTAATCTGTAGCTCTGCGCTAACAGAACGTACGTACCTGGCCCCGCCTACTATTCTCGGAAACGTAAAACGATTGGCTAAAAGTGTATCACAGCTCAGGAAAAAAAAAGCACCGAAATGTGCGCTGCTTTTCGGTGGTTACTACCGTTTATGTCAGAACGGACACCGGTACCCATCCCTATTGGGGACCTTAATAAGGTAAGTGTGCTGTGGTGTAATCACAGTGGAAAACATAAAAAAAGATTAGGTTGTTGAAAAAAAATTATCAGACTGTGATGCAATGCCAAATGGATTGCACAATGGAGTATTAAAGATTTTTCAAATGTCTGTTTGTGTGTCCGCATATGTTTGTCTGTTTAATTAGGATGGGCTGTGGAGCTCTGGACTATAGGCAGCAGGCCCAGCAGATGGAGCTGAGGACAGGGGGCATGTCTGTTTCCACTCAGGTCATCACTGACTGCAACGAGCTGGATACATATGAGCAGGTCAGTGCCAGCTAAGTGTGTTTTAAGCCAATAACACCTTTCTATCTGTGATCATTGCTGTGTGCAAAATGCAAAACAGAAAGTAGCTTTCAGCTTGATTCCTTGTGTTTTTACACAGTGCACAGTGGCATGAACTGAATCTGTTGGCCTCTCTGAAAAGAAATAACAAATGAAAAATAATAATAAATAATCAAATAATTCATGAAGGATAGAATTAAACTTTAGACCAAGACTTTATCTCTAAAGACACTTCAGTGAGCTCTTAGCACTTCCTTTCTGTGGTTGAACATCTGGATCTCTACCTTCTGTTTCAGGGTATCCTCTTATCTTCTTCGTGCCTGGAGAGGAATCTTCCTCACATGTTTCAGTTGTGGAGCGACATATTCAACAGGTAACTCCTCCCAGCTTTTTACATTTTCCACTGCTAGCGACACCAACAGATGGAACTGTCAGTTAATGGGTCTTATTTTGTCGTTTAGTCCTCACTTTGATGACGAGGAGCGCCTGAGGGTGCTGGTGATGCAGTCAGCACAGGAGTTGGCCAATAGTATCGCATACTCAGGTCACCTGTATGCTATGACTCGGGCGGGTCGTCACCTCACTCCAGCTGGAGACCTCCAGGAGACTTTTGGTGGGATGGAACAGGTATCTTTGTACATTTTAATAAAGGCTTAACCTTTCAGAAAAATCCAGCTATCCGCAAAGCTGCTTTGCTTGTTTATTTGTTTGTTTTATATTTTCTTCTAATTATCCGGGGCCGGGTTGTGGAGGTAGCAGCCTAGGCAGAGATCCTCAGACCTCCCTCTCCCCGGACACCTCTTCTAGCATGTCCGGGGGAACACAAAGGTGTCCCCAGGCCAGCTGAGAGATATAATTTCACCAGTGTGTCCCAGTGGGACATAGGTGGTTGAGGCATCTGACTCAGGGAACCACCTCAACTGGCTTCTTTCAATGTGGAAGTGTATTGGCTATAGTCTGAGTCACCCTTCGGAGAAAGTTCATGTCTGCCGCTTGTATTTGCAATCTTGTTCTTTCAGTTATTAGCCAAAGCTCGTGACCATAGGCGAGTGTAGGGATGTAGATCAACCAGTAAATTAAGAGCTTTGCTTTTATGTTCAGCTCCCTTCACCTCGACTGACCGGTACTGTGTCCACATCACTAAGTACTTACTAAGTACTGCCTCCAAAGTCCCACCGGCTAACAAAGCCGGATAGGATTCCTTCTTCAACCTAATGGTTCCCTCCACCTCAGGTGTCCACCATCTGGTTCGGGGGTTACCACCACCACAGGCACCAACCACCTTGTAGCTGCAGCTCAGTGCAATGGACCATGTTCAGGCAATCATCAGCCTGCGGACTACAGATGACAGTCAGGACCTATTTCCTGTCTTGAAGGCACCAGGAACAAATCCTCTCATCCACCAGAAAAACCCCAACATATTGGCAGCAAGCTGAGGGGATACTTAGATACCCACCCCAGCTTACTGCCTCTCACCAAGGGCAACTCCAGACTCAGACAGATTCAAGCCCCTCTCCAGGAGACTGGTTCAACACCAAGCCATGCATTTTCGGGGCCAGGCCCGCCCAGGCCTCATGAACTAAGTCCCAGCAACTAGGCGCTCGCCCTCAGGCACGCTCCCCGGGCCTGGTTCCAAACTCCATCCAACAGTGTCTTGTGTCAAAGAAAATGTACTGTATGTTTAAAATCACTATTCATGTTATTTTAAATTTCTGCAACAAAGGGTAGAGATGTGATGGTGTCAATACTTTGGAACCAATACTTCATCTTCTAACAACAGGTTACGTTTATGAAGAGAACAGCTGCGATGGCAGACCTCAGCCAAATCATCCGAACGTTACCCAGGCTCAAAATACACCTTTTCAACCCAAACAACATGAGGTGGGTCCATAATACACCTGCTATATGTAGACTTTATCTTTATTTCACTGTAAATAATGAACTATAAAATAGTGAAATATCAGGCACTCAACGCATCTTATTTTAAATGTGTCCATATAGATGTGCAATCAACTCAACTCCAGAGAAAGTATCTGATGCAGCGGCACACTTGGAGGGTTTTATAAAGGATGTGGCTAAGAACAGAAAGGAACGCAAACCTGTCAGACCAAATATTATTGAGGTGAAGTTGAACAGGGAAAACAAAATATGTGTAAATGAATTAATTCATTGTTATAATCAATCCAATTTTTTTTTTTTTTTTTAATCTTTGTGTTTATTGCAGAAGCCGATAAACCCTCTGGATGACAATGGCCCACGAAGAAAACTAATATCAGTAGGTTTAATAGTTACATTTTTCTTTATTTCTTTCTTAATCCACTGATCAATTTTTGAAGAATTGTTTTGTTACAATTAACATCTTCATAATTCAATAAGTAATCCATTTCTGATTTAGAATTAAATTAATTTGCGGTTTTACATTTTTCAGGAGCCAACCTTCCATCCATGTCCAATGAAGACTTTCTTTCAGATGCCTTTCCCTGTCAACTTTGTCAGTGAGAGTATTCGCGCAGTGCCCTTCTCCCACAAGGACTATGCCAGGTAACGATATCATTACATCCTGCTAGCAGCAGGTAAATAACTGTAACACAGTTTATGGCGGCTTTAGTGTGTTCTTTAACTTAATTTTACTGAAAATGTGTTGCTTTTTTTTTTTTTCTCAGTTATGCATTTGTAATAACTGCATGCAGTAAACACTTTCTCTTTACTCCTTCATTAGTTTGTGCATCTTAGCCAGGATGATGACAGCAAAGTTTCTTCATGGAGAGATCCGTGAGAAAGGCGGAGCTTATGGAGGCGGGGCCAAGATAGGAGGAGGCCTGTTCACCTTTTACTCTTACAGGTGGGTAGAAGTTCAATACAAAGGTTTACTGTGTATCAATAGGGAAGGAAGGCAGGAAACATTGAAAGTTCAAATTATGATAAGAATTTCGGAGAGTTTTGACCTCATGTGTTGTCTCTTCTGTGTCCAAGGGATCCAAACACAGTGCAGACATTATCTGCTTTTGGTAACGGTATCGAGTGGGCAAAGTCAGGAAAGTTCACCCAGCAAGACATCGACGAAGCCAAACTGTCAGTCTTCTCAGCGGTGGACTCACCTGTGGCCCCCGCAGACAAAGGTGAGGTGCCATCTGAGTGATGAGAGGTTCCCTGAAAGCAGCTGCCTGGATCAGTTTACATCAGACCTTTAAAGGATTTTAACACATTCTGTCCTTGCATGAGAATGAATCTGTAAATATTCAAAAAGGCTTCATAATAGAGTAAATTTTGTGTGTGTTTATGCATCTGTACAGAACTTTGCCTTCAGACTCTCACAGCCAGTGTGGTGCACATGCTACCTTCCCCCATCTTTAACTATTTTGCATCATTTTAGACTTGAAGTAATAATATACAGTTGAATTTATAGAGCGAATGGATCCCTTAGCTGAAGCTGTAATTTCAGCATTCTTTATGTTCTGATGCAAAGCTTGTGACTCTGTCTTTGGTGCAGGCATGGGTCAGTTCCTCAGTGGGGTCACGGACGAGATGAAGCAGAGTCACAGACAAAGACTCTTTGCTGTTGACCATAAAAACCTAGTGGATGTGGCTGAAAGGTAAAACTGACCAATCCTGCAAAATGCAATTTGTCAAGATGCTGCTGTTTATTTACAACAAGTAGAGCTTTCTTATGCCCGCAAAATAATCCCTCGTTTTTTTCTGCAGGTACCTCAGTGCTGGTCAGAAGACGTGTGGCGTTGCCATTCTGGGCCCAGAGAATGACGTTATTAAAAAAGATCCTTCATGGATTATAAAATAGGACTGTCAGTAGATATTTTCAAAGTGGTCATCCAAAGAACAAGTGTTATCTCAGAAATGTTTTAAATGGTGGCAAAAAGAAAGCTGAACCGCACAAAAGAAAGAGGAAGAAAGTTACCTAATCAGTGTCTGCCATTTGAAATACTTGTATGACTGCCTATTCATATTCTGTTATGTACATATTAGAATTAAATGCTGCATCATGACATTGGAATACAAAATCTGTCATTGGTGAGTCATTAAAACACTTTATTCCTGGGGGAAAGAAATTAGTTTCCCCAAATATTGACTTAATTGGTCCAGTATTTAAGATATTTGTGTAATATTTCTGCCTGGGCTCAAATACTTTAAAGGTAGTTTTAACAGTAGGCAGTGGGCAGCACAGTGGCTAGCACTGTTGCCGCACAGCAAGAAGGTTCTGCGTTCAATTCCACCATTAGGCCAGGGTCTTTCTGTGTGGAGTTTGCATGTTCTCCCCGTGTCTGCGTGGGTTCCCTCCGGGTACTCCGGCTTCCTCCCACCGTCCAAAGACATGCAGCTTGTGGGGATAGGTTAATTGGAAAATCCAAATTGCCACTAGGTGTGAATGTGAGTGTGAATGGTTGTCTGTCGTTGTGTGTTAGCCCTGCGACAGACTGGCGACCTGTCCAGGGTGTACCCTGTCTCTCGCCCCATGACAGCTGGGATAGGCTCCAGCACCCCCCGCGACCCTGAAAAGGATAAGCGGAAGCGAATGGATGTATGGTCTCGTTCCACAATCAGTGTCCCCATTGTCCTGGTAATTTACTGTTTTTTACAGAATTACTTCCTGCCAGAGTACTTGAACCTAAGTAAATCTCATGGTTCTGCTAGTTACTGCTTTACCAAGATGGCTGCAGATATTTTGAAGCCCCTGTCTAAATGAATGGATAGAAGTTATACTGGTGCCTGTGTGAAGTTACACAACATTACGGTTTAATTTATGACTCAATCCAACAATCAACATCTCAGGCTCCTCCCATCAAACAAATACAAAGAGCCAGCCACATAAAAGTGAGATACAATAACACAAAACAGTTAGAGTTTCAACACAATAAATGCTTTATTACTCTGTGAAAGAACACGTCACACTGCCAGCACATAAATGTTGCGTAGTCTCAGACACTCTCCGTCTCACTGAGGAGCTACAGCAACAGCCAATTGGACCCTACTTACAGATAACCACTACAAGATGCCAGACACAACGCCCAGGGTGGATACAAAAAGCAAAGGCAACAACACAACAAACACACAATTAGCAGGTGACAGGACACACAACCAGCTCGTCCCAAAACCCCCAGAAGAAAAACATCCTTCAAGTTTCAACATTTTATAATCAACCTGGCCAACATGCTGAAAGCATGTGATCCTCGTGAAATATATTCTCTCTGTATAAGCAGCTTTAGGGGGTCGTATTAAATATGGGGCTCAAAGTGCAGTACAAGGTAAAGGTGACAAAAGCCGGATTTCAGCCAAGCTGTGTTTACACAACATTTGCTCAGCTACATATCTTCAAGTAATAAAATTAGATATAGCTACTCTTTAGGAGATAAAATCTAAATACTTATACAGTACATAATGAACAGGGTCCATATATGTGTGTTTACTTATATAATACTTTTAGGGATCTATAAAATAAAATATTAGCGCTGCTAGGAAGTTCACACTACTTAATAAAATCTCAAATCCCATGACCCATAATATAGAATCCCTTCTGAAAAGTGCCGTGACTTTACCATTCAATAGAGCTTTTAAAATAACCTATCTTTTATAATCTACCTTAACGTATTTGCAGTCAGTCAGCAGCTGATCAGTCAGTGAGTGAGTAGCCGTCACTGTTTTGTGAAGCTGTTGTCCTGTTGAAGTGAAGCTCTGCGTGTGGAAGTGAGGCGGTTCAGATGGCCGTTGAGGTGTTGCTGTCTTTGGGTCGGACCCGCGTCACGTGTTCCAGCTGCCCGGAGTCGGACACGTCATAGCTTGTCTTATACTTGGCCAGGATTTTCATTAGAGGACGGAGCTTCAGCCACCACTGCTCCTTAGGGATCCTGTGACTGAAAGTAGAGAATAGACGAATGTTCTCTACACTATTTCTTAACCACAGAGATCTTAAAAGCAAGATTAAAACAAAAAGCCTGGGACCGCTGCTTCAGAGAATTTTAAGGGAATTGGGTCAGAATATTTTCCAGGTTTGTTCTTAATAATCTGGTTCAGATGCATTAGCACTATCTTTTGTTTTTAACTATGTTAAAGATCTGCAAATGGTCCTCTAAAACATTTTTCCTCTCACACAGTAAGTAAGCTCAGCTTGTGAGCTTACTTACTCAGGGTTGTGAGCTGCACTGCTACAGATATTAAACAATCTTCTTACACAAAGTCTGTCTCATCCCGGAGCTGCGCCACAGGCTGAAAGACCAGAGATCTGCGACGCATCCCCAGCAGGCATGCGGTGTCCTCCGAGTTCGCAAACACTCTCCCTGCAACGAAGAGAAGCATCAGCTTTTGTAACTGAGGCAAAGCAATTTCACACCTAAATGTTCTGCATCCTCGCTGGAATCAAGTGTCACATTTATGTGCTTGCCTCCTTTGTAGGACTCCTTGAGTGTCCGGGTGATCCACTGCATGGCTTTGGCTGCAATTTTGGTACCAAAGTTTCTGTCAAAGGGAGATGGAGCTCCTCCCTGACATGGAAAAAAAGTCATATTTATTCAAAATAAGGGCATTACATATAAAATATCACAAGTCTAGTATCTAAAATAATGTTAAGTGCACTTTTCTGTTACACTATAACTCTTAATTTTGATCACTTACAATCACTAGTTTAGCAACATAACTCTACACAGTAATGTCTGCAATATCTCCCAGATAGACAGGATGGATGGATAAAGGATAGCAGATATTTTGTGGATTTGGCTCCTTGCATCACAGATTGTCATCATTGCTGATAAACATATCAAGCACAGCATCGCGTTCATTCATTTGTGCACGTGGCCAACCTGCTGCATGTGACCGAGGATGTTCTTCCTGCAGTCGAACACTCCTCGCCCTTCCTCAGAGTAAAGCTGGTAGATGAAATCTGTGGTGAAGTTCTCGTTGCAGTTCTCATTTCTAAAACACAGCACAAGGGCAACAGGCCGGTTAAGGGATCGCTTCACCAAATAACAAGTGCTCCCTTAAAAGAAGATGCTCTAAACAATGCCTGAACCCATTTATCAACTAACAGAGGACACAGAGTCACCAGGCTGCTAAGTCTCCACACACCAGCGTTCATATACCCTTCATCCAGGCTCTGCTTTTCACTGCATGCATGCATAGAGATGCTGTGATGCACCACTATGTTTGAGGGCATCTTAAAATAATGAAATTATGCAGGCACACAATGTCACCTGCACTCGGTTCAAAATACAACGTTTGTCCTATTTCCACAGACCTCGGTCCTGCTGGGAGCAATTTCCAACAGCATGGTGGTGCAGTGGACTAAAATAACCTCAATAGAGGACATGAAATAAAGTGTAAGGTTAATCAAAAATCTTTTATTTGCCAAAATGGTTTTATATACATAATTGAGAAACACTTATTTACAAATAACGCACTGCATATGACATTTAAAAATAGAGCATTTTGCATTTTTTGTTCATCGCAGACGTACGCACAGGTCCGTACAATAAATCCCACAGGCTTGTGTAAGGTAATGCATCTAAATGTAACTTTAAAGAATGAAGGTGTTTAGCCTCACCTGAGCACCAGTCCCCTCTGGATGCTTGTCTTCATCTTCTCTGTCAGATGCTCCACGTTGGCCTGAAAACACAGAGTCTCTCACATTAAACCTGCAAGAGCAACTCTCACTCTTCAGTCTCTCATTGCAGAGTGAAGAGCTGCAGGTAACATTTACACCACCATGGGGCGCCATATCTTGTCTTTTACCCAGCTGGTGAGCCCAAGAGGGTTAATGCAACAGAAATGCAGGTTTACGACACCACACACATGCGCTTTTTACTGCTTCTCATTGTGATCACTGAAAAAGTGTTTGTTTGTTTTATTACCTATTCATGCATTTTTATGGTTGAAATTCTTTGTGACACGTACTAGTTATAGTTCATATGCAAAGGCAGACTTCTAAAAAACTAAATTGTGCACTGCGCCCAGACTTTTTAAAAAGAAAATTAGTTTGACAAAATTTACAGAGCATAAAGAACTCAACATTGTTAGATTAAAATTAAGTAAAACATACACAGACAAAATAAATAAAAAGACAATTAATATTAAAAGTGTATGTAACAGGAACATTGTAAACAATAATAGTCCTGACGTCTCTAATCTCCCTGACCTGATCTGTGTTGATGAGATCTGTCTGTCATTGAATGACTGATGCAGCTCAGAGGTTATTAATAAATTGCTTCATGTGCACTGCTATAATCTGGGTCACCTGCACAGCCCTGAAACATCCAGGCAGAGGCACTGATTGACTAACGGAAGCTTCTGCACTGCACTGCGATCAGTCTGCTCCACTACTGCTAAGGATGGAAATGTGCAATGTAGTGAAAGGTATTAGGCTCATTTCCAGCTCTATGTTGCTTATTCTGAACTCTTGATTCATAATCCAGTGCAGGGTTGGCTGGAAGTCTGTGTTAGCCCTGCAACAGAAGAAAGTGGACGGATGCCCTGACTTTTCAAAACAAGCCATTTTTAGCCAACTTTCTTCTAACTGGCTGCCTGTCGTAGACAGAAAGCTTGAACATTACGTGGGTGGGGCTCAGTTGTGTGGCTGAGATGACCATATTAGGAATTTCTGTTCTTATTGACATCATACAGAGCCCAAAAATAAAAAAGCCATGTTAAACGGAGGATGAGGAGCAGTTTGAATCCTGAATGTTTATGCTGTTGCCCTCATAAATGGTGTTACCAATAAAATCCAGTCATGAAACATACAAAAAATAAATTAAATGGAACTCAAAAAGGACTTGACAGGAATCATGGCTATAAGAGTCATCGAGAGAGTAAAAGGTCTTGGTATTTTCTGATGATGAGAGGAGACATGAAAATAAGGCATTTTCTGTTGGATACAGACTTTTTCTCTCTAACCTGAAGGTCACGGATGTCAAATGGCTCCTCGTAGATGTAGACAGTGTCGGCGCCTGCAGCCAGACCACCCACGGTGGCCAGGTAGCCACAGTAGCCCCCCATTGTCTCAATGATGAACACTCGCCGCTTGGTGCCGCTAGCTGACTGTTTGATGCGATCACATGTCTGATTCACACACACATAAAACAGTATACAATCATTAAACAAGAAAAATATGTTCACGCAGAGAGCATGCAAATGCAAAACACACTGTACACACAAGTAGAGCTGACAGGAATATTTTATTTATCCTGATAATATAAGAAGGATTTGTGAGAAAACATCTGAGCTTTTTGATTGTGGGTGAAAACTGGTAAATATGATTTGATTTGATTTGATATACCTTTATTAGTCCCAAAATATGTCATATATGTCATCACTTTGTAAAATAAAATTAAAAAGAAAAGAAAAGATACCTGCATCAGCTCTACTTTAAAGTACATAAAATAGCTGAGTGTCCTTAGAGATGCACAGATTGACTCAGTAACTCAGTCCAGTCATTTATTTTACAGCCTGTCATACCACACTGAAACTAATTTATCTGATTGTTTAACGTGGCAGTCGACTGGCTGCATGTGGACAGACCAGGGCATGAGGCTAAAAACGTGCTTATTTCTTCAGACATCTTATCATCAGTTTTGTAAGTGGAGGATTTATTAAATGCAAATATTTTCAGGATGTACAGAACATTTGCAGCAAAAGAGTTACTCTGCTGTGATTTTATTTCAGGCCTCGCCCAGTTCAGGTGAAACTAGACGGTATGCAAATGATTATGACACCCCTGATGTAGACGGTCGCGGACTGAGGCTACATCCACACTAGCCCGGACAGATTTGAAAACGGTGTTTTCGTCTGACAACGCTCTGCGTCCACACTAGCGTTTTCAGTCGTTTTCACAGAGTTCTGCGTCCACATTGAAACGGCCGAAAACGCTTACGTCCCAGTACTGTGCATGCGTGAAACGCAAGAAGATTCGACCTGCCTCATTTCTGCCGCTTATGTACTTTTCGGCTCTTTGAAACGTCGAATGTTGAGGAAAAGCACCGAGTTTTTTAAATGGACTAACAATGAGGTGGAGTTGTTGCTGCGAGTAACACAAAAGTACAAAGTTGAAAAAGCAAGTGAGAGTTAAAGAATTTGAAGAAAATCTATCTGGAGCAGGTACAAACTGATATTAATCTTTAAAAATTCAGAGCAAACAAAACAACTGCTGTATAATGCCCTCCGCTATCTTAGTTTAATTGGTCACATGACTGCATCATATGACTAACATGCGTTTTTGCTGTCCATACTGCAACGCCAAAGCACCCTTTCCAAATGTATGCATTTTCGAGAGCGTTTTCAAACCGCTGCGTTTTCCATCAGCGAAAACGCCTTCTCAGTGTGGACGGGAGGCCAAAACGGAGAAAAAACGATGCGCATTAGTGTGGACTTTTAGCCTGAGAGGGTTTTTTTCTTCCCAAGAATAAATAAAGAACAAAGGAGACTGTAAAGAACTGGTAAATTTACCATCAGAGTCAACCTGTGTGTCCCTTTAGTCTAATCAGATGATTTCAGGCTTCCAGATGAGGTGTCCTTTCCTATTTACCTTCTCAAAAACACTCTTATTTTAAAGTCTTGTTAGTTGGCTTCACCCATCTGGTACCAAATGCACAAGAGGCCAGAAATAATCAACACAGTCAGTAAAACACAGGAACAGTCACTGACATGCATCGTACTCACTGACACTCGGGTTTTACTTCTGTTTACTCATTCCTCTCTTAAAGTTTTAGTAGATGAATTGGAGTGCATAGTTCAAATGACTGCACCTTGCAGGACTGGATCCAGTTAACCAAGTCTTTGCTGTACTTTCTTTGCCCTCTTTGCCTTGTTTTTGTACATAATGAATAAATAATAAAGTACATTCTCTACATCCTCCTGGATGGTAACGGAAGATAATAAAATCGTCATATTTCAAATACAACAAACCAATATTAATGCACGAGGCACATAAGCAACATCTGCTGTTGTGCTGATCGAGCGGTCTTTATTTTAGGATTTGTGTGAACAACAACAGTTTTGACACTTTTAAACCCAATTTTTATTAACGGTAACACTTCAGCATATCTGTAGCTCTTAATATCTCCCCTCATCTCGTTTGCTGGGCCCTTACCTCCACAATGGCGTTGAGGGATGTATCAGCTCCAAGACTGAGGTCAGTGCCAGGCACATTGTTACTAATGGTGGCAGGCAATATGCACATCGGGATGCAAAACTCCTCGTAGTCAGCCCGGGCCACATACAGCTGCAGAATGGACTCAAAGGCCTGATGACGGTAGCCGTAATATGGAGTTAGACCACTAGGGGGAAGACTACACATCTAAAAATGCCAGTGTGCCCTTTAGTGGCTGCTTCATGGTGCCCAGTGACTCCCTTGTCTTGTATCCTTCATTATCATGATAGCTAAAGCTGTTTGTTAATCAAATGCCAAGTTGCAATATCCCCGTGGATGGATGGATACTTTATAAAACACCATTGAATGCACTTTTCTGTTTCATACTAGCAGCTTTTTAAAACATAAACAGCCCAGCCCATATTTGTCTGATCTGTCAGGTTTTAATGTTGGAAAGGAGTGTCTGTGATGTAAAGATAAACCCATTACTGCACAGACAATCATCAGCATGAAATCACTAAGGTGTTCCTTCTCATCCTGACAGGAAAAGCTTGTTACCATGAACTTCTGAATAGTTTTAATTTGACATGACATATAATTCTTTAAAGATGGTCTACTATACACTGTACAATATTTACAAACCCCAAATTGTTTGAAATTATAACCTGCTGCAACCTTTAGGGTTAGCATTTTAAAAGGAAGGATACAAGACAAAGAAGTAACTTTAACTCCAATGAGACCATGAATATGCAGCTCTGCGTGTGTGTGCATGTGTGTTTGTGTGTGTGTCCTGTAGTGTGTGCAACTGGCTGGCTCTCTCCAGGAGTTGGGGGGACTTTGGCTTCTCATTGGCTGAGAGTAAATGGAATGAGGAAGAGGGGTTGCATCGTGGTTGACATGTAACGGTGTCGACGCGACGAGGTGAGACTCCAGAGGCAGTCGGGCAACGTTTCCTTTTATGTTCAAGAAGCAAAGAGGAAGTTTTTTTTATTTCTATTTGGTTTTTTTGTTTTGTCTGAAGACAAGAAAGGCTTTCTCAGATAAGAACAATAGGAACTACGATGTAGACCACAATCAGTTATGCAGCAAACAAACTTACTTCCCAAACGCAAACAGTGTTCCCGTTAGACTGAACCTTCCTGCTGTCTAGTTATCTGCCTTTTACAAAACACAAAGAAGACCGCATGAACACGCCAGGGTCACGCACCAAGAGCATGCCACAACACACCACTGCATGCCCTAACACTTACCTGGGACCTCTGCTGACCAGCCCGCATCCAGCAGCAAGTGTTTTCTACTGTACTTCATGCTGATTATTAACAGTCTAATGTCTGCATCAGCTAAACTGAGCTGAGTTATTTGGCATAGTATGCGTTGCCTGTCCTAACTGTAAGGTCTTGTTTCTATTATCTTACGGTTGTGTTTATGTGAAAGCAGTAAGCCTGTACTTTCCATTTAGTTTTGCAAAAACACAAGTTTGGTTGTTAAGCGGGAGGCCAGTGTTTACACAAAACATTACAGAGCACTAGCACTGAGTGCTTCTTAAAATGTCTCTGTCATGTGACCTGAGTTTCAGTTAGTGAAACTACGGCACTTCAAAGTGAAAACTTGAAGTTAAAAATCTTACCCAGGCACAGCTGATTTCATTTCAGAGGGAACCAATGAGCAGGTCAGAATTTCAAATATTTGTTTTTTAATCTGGCTTTTTTGTCACTACTCCTAAACTGCCAAAGTTCAATTAATGGCAGCTCTAAGCCCATGCACAAGATTAAGAACCAATTTTTGACAATTTATACTAAATAAGAAACAATAACAATAATATATTTTCAATTTCTGAATTTAAACTAGAAAACAAATGGATCCTGTAAAAAGATCTAAACTGTCTTGACGTGTGAACTAAATCTGACCTACTGCTTGTTAATGCAAGGATGCGAGCTGGCAATCAGCAAATCCCGAACTCTGAGATGTGTTAAGTCTGCATGTGTGTTAAGTCTAGAAACACACACACATACATTCTCTCTAGCCCAGCCACACTTACGTCAGTAATGGCATTCAGAGCAGTGTCTGAACCAATGCTGAGGTCTGAACCGGGTATATTATTGGAGACGGTGGCCGGGACCATAACCATGGGCACACAGAACTCCTCATATTTGTCCCGTGCAGCAGCGAGTTCCAGTAATCCCACGTAGGCCTGCAGTAGTGAGAGCCAGCGTCTTAGTGGTCATTGAGTATGTACACACAAGTGGGGGAAAAGTGAAGAGCTCTAATCCCCAGGACTTTGAAGGTGCAGTGGACAAGAGGACACAGGTGAGTTTTGAGGGAAAAAACATGACAGGAAGAGCTGGGAACTTACTGGAGATAGCAAAGGTGTGTCCAAAATCCATACTACACTCGAGAAGAAGATATTATCTACTATAAAATGGAGTATAGTCCACTAATTGATTCATGGGCTAGCACCAAACGCTGAGCATTGCACAGCTTTGATTTTGTCGAATGGAAATCAAATGTTTCACTTTATTCATCAACTTCTGCAAGATGTTTCATTTCTTCATCAGCTACAGCAGGAGCTAGGTACTACTGTAAAAAAGAATCACTGCATTACTAAAAGTGGCTTAAGATAACATTAACTTTTACTTCTATTGTTATATATTGATTAAAGCTAAAATTTTAGCCAATCATAACTATGATACATGCAAACTAATAATCTGAACATGTTTGCTTTAGGAATCATAAGTTAACTTGTGGTGGGCGTGAAGGAGGAGGCGGCGTTGAGGTGGGAGGGATCTGCTGATGAGAGATGGAGCTCAAGAAATGGAGTATGAAATGAAAATTCAGTGATGGGATGAAGAAACGTCTGTGAGGAATGTACTGTTAGGAGAAGCCAAGGGGAGAGAGCCAGGCCAATCATGACGGGCAGTGAGACACACACAGGAAGTCAATGTTGCAGCTCCTCACATAAAAGGACAAAGACAGAGACAACGTTCATTTTTGGCCAAGCTACCAAAGTCAAAAACCTTTTCTTTTAAATGGCATGGTTGAATTGTTAAAGTTCTTTGTTAAAATAAAAGTTTTATGCTGGTTTCATTTAATCTCTCGATTGGACAAAGAGCTTGAAAAGCATCAAAATACCATAAACATCCATTTCAATGTCATTAAATCTATCTATATACATGCTGGCTTTGCAGCTTGGCCAACAGTTCATACTGACACATGGACAGACAGGGAGAGAGCCTTAAAAATTTAAATATGTCTTCATTATATTTTGAAAAAATATTAATATAGAAAATGTGTTTTGCAAATTTAAAATGTCAAATTGGGTAAATTGGTGAGAAACAAATGGACCAGAAAATGCTGAGCAATACAACACATGGCAATCGTAAAATGCTGGTGGGAGACGGTGCTTGATGATGCTGATACAATAAGGTTAGCCATTTTACATTACACAATAACTCTGCTTTTACAATATCAGTAGCTTTTTTTAATGAAACAATAGCTGAATTTAAGATTTTTTACTCATTGTATTTTTCTAAATGATAAAAAATGGTCAGAGATACAATATTGATAAAATGTGATTACAAACAAAATGCTTTAATTTGCAATAACCAGGAAAGGTTGTACATACCTCAAACCCTCCGACCACAAGCAGAGCATTGATGTTATGAATCCTCATCTGCTCAGCGATCTTATCCAGATGTTTTCCTGGAAGAGTTCTGACACATAAAAAATGATTAGTCATTAAAAAGGCAAAGGGGATAACACTTTATCATGTACATTTAATGTTAAAGCATTTAACCTTCCTCTTGTGTTAGCTTTCTGTTATTATCTTTTATGTTAATGGATAGTTTTGTGTCTTAAATCAACCAAAAAGTTCCCTCAAAACAGTGGTTTATCATTCAAATTGTTGGTAATCTTGTTAGGCTTCCTTATCCATGAAAAGATGGGTTTTAATATTTTTCCTGTGGCCCTCAGGCTCTTTCTTTTTGCAGCACACCTCTCATTTTCATTCCGAAACTATAGCAAATTAAACTCAAGAGATTAAAAAAAACTTGTAGCAATGTAACGTAAACATATCTCTGAAATAAATCGGTTTCATTTATTTTTTATGTCAATATTATTAACTATAATAACATTCCTGTGTAATTCTATCAATTCGATGCACAGAATTACACAGCCCGTGATGCTGCTTTTTGCATCCAAGGCTGCCCAGATGTTCATTTACTCTCACCTCTGCCTTTGTGTTGAACATTGATGGAAAGAGCTCCACCCATCTCTCCCAGACATCCCTAATGGGAGCATGCGTGTCAGGTTTGCTCTAGGATCTATCTATCTATCTGTTGTAAAATCTGAGGACTCTTGATATCATTCAAAAGGTCTGAGTGACATTTTTGCCTGGAAAATATGCCTGCCTGTCGATGCTTCCCACATACCATCAGTGGTCTCATTGCTGGATCTGTACACTCCAGCAAGTAGAACACCAGTATAGGCTTCCAGGTATTCCATGTAAATATCATCCTAAATGTAGCCATGGAGTTTTCTTGCTTCAAAGTTTGTCACAGCAACAATGTGTTTCTTTGGTGAAAATGGCAGAAACCCATCAAGTTGTCACTTATTCTTGTCACGCAAACCTGGAACTCACAGAGTCATTTTGATGACATTTGCAGCAGTTGGCCTGCCATGTAAGGCAGGAGGTACTCCAATCCAAGAGATGTTACCACTTTCTTTTTACTCCGGGAAGGAGGCAAAAAGGTGAAGAAGCCCCTAACTTCTCTCTGACAGTGTTAGTGAGCTCACAGTATGTTTACGATTTCAGTTTTGGCTCTAATTATTGTTTTAAGATGTTATATTATAACAGAGTTGAAACCGACTGTAACAATACAATGGTCATAATTTCCACCAGAACATTTTCTAATTTTGTTTTCATGTTTGTTTAAATAGAGGTTCCTGACAAAGTCAGAAAGCCTTGATGCAATAAACAAGTTTAAATGGCACCTTTATGCATAAAAACCTAAAAATGGGTCAGTGCCAACCTTAACCTCGTTTTTAACCTTCCTCATCAAGAGGAAACTTAAAAATGATGTAGGCTTATAATAACAGGTATATAATAAAGCAGCAGATTACCTTTTTGTCCCTAGCAGTGACCCACCCTGGCCAGTCCAACCACCAACATCTCCCCATTTGATCTCCTTAATCTGATAAAAGAGAAAGGCAGCTCATTTGTATCGCAACAAAACAAATTAATGCATGGCAGAAAAGGTTCACAGATCTCACTGGGACTATTACAAAAAGCAATCTACCAGATAAACACTCCCTTGAAAATTATTGTGTCAGTGTCTGAATTATCAAAAACATCAGAGATAGAGTTTCTGCTTTTTAAATGCATCCGCACACAGCACCAGCACAGCATTGAGAGGAACTACAATGTCAAGTACAAGTCAAGAACATCATGATACACCAGCCCCAGCCCACTTCCCATGGAAAGGAAATACGACTGTCCTGATGACAACATCGGAGGCAGCTTACCTAGGATGAGGAGAAAAAAAGGACCAGGCTGTTGCTCAGTGGTTCATATTACTCTCTGTAAGCACATTTTTCATTTCATTTGGATATTAAGATCTTAAAATATTAAGGCTGAGTTGAAAGGCACTGAATCAAAGTTATTTGAAGTCCAGTGTGGAGTTTCTGTAGTCTGTGATG
Organism: Rhamphochromis sp. 'chilingali'; assembly: GCF_963969265.1. Lineage (NCBI taxonomy): Eukaryota > Metazoa > Chordata > Actinopteri > Cichliformes > Cichlidae > Rhamphochromis > Rhamphochromis sp. 'chilingali'. Next base: position 30,353,866 of record NC_137943.1, read on the forward strand.
TGTCATGTTGTCAGCAAGTGTTGGTGATGATTGATCCACTGTTTTTACAAAGTACCTGCCCATTGTATCCAAACTATCAAATGATTTGCTGACAATGTTATTACTCAGCTTGACTTTTCAGTGAACTCTTCTGGCTTGAACCCTACAGAGAATCTATCAAAGCAACCTGGGCTTCAAAAACACCTCAGCGTTGCCACCCCCATGCCACACTGACGCAGCAGTTCACGATAAAAGAGCCCCAACCAACCACTGAGAGTACAACCATAGTTTTCAGAATTTAGACATTTCTGTATGTCAATTCTTGCTTTTGATTGAACTTAGGAAATGTTCTAATAATTTGAACTACTGGATTGAAGTCTTGAAATAATTAACATGTAATGAATATAGATGTTTACTTTTTTTTAAATTAAATTATAAACAATAAAGACTTTCATGACATTTGCATTTTTGTAAGATGCACTGTAAAAAAATTGTAATATAAAACTATTTTACTGTGTATTTTACAGTTTTGTACTGTTCTTCTAGAATATTAAATTCACCTAAATAGACTGTGATTTTACATTTCAAATGTAAATTAACATAAAATCACTGTAAATGTAATAAAACATAATTTTCTTCCTTTTTGAATGTATTTGTCTGTACATATGCATATTTAGATTGTTAAAATACATTCACTAATGCATCATATTTTCACAAATATTTGTTCATTATTTGAAAGATTGAAATGTTCAAATAAATAAAAATCAAATAATTATTATTATTGTTATTTAGGGCGATCGTGGCTCAAGAGTTGGCAGTTTGTCTTGTAATCAGGAGGTTGCTGGTTTGAGCCCCGGCTTGGACACTCTTGGTTGTTGTGTCCTTGGGCAAGACACTTCACCTACCACCTACTGGTGATGGCCAGAGAGGAATTATAAAGTGGAATTGTAAAGTGCTTTGAGGGTCTCATAAAGCACTGCATGAATGCAGTCTGTTATTATTTAAACCAACAATAACTGTATATTTCTGTACATTTAAGTATTATGATTCATTTTCATTGACCTTGTTTATAGGTAATTTCATTGTTTAATCACATTAAATTGTTCCTAATTTAATGTTTAAAGGCACATGAAAAAGGCAAAATCCCATGTGAAATTAGGGCAACAAACTGTATTGTCATTACTGAAAATAACCGTATTTTCATGGGAAAGTTATTTTCTGTTATTTTCTGATATTATTTTGGCGCCCCAGCTGCCAGACTATTACTGTTTTTTTAGGATTTCTTTTTCAATCACTGTGATACTTAGTGGGGTTATTAGTCAGGGACCCCAGCTTCACTTTTCAACCAATCTAATCCTTCAAAATCAGGATTTTGTCTCATGTCTAATGAAAGGTACAATAGTGTGTCATCAGAATAGAAATTGTAACTTATATTCGGTTTTTCAATAACATACGGTATGAAGAGAAAGCCCAATAACAGATATCCGTGGAACTCTATATTTGTACATAGTTGTCTGAATGACAATTATGTACATTGAATCTCACCTGTCCTTTGTAGAATCCCTCGAAGCCATCGTTTACAGCAAACATTTTGTGGCCTTCGGTGATTCCCACTCTGACAGCAGAACGAACAGCAGCATTCATACCTGCTGCTGGAGCACCGACGTTCATTACTGCCACATTAAAGGAGCTCTGTGGGTGATACACAGCACCAATCACACTCATGTAACACTCAGTACTAACCTTACAGTAGGGGAAGCAGAACCCCATGGTACTGTGATATGTGGTAGCACCCTTAAGCTTTTTCAAATTTTAAACCATATTCATACTTTAGGCCCAACTCCTATATTTAGTGTACGAACACAGAATATATCTATGAGCAGCTTTTACCGGCAATGCAGTCATGCCATTAATTCCATGGCATGAGGCAAACTGGACAAAAACTGGACTGAAATGGTTCAGTTTGGACGTCATGGAGCCATAATCACGGCTTCATCTGTCATCAGGAGAGACTCTGCCTCACACAGCAGCAGGCAGTGATAGCCTTTCATGCATGAGCCACATGCTGCTAAAAGACGCAGTGAAGTAGTAGCTACTTTGTCATGACAGCCACTGAAAATATCAACAGTCAAATGAATATTTTCCCAAAATTTTTTAGCAGTTTTCTTGCCATTCAGTCTTGAATCATTTGGCCAACTTTAGAGGGGATCTTATTACAAAGTCAAACTCGGGTTCATGTGGTCCACATTGCAAAATGCAATATGGATACACCCAACAACACAGAATGCATTATGCTGTGCTCCAATAATAGACTGAGCCCGTAATGTTCTTGTTTTCAATTGGGTTAATGGCACATATAAATATGACGTGAAGTACCTCAAAACGGACAGGCTTCCAACTCTCTCTCAATAAATGCTTAATACCAAATCTCACACAGTTTGCTTTGTTTTTGAAGTCTAGCAAGCACAAGTGGAATCAAACTACAACGCCCGGTAAGGTCAGACAGAAATGTGTCTGCAGAAACTATACCAGGATCAAAAACTGCCAAGAATCAAACCTTGGTTTTTGAAGCCTTATCAGATTATGTTTACTTTCTGTTTAATCAAATACAATTTCTTCATCATTTTTCAAAGATTGAAAAATCTTTGGCTGCTGCATACAGACAGCACTAAACAGTTGGAGAACATAGGCATGCTGAGATAAAAAAGAAGATTATAAAAAACAAATATTCAACAGATGAAAGCTTTACGTTTAACAACCACTAACCATCTTTGAATAAAACAAAGAGCTTGGAGCCTGTCCAGTTTGAGTTGAGAGTCAGCGAAAACACATCTATAAAGGAGACTACTTCAGAGCGATTTGAAGCAGATCACACCCTCATTGCCATTATCCCTGACAGCAGGGCTGGTCGGAGTCCTGCACTGCAGCGCTAATGCACCTCTTTGCATGTCTACATTTCTAATTCCAAGCATCCAAGCAGAGCCATGAGGAAATAAGCAAAGGCAGACAGAACGACAGGTGAAGAGCACTGACGCTGTCCTTTTGTGGCACCATTTTACAACAACTAAAATAAAGTGGATATTAGTTCTAGACTTGGTAAGAAACTAAAATCCACACATATTTATCTCAGCATTGGGAAGATTATTAGAAGCCAAAGGGAATAAGATGGTCAAACTAACTGCAAAGCAGCTCCTTGTATGACCTACACCTGCAGAAGCTTCAGACGCTGATCAAAAGCCTGCTCAGCTGCCCCATTTTCACTCATCACATACATCAATCTGCTCTTCATCCCCCGCCTCCTCCTCTCCCTCAGGATGGACAGTTATAGAAAGACAGACTGTGTTAGTGTCACAAAAAGACTGCAGCACCCACAATACACCTGACCAGGAAATACCTTATGCTAATGTACAATTCTCAGAGCAGCTGGTGGAAAGACACATTTGGAGAATAAACATGGTAATTATTATTTTACTGGTTTAATTAAATTATTTTAGCTGTTAATATTTGAGAGTGATAATACTTACATTTGGAAGTTCAGAATCTGCCTTCCGAAATGAGAGGAGTCGGTAAGTGCTCAGATTGTTTTCGAAGCTCCTGCAGATGGAAAAAAAGTTAAACAATGTGGAAAATCCAATATGAATTCTGGTCTGTAAATGCAGCAGGGCAAACATTTAGAGTAATTAAGAGATCAATGTTAACACAGATAAGCAGGAAGTGGGATGCTGTCAAACCGCAAAACGTACTATACACAACTTCTGTGCTGTGTATAGTGTCAGACATCATGTGCAACATTCGAACCAGTGCTCCTGGCATGAGCAACATTTAAGCACTTTATGTATTTTTTAATCTTCCAATATGTCGATTGGTTATATATAAACATAACAAATCCTACAGGTGTTTAATCATGTCAGCGTAGTGGAATTTTACAAATACCTGCCACGCAGTCTGACCGCCTCATCAAATTTCTTCTCATCCATGGCCTTCTGTACTTCTTGAGTCTGATGACAAAAAAAACAGGGCATTTTTTTCTGGTGAGGCAGTGCTGCCTGCTAACTGTATTGCATGTAAATAGTGTCTGGAGTTATGGGAAACTCAAAGCACCTGTGATCCAAGCACTATAGTTGCTCCAGTCTCACGGCATGAAAGCCAGTCCATATTTTATCTCTTCTTGAATACCAGCTACATCCCTTTAGTACGTTTATTTTAAGACCTCTTTCTTTGCAAGAATAAAAATGTAAAAAATCAATGAATAAACAATTTTGTCAACTATATAGTTTTTGAGGCAAACGTAATAGCAACCTTTGTTGCTTAAAGAGACTCTCAAGCTTTTGTAGTTATTTTAGGTCATTTTTAAAATTAATCTTCACATCTTTATTTTTTTTTCCAGGAATCAAGTTCATATTTTTCTTTTGAATAAAAATTAATCTTTCACTGTTTGATTTGTAAACTGCTTTGTTTCTTCTGTGGAGCTTCACAGTGTGCAACCCAGCAATTCACCCAGAAAATAAATGTTTTCAAATTATTTTATATCTTCTTGCATTAAGCTGGTAAATGCTAAATGTCAAGGTTTGTTGAGGTTTGTGAAGACATTTCACCTTTCATCCAAGAGACTTTTTCAGTTCTGAAACAACTGGTAGAGAGACTTAGGTAACAAACCCCTACTGGGGGCTGTCCCTTTTGAGGAGAACCTGACGGTTGTAGACCCATTATTGTTCATGTGGGTTGTTACATAATCTGCAGTATAGAATAATAGAGCCAAGGTGTGAAAAAGGTGAGGCCCAATTTCCTTAAATAGGTAAAACCTCTGTAAGACCCTGCCCCACCCCCACCATCATGTGAACTATTGTGGTACCTTGAGGTGGGAGTGGGGGTTGAAATTACCTCTGTGCCAGGTGTTTTATAACTGAAGTAGAAAAATGTGTTTACATTTTCACAAACCTGAAGAGATCATTTATCTTCTTATTCAAACTCTCCAGACTACCATTGACTGAGAACATACACAGGCCTGTTTAATCTCTTAATTTTATCTGCTTTGTTAATGTTGTAGGCTGACTGTGGATTCTATCAGATTAGTTGTCTTTATTTAAGTTTTTTGTTTTTTATGATGGACTGTCTGACTGAATAACATATTGTGAGATAAAGAAGAACTCACAGAAAAGTGACTAGCCAGAAATTTGATACAGCTCTTTAATGTTTTACATTTTACAAAGCGGTAAAAAAAGTCTAATATATCATTGTTTCATGTTCCGTTTTAGAATTGGATTTTATTCCAATTTCTCTATTATAAAATTTAATGTTGTTTCAGATTTTCTCCCTGAAAAATCAGATACTGTTCTAGTGGATCCCATCACATAAAATTAAAAGGTTGTGGGTTCAAGTCCCACCAGGGTCGCTAATTTAAAGGGGAGAACTTTATTGAAGGTTCCTGCTACACAAAAATCTTAGTTTTTGACCATCTCGATTGTAGTCATCCAAACAAATTGCTTTCTACAACTGAAAATGTGTTACTACCACCAGGAAATGAAAGCCTCAAGTTTACAAAGCACAGAATCCACACTACTTGTAGTAGCATATGGCTCTCCTTTAAATACAGTTGAGTTTGCTGTTGATGTAATTTTCTAGGTTTGCGTTCCACCAGAATCACTAACTCAAGAGGGTTTTTATTTCCCTTGAATTCTTTGCAAAGCAGAGAAGATTCAGGTTGCACACAAATGCGCATCTGAACAGTAGGTACTCAGAATGGAGTTTCTAGGCACGTTCACATCACCAACGTGAGTTCTACGCCACATTCTGGGTCATCAAGACTTGGCTTTTTAGGCTCTGTGGCGCAATGGATAGCGCATTGGACTTCTAGTGGATTCCATCAGATGCAATTCAAAGGTTGTGGGTTCGAGTCCCACCAGAGTCACTAATTGAAAGGGGAGAACTTTATTGAAGGTTCCTGCTACACAAAAATCTTAGTTTCTGACCATCTCGATTGTAGTCATCTAAACAAAGTGCTTTGGTCAACTGAAAATCTGTTACTACCACCAGGAAATGAAAGCCTCAAGTTTACAAAGCACAGAATCCACACTACTTGTAGTAGCATATGGCTGTCCTTTAAATACAGTTGAGTTTGCTGTTGATGTAATTTTCTAGGTTTGCGTTCCACCAGAATCACTAACTCAAGAGGGTTTTTATTTCCCTTGAATTCTTTGCAAAGCAGAGAAGATTCAGGTTGCACACAAATGCGCATCTGAACAGTAGGTACTCAGAATGGAGTTTCTAGGCACGTTCACATCACCAACGTGAGTTCTACGCCACATTCTGGGTCATCAAGTGCAGAATTTGTAGGCTCTGTGGCGCAATGGATAGCGCGTTGGACTTCTAGTGGATCCTTTCAGATGCAATTCAAAGGTTGTGGGTTCAAGTCCCACCAGAGTCACTAATTGAAAGGGGAGAACTTTATTGAAGGTTCCTGCTACACAAAAAATTTAGTTTCTGACCATCTCGATTGTAGTCATCTAAACAAAGTGCTTTGGTCAACTGAAAATCTGTTACTACCACCAGGAAATGAAAGCCTCAAGTTTACAAAGCACAGAATCCACACTACTTGTAGTAGCATATGGCTCTCCCTTAAATACAGTTGAGTTTGCTGTTGATGTAATTTTCTAGGTTTGCGTTCCACCAGAATCACTAACTCAAGAGGGTTTTTATTTCCCTTGAATTCTTTGCAAAGCAGAGAAGATTCAGGTTGCACACAAATGCGCATCTGAACAGTAGGTACTCAGAATGGGGTTTCTAGGGATGTTCACATCACCTACGTGAATTCTACGCCACATTCTGGGTAATAAAGACCAGACTTAGGAGGCTCTGTGGCGCAATGGATAGCGCATTGGACTTCTAGTGGATTCCATCAGATGCAATTCAAAGGTTGTGGGTTCGAGTCCCACCAGAGTCACTAATTGAAAGGGGAGAACTTTATTGAAGGTTCCTGCTACACAAAAAATTTAGTTTCTGACCATCTCGATTGTAGTCATCTAAACAAAGTGCTTTGGTCAACTGAAAATCTGTTACTACCACCAGGAAATGAAAGCCTCAAGTTTACAAAGCACAGAATCCACACTACTTGTAGTAGCATATGGCTCTCCCTTAAATACAGTTGAGTTTGCTGTTGATGTAATTTTCTAGGTTTGCGTTCCACCAGAATCACTAACTCAAGAGGGTTTTTATTTCCCTTGAATTCTTTGCAAAGAAGACAAGATTCAGGTTGCACACAAATGCGCATCTGAACAGTAGGTACTCAGAATGGGGTTTCTAGGGATGTTCACATCACCTACGTGAATTCTACGCCACATTCTGGGTAATAAAGACCAGACTTAGGAGGCTCTGTGGCGCAATGGATAGCGCATTGGACTTCTAGTGGATTCCATCAGATGTATTTCAAAGGTTGTGGGTTCGAGTCCCACCAGAGTCACTAATTGAAAGGGGAGAACTTTATTGAAGGTTCCTGCTACAAAAAAATCTTAGTTTCTGACCAGCTCGATTGTAGTCATCTAAACAAAGTGCTTTGGTCAACTGAAAATCTGTTACTACCACCAGGAAATGAAAGCCTCAAGTTTACAAAGCACAGAATCCACACTACTTGTAGTAGCATATGGCTGTCATTTAAATACAGTTGAGTTTGCTGTTGATGAAATTTTCTAGGTTTGCGTTCCACCAGAATCACTAACTCAAGAGGGTTTTTATTTCCCTTGAATTCTTTGCAAAGCAGAGAAGATTCAGGTTGCACACAAATGCGCATCTGAACAGTAGGTACTCAGAATGGGGTTTCTAGGGACGTTCACATCACCAACGTGAGTTCTACGCCACATTCTGGGTCATCAAGACTTGGCTTTTTAGGCTCTGTGGCGCAATGGATAGCTCATTGTGCTTCTAGTGGATTCCATCAGATGCAATTCAAAGGTTGTGGGTTCGAGTCCCACCAGAGTCACTAATTTAAAGGGGAGAACTTTATTGAAGGTTCCTGCTACACAAAAATCTTAGTTTCTGACCATCTCGATTGTAGTCATCTAAACAAAGTGCTTTGGTCAACTGAAAATCTGTTACTACCACCAGGAAATGAAAGCCTCAAGTTTACAAAGCACAGAATCCACACTACTTGTAGTAGCATATGGCTGTCCTTTAAATACAGTTGAGTTTGCTGTTGATGTAATTTTCTAGGTTTGCGTTCCACCAGAATCACTAACTCAAGAGGGTTTTTATTTCCCTTGAATTCTTTGCAAAGCAGAGAAGATTCAGGTTGCACACAAATGCGCATCTGAACAGTAGGTACTCAGAATGGAGTTTCTAGGCACGTTCACATCACCAACGTGAGTTCTACGCCACATTCTGGGTCATCAAGTGCAGAATTTGTAGGCTCTGTGGCGCAATGGATAGCGCGTTGGACTTCTAGTGGATCCTTTCAGATGCAATTCAAAGGTTGTGGGTTCAAGTCCCACCAGAGTCACTAATTTAAAGGGGAGAACTTTATTGAAGGTTCCTGCTACACAAAAAATTTAGTTTCTGACCATCTCGATTGTAGTCATCTAAACAAAGTGCTTTGGTCAACTGAAAATCTGTTACTACCACCAGGAAATGAAAGCCTCAAGTTTACAAAGCACAGAATCCACACTACTTGTAGTAGCATATGGCTCTCCCTTAAATACAGTTGAGTTTGCTGTTGATGTAATTTTCTAGGTTTGCGTTCCACCAGAATCACTAACTCAAGAGGGTTTTTATTTCCCTTGAATTCTTTGCAAAGCAGAGAAGATTCAGGTTGCACACAAATGCGCATCTGAACAGTAGGTACTCAGAATGGGGTTTCTAGGGATGTTCACATCACCTACGTGAATTCTACGCCACATTCTGGGTAATAAAGACCAGACTTAGGAGGCTCTGTGGCGCAATGGATAGCGCATTGGACTTCTAGTGGATTCCATCAGATGTATTTCAAAGGTTGTGGGTTCGAGTCCCACCAGAGTCACTAATTGAAAGGGGAGAACTTTATTGAAGGTTCCTGCTACAAAAAAATCTTAGTTTCTGACCATCTCGATTGTAGTCATCTAAACAAAGTGCTTTGGTCAACTGAAAATCTGTTACTACCACCAGGAAATGAAAGCCTCAAGTTTACAAAGCACAGAATCCACACTACTTGTAGTAGCATATGGCTCTCCCTTAAATACAGTTGAGTTTGCTGTTAATGTAATTTTCTAGGTTTGCGTTCCACCAGAATCACTAACTCAAGAGGGTTTTTATTTCCCTTGAATTCTTTGCAAAGCAGAGAAGATTCAGGTTGCACACAAATGCGCATCTGAACAGTAGGTACTCAGAATGGGGTTTCTAGGGATGTTCACATCACCTACGTGAATTCTACGCCACATTCTGGGTAATAAAGACCAGACTTAGGAGGCTCTGTGGCGCAATGGATAGCGCATTGGACTTCTAGTGGATTCCATCAGATGTATTTCAAAGGTTGTGGGTTCGAGTCCCACCAGAGTCACTAATTGAAAGGGGAGAACTTTATTGAAGGTTCCTGCTACAAAAAAATCTTAGTTTCTGACCAGCTCGATTGTAGTCATCTAAACAAAGTGCTTTGGTCAACTGAAAATCTGTTACTACCACCAGGAAATGAAAGCCTCAAGTTTACAAAGCACAGAATCCACACTACTTGTAGTAGCATATGGCTCTCCCTTAAATACAGTTGAGTTTGCTGTTGATGTAATTTTCTAGGTTTGCGTTCCACCAGAATCACTAACTCAAGAGGGTTTTTATTTCCCTTGAATTCTTTGCAAAGCAGAGAAGATTCAGGTTGCACACAAATGCGCATCTGAACAGTAGGTACTCAGAATGGGGTTTCTAGGGATGTTCACATCACCTACGTGAATTCTACGCCACATTCTGGGTAATAAAGACCAGACTTAGGAGGCTCTGTGGCGCAATGGATAGCGCATTGGACTTCTAGTGGATTCCATCAGATGTATTTCAAAGGTTGTGGGTTCGAGTCCCACCAGAGTCACTAATTGAAAGGGGAGAACTTTATTGAAGGTTCCTGCTACAAAAAAATCTTAGTTTCTGACCAGCTCGATTGTAGTCATCTAAACAAAGTGCTTTGGTCAACTGAAAATCTGTTACTACCACCAGGAAATGAAAGCCTCAAGTTTACAAAGCACAGAATCCACACTACTTGTAGTAGCATATGGCTCTCCCTTAAATACAGTTGAGTTTGCTGTTGATGTAATTTTCTAGGTTTGTGTTCCACCAGAATCACTAACTCAAGAGGGTTTTTATTTCCCTTGAATTCTTTGCAAAGCAGAGAAGATTCAGGTTGCACACAAATGCGCATCTGAACAGTAGGTACTCAGAATGGGGTTTCTAGGGACATTCACATCACCTACGTGAATTCTACGCCACATTCTTGGTCATCAAGTCCAGAATTTGAAGGCTCTGTGGTGCAATGGATAGCGCATTGGACTTCTAGTGGTTCCTTTCAGATGCAATTCAAAGGTTGTGGGTTCAAGTCCCACCAGAGTCGCTAATTTAAAGGGGAGAACTTTATTGAAGGTTCCTGCTACACAAAAAATTTAGTTTCTGACAACCTAGATTGTAGTCATCTAAACAAAGTGCTTTGGTCAACTGAAAGTGTCTTACTACCACAAGGAAATGAAAGCCTCAAGTTTACAAAGCACAGAATCCACACTACTTGTAGTAGCATATGGCTCTCCCTTAAATACAGTTGAGTTTGCTGTTAATGTAATTTTCTAGGTTTGCGTTCCACCAGAATCACTAACTCAAGAGGGTTTTTATTTCCCTTGAATTCTTTGCAAAGCAGAGAAGATTCAGGTTGCACACAAATGCGCATCTGAACAGTAGGTACTCAGAATGGGGTTTCTAGGGATGTTCACATCACCTACGTGAATTCTACGCCACATTCTGGGTAATAAAGACCAGCAATAGTAGGCTCTGTGGCGCAATGGATAGCGCGTTGGACTTCTAGTGGATTCCATCAGATCTAATTCAAAGGTTGTGGGTTCAAGTCCCACCAGAGTCACTAATTTAAAGGGGAGAACTTTATTGAAGGTTCCTGCTACACAAAAATCTAAGTTTTTGACCATCTCGATTGTAGTCATCTAAACAAAGTGCTTTGGTCAACTGGAAATGTGTTACTACCACCAGGAAATGAAAGCCTCAAGTTTACAAAGCACAGAATCCACACTACTTGTAGTAGCATATGGCTGTCATTTAAATACAGTTGAGTTTGCTGTTGATGAAATTTTCTAGGTTTGCGTTCCACCAGAATCACTAACTCAAGAGGGTTTTTATTTCCCTTGAATTCTTTGCAAAGCAGAGAAGATTCAGGTTGCACACAAATGCGCATCTGAACAGTAGGTACTCAGAATGGGGTTTCTAGGGACGTTCACATCACCAACGTGAGTTCTACGCCACATTCTGGGTCATCAAGACTTGGCTTTTTAGGCTCTGTGGCGCAATGGATAGCTCATTGTGCTTCTAGTGGATTCCATCAGATGCAATTCAAAGGTTGTGGGTTCGAGTCCCACCAGAGTCACTAATTTAAAGGGGAGAACTTTATTGAAGGTTCCTGCTACACAAAAATCTTAGTTTCTGACCATCTCGATTGTAGTCATCTAAACAAAGTGCTTTGGTCAACTGAAAATCTGTTACTACCACCAGGAAATGAAAGCCTCAAGTTTACAAAGCACAGAATCCACACTACTTGTAGTAGCATATGGCTGTCCTTTAAATACAGTTGAGTTTGCTGTTGATGTAATTTTCTAGGTTTGCGTTCCACCAGAATCACTAACTCAAGAGGGTTTTTATTTCCCTTGAATTCTTTGCAAAGCAGAGAAGATTCAGGTTGCACACAAATGCGCATCTGAACAGTAGGTACTCAGAATGGAGTTTCTAGGCACGTTCACATCACCAACGTGAGTTCTACGCCACATTCTGGGTCATCAAGTGCAGAATTTGTAGGCTCTGTGGCGCAATGGATAGCGCGTTGGACTTCTAGTGGATCCTTTCAGATGCAATTCAAAGGTTGTGGGTTCAAGTCCCACCAGAGTCACTAATTTAAAGGGGAGAACTTTATTGAAGGTTCCTGCTACACAAAAAATTTAGTTTCTGACCATCTCGATTGTAGTCATCTAAACAAAGTGCTTTGGTCAACTGAAAATCTGTTACTACCACCAGGAAATGAAAGCCTCAAGTTTACAAAGCACAGAATCCACACTACTTGTAGTAGCATATGGCTCTCCCTTAAATACAGTTGAGTTTGCTGTTGATGTAATTTTCTAGGTTTGCGTTCCACCAGAATCACTAACTCAAGAGGGTTTTTATTTCCCTTGAATTCTTTGCAAAGCAGAGAAGATTCAGGTTGCACACAAATGCGCATCTGAACAGTAGGTACTCAGAATGGGGTTTCTAGGGACGTTCACATCACCAACGTGAGTTCTACGCCACATTCTGGGTCATCAAGACTTGGCTTTTTAGGCTCTGTGGCGCAATGGATAGCGCATTGTGCTTCTAGTGGATTCCATCAGATGCAATTCAAAGGTTGTGGGTTCGAGTCCCACCAGAGTCACTAATTTAAAGGGGAGAACTTTATTGAAGGTTCCTGCTACACAAAAATCTTAGTTTCTGACCATCTCGATTGTAGTCATCTAAACAAAGTGCTTTGGTCAACTGAAAATCTGTTACTACCACCAGGAAATGAAAGCCTCAAGTTTACAAAGCACAGAATCCACACTACTTGTAGTAGCATATGGCTGTCCTTTAAATACAGTTGAGTTTGCTGTTGATGTAATTTTCTAGGTTTGCGTTCCACCAGAATCACTAACTCAAGAGGGTTTTTATTTCCCTTGAATTCTTTGCAAAGCAGAGAAGATTCAGGTTGCACACAAATGCGCATCTGAACAGTAGGTACTCAGAATGGGGTTTCTAGGGATGTTCACATCACCTACGTGAATTCTACGCCACATTCTGGGTAATAAAGACCAGACTTAGGAGGCTCTGTGGCGCAATGGATAGCGCATTGGACTTCTAGTGGATTCCATCAGATGCAATTCAAAGTTTGTGGGTGCGAGTCCCACCAGAGTCACTAATTTAAAGGGGAGAACTTTATTGAAGGTTCCTGCTACACAAAAATCTTAGTTTCTGACCATCTCGATTGTAGTCATCTAAACAAAGTGCTTTGGTCAACTGAAAATCTATTACTACCACCAGGAAATGAAAGCCTCAAGTTTACAAAGCACAGAATCCACACTACTTGTAGTAGCATATGGCTGTCCTTTAAATACAGTTGAGTTTGCTGTTGATGTAATTTTCTAGGTTTGCGTTCCACCAGAATCACTAACTCAAGAGGGTTTTTATTTCCCTTGAATTCTTTGCAAAGCAGAGAAGATTCAGGTTGCACACAAATGCGCATCTGAACAGTAGGTACTCAGAATGGAGTTTCTAGGCACGTTCACATCACCAACGTGAGTTCTACGCCACATTCTGGGTCATCAAGGCCAGAATTTGTAGGCTCTGTGGCGCAATGGATAGCGCGTTGGACTTCTAGTGGATCCTTTCAGATGCAATTCAAAGGTTGTGGGTTCAAGTCCCACCAGAGACACTAATTTAAAGGGGAGAACTTTATTGAAGGTTCCTGCTACACAAAAAATTTAGTTTCTGACAAGCTCGATTGTAGTCATCTAAACAAAGTGCTTTGGTCAACTGAAAATCTGTTACTACCACCAGGAAATGAAAGCCTCAAGTTTACAAAGCACAGAATCCACACTACTTGTAGTAGCATATGGCTCTCCCTTAAATACAGTTGAGTTTGCTGTTGATGTAATTTTCTAGGTTTGTGTTCCACCAGAATCACTAACTCAAGAGGGTTTTTATTTCCCTTGAATTCTTTGCAAAGCAGAGAAGATTCAGGTTGCACACAAATGCGCATCTGAACAGTAGGTACTCAGAATGGGGTTTCTAGGGACATTCACATCACCTACGTGAATTCTACGCCACATTCTTGGCCATCAAGTCTAGAATTTGAAGGCTCTGTGGCGCAATGGATAGTGCATTGGACTTCTAGTGGATCCTTTCAGATGCAATTCAAAGGTTGTGGGTTCAAGTCCCACCAGAGTCGCTAATTTAAAGGGGAGAACTTTATTGAAGGTTCCTGCTACACAAAAAATTTAGTTTCTGACAACCTAGATTGTAGTCATCTAAACAAAGTGCTTTGGTCAACTGAAAGTGTCTTACTACCACCAGGAAATGAAAGCCTCAAGTTTACAAAGCACAGAATCCACACTACTTGTAGTAGCATATGGCTCTCCCTTAAATACAGTTGAGTTTGCTGTTGATGTAATTTTCTAGGTTTGCGTTCCACCAGAATCACTAACTCAAGAGGGTTTTTATTTCCCTTGAATTCTTTGCAAAGCAGAGAAGATTCAGGTTGCACACAAATGCGCATCTGAATAGTAGGTACTCAGAATGGAGTTTCTAGGCACGTTCACATCACCAACGTGAGTTCTACGCCACATTCTGGGTCATCAAGTGCAGAATTTGTAGGCTCTGTGGCGCAATGGATAGCGCGTTGGACTTCTAGTGGATCCTTTCAGATGCAATTCAAAGGTTGTGGGTTCAAGTCCCACCAGAGTCACTAATTTAAAGGGGAGAACTTTATTGAAGGTTCCTGCTACACAAAAAATTTAGTTTCTGACAAGCTCGATTGTAGTCATCTAAACAAAGTGCTTTGGTCAACTGAAAATCTGTTACTACCACCAGGAAATGAAAGCCTCAAGTTTACAAAGCACAGAATCCACACTACTTGTAGTAGCATATGGCTCTCCCTTAAATACAGTTGAGTTTGCTGTTGATGTAATTTTCTAGGTTTGCGTTCCACCAGAATCACTAACTCAAGAGGGTTTTTATTTCCCTTGAATTCTTTGCAAAGCAGAGAAGATTCAGGTTGCACACAAATGCGCATCTGAACAGTAGGTACTCAGAATGGGGTTTCTAGGGATGTTCACATCACCTACGTGAATTCTACGCCACATTCTGGGTAATAAAGACTAGAATTAGTAGGCTCTGTGGCGCAATGGATAGCGCATTGGACTTCTAGTGGATTCCATCAGTTGTAATTCAAAGGTTGTGGGTTCAAGTCCCACCAGAGTCACTAATTTAAAGGGGAGAACTTTATTGAAGGTTCCTGCTACACAAAAATCTAAGTTTTTGACCATCTCGATTGTAGTCATCTAAACAAAGTGCTTTGGTCAACTGAAAATGTGTTACTACCACCAGGAAATCAAAGCCTCAAGTTTACAAAGCACAGAATCCACACTACTTGTACCAACACAGTGATAATAGACCGTCACTGTTCACCGGACATTGAATATCTGACTGTTAAATGCAGGCCCATCTACCTACCTAGGGAGTTCACCGTTGTCATAATAACAGCTGTTTACATACCACCAGATGCTAATGCTAACTCTGCGATCGCACTCCTGCATACAAACATCAATAATAAACAGAGCACTTACCCTGACGCTGTACATATCGTAGCAGGGGACTTCAATCACGCAGACTTAAAAAGAGCAATCCCCAAATTCCACCAGCACGTCAAGTGTGCCACTAGGGGTGACAAGATTCTGGACAAAGTTTATTCCAACATCAAAATGGGCTACAGGGCCAGACCTTTGCCACATCTGGGTCAGTCTGACCACTTGTCACTGTTTCTAATCCCTGCATATGCCCCCCTCAAGAAAACTGCTCTTACCATCACAAAGAATATTACCATATGGCCAGAGGGTGCCTCTCAGCAGCTGCAGGACTGTTTTGACAGGACTAACTGGGATATCTTTGAACATCAGGACTTGGAAATGTTCACAGACGGTGTCCTCTGCTATATAAAACACTGCATAGACACTGTTACAGCAGTCAAACGGATCCGGGCTTATCCCAACCAAAAGCCCTGGATGACCCGGGAGGTCAGGCAGCTGCTGAAGGAGAGGAACATTGCGTTCAGGTCTGGCAACAGGGATTACTACACCACAGCCCGATCCAACCTGAAGAGAGGCATCAGAGAGGCAAAGGGGGACTATAGGAGGAGGATCGAGGACCATTTGAAGAGTAATACCAGCCGGCAGGTGTGGCAAGGCATCCAGCACCTAACCAACTATAAGATCAATCTCGGAGCTGCGGACGGTGACCTGGAGCTGGCAGAGGAGCTGAATATCTTCTTTGCCCGCTTTGAGACCAGGGTACCGGAGGTATTGGAGCCACAGCAGCAACACGCCACTCATAGCAGCACCACCCTCACCCTGGAAGAGCACGAGGTGAGGCGCATGCTGCAGGCTGTTAACCCGAGGAAGGCGGCGGGTCCTGATGGTGTGCCAGGTCGAATATTGAGGGATTGTGCAGGACAGCTGGCTGGGATCTTCACCAGGATTTTCAACAAATCCCTCGCACAGGCGACTGTCCCACTCTGCCTGAAGTCCTCCACCATAGTCCCCTTGCCTAAGAAGCCCCACATCACCGGCCTGAATGACTACAGACCGGTGGCACTCACCCCAGTGGTAATGAAATGCTTTGAGAAGCTGGTCCGCAGACACATCACAGCAGCCCTGCCCCGCAGCCTGGATCCACACCAGTTTGCCTACAGAGCAAACCGATCCACGGAAGACGCTGTAGCCACAGCACTCCATGCTGCATTAACTCACCTGGAAGAGCATGGTAGCTATGTGCGGATGCTCTTCGTGGATTACTGCTCAGCTTTTAACACCATCCTTCCACACAAACTGGTGGCCAAGCTACAAGACCTGGGGCTTCCATACAGCACCTGCATGTGGATCAATAGCTTCCTCTCGGGCCGTAGACAGAGAGTCAGAGTTGGCCATCACACATCCTCAGCCCTGAGTCTCAGCACTGGCTCACCCCAGGGCTGTGTGCTCAGTCCACTGCTCTACTCTCTCTACACACACGACTGCACTCCTCGCCACCACAGCAACATCTTTGTGAAATTTGCAGATGACACCACAGTGGTGGGGCTCATTTCCAAGGGAGACGAGTCTACGTACAGAGACGAGGTGGAGCAGCTGACGTCATGGTGTAAGGCCAATAACCTCCTCCTCAACACTTCAAAAACCAAAGAACTCATAATAGACTTCAGAAGGAAAAAGGCAGAGATCCAACCACTATTCATAAATGGGGACTGTGTAGAAAGGGTGGCAAGCTTCCGCTTCCTGGGAGTCAATATAGAGGAGAACCTTTCCTGGAGTGTGAACACCTCCGAGCTGCTGAAAAAGGCCCAACAGAGACTGTACTTCCTGAGAATTCTCAGGAGGAATAACATCACACAGAGACTGCTGGTGTCCTTCTACAGAGCCACCATTGAGAGTGTTCTAACTTACTGCATATGCATCTGGTACACTAGCTGCACAGGGGCTCAGAGGAAAGCACTCCAAGGGATCATTAACACCGCCCAAAAGATCACTGGCTGCCCTCTCCCCACACTGGAAGTTCTACACAACGCCCACTGTTTTAAAAAGGCCCAAAACATCATAAAAGACACCTCACATCCTGGCCACTCCCTGTTCGAACTGTTGCCCTCAGGCAGACGGTACAGGGCAATCAGAGCAAGGACTAATAGACTCAAACACAGCTGTTATCCAACTGCAATAACACATCTGAATACTACAAAAAAATGTCCATCACGCCACTCTTGTGTTAATCTATGCACGGTCTGAAGCATGTGTGTGGGAATGTATGTGAATGTTTTACTGTTATATCTTATTAGTATTTTAAGTATTCTATCTATTTTATTTATTGAATTTTATTGTTTTATTTATATTTTGATATTGCTAGGGATGATGCAATGATCGGGGACCATTCTTAATTTCGTTGTTCTCATGACAATGACAATAAAGTTTCTGATTCTGATTCTGTAGTAGCATATGGCTGTCATTTAAATACAGTTGAGTTTGCTGTTGATGTAATTTTCTAGGTTTGCGTTCCACCAGAATCACTAACTCAAGAGGGTTTTTATTTCCCTTGAATTCTTTGCAAAGAAGAGAAGATTCAGGTTGCACACAAATGCGCATCTGAACAGTAGGTACTCAGAATGGGGTTTCTAGGGACGTTCACATCACCTACGTGAATTCTACGCCACATTCTGGGTCATCAAGGGCAGAATTTGTAGGCTCTGTTGCGCAATGGATAGTTTGTTTGACTTCTAGTGGAATCCATCAGATGCAATTCAAAGGTTGTGGGTTCGAGTCTCACCAGAGTCACTAATTTAAAGGGGAGAACTATATTGAATGTTCCTGCTACACAAAAATCTTAGTTTCTGACCAGCTCGATTGTAGTCATCCAAACAAAGTGCTTTGGTCAACTGAAAATCTGTTACTACCACCAGGAAATGAAAGCCTCAAGTTTACAAAGCACAGAATCCACACTACTTGTAGTAGCATATGGCTGTCATTTAAATACAGTTGAGTTTGCTGTTGATGAAATTTTCTAGGTTTGCGTTCCACCAGAATCACTAACTCAAGAGGGTTTTTATTTCCCTTGAATTCTTTGCAAAGCAGAGAAGATTCAGGTTGCACACAAATGCGCATCTGAACAGTAGGTACTCAGAATGGGGTTTCTAGGGATGTTCACATCACCAACGTGAATTCTACGCCACATTCTGGGTCATCAAGTCCAGAATTTGTAGGCTCTGTGGCGCAATGGATAGCGCGTTGGACTTCTAGTGGATCCTTTCAGATGCAATTCAAAGGTTGTGAGTTCAAATCCCACCAGAGTCGCTAATTTAAAGGAGAGAACTTTATTGAAGGTTCCTGCTACACAAAAATCTTAGTTTCTGACCAGCTAGATTGTAGTCATCTAAACAAAGTGCTTTGGTCAACTGAAAATCTGTTACTACCACCAGGAAATGAAAGCCTCAAGTTTACAAAGCACAGAATCCACACTACTTGTAGTAGCATATAGCTGTCCTTTAAATACAGTTGAGTTTGCTGTTGATGTAATTTTCTAGGTTTGCGTTCCACCAGAATCACTAACTCAAGAGGGTTTTTATTTCCCTTGAATTCTTTGCAAAGAAGACAAGATTCAGGTTGCACACAAATGCGCATCTGAACAGTAGGTACTCAGAATGGGGTTTCTAGGGACGTTCACATCACCAACGTGAGTTCTACGCCACATTCTGGGTCATCAAGGCTTGGCTTGTTAGGCTCTGTGTCGCAATGGATAGCGCATTGTGCTTCTAGTGGATTCCATCAGATGCAATTCAAAGGTTGTGGGTTCGAGTCCCACCAGAGTCACTAATTTAAAGGGGAGAACTTTATTGAAGGTTCCTGCTACACAAAAATCTTAGTTTCTGACCATCTCGATTGTAGTCATCTAAACAAAGTGCTTTGGTCAACTGAAAATCTGTTACTACCACCAGGAAATGAAAGCCTCAAGTTTACAAAGCACAGAATCCACACTACTTGTAGTAGCATATAGCTGTCCTTTAAATACAGTTGAGTTTGCTGTTGATGTAATTTTCAAGGTTTGCGTTCCACCAGAATCACTAACTCAAGAGGGTTTTTATTTCCCTTGAATTCTTTGCAAAGAAGACAAGATTCAGGTTGCACACAAATGCGCATCTGAACAGTAGGTACTCAGAATGGGGTTTCTAGGCACGTTCACATCACCAACGTGAATTCTACGCCACATTCTGGGTCATCAAGTGCAGAATTTGTAGGCTCTGTGGCGCAATGGATAGCGCGTTGGACTTCTAGTGGATCCTTTCAGATGCAATTCAAAGGTTGTGGGTTCGAGTCCCACCAGAGTCACTAATTTAAAGGGGAGAACTTTATTGAAGGTTCCTGCTACAAAAAAATCTTAGTTTCTGACCAGCTCGATTGCAGTCATCTAAACAAAGTGCTTTGGTCAACTGAAAATCTGTTACTACCACCAGGAAAATAAAGCCTCAAGTTTACTAAGCACAGAATCCACAGCACAGAACCTTGAACAAGGGGAAAACCTTGTTCAAGGTTCCTGCTACACCAAAATCTCAGTTTTTTTCCAGCATGAATTTAGTCATTCATTGGGCTTTGTGTATTGTACTTCTAGTGGTTCCCTTCAGATGCAATTCAAAAATTCAAGTTCCACCAGAGTCGCCTTTACACATAATTCTGTGTGACTCCTGCTACGAAAGAAGATTAGGACAAGTGAAAAGACCAATATAACTTGAGGCTTTTGTTGTATTTTTGTTTTCCAAAATTCATCTCTTTCTAAATTCTAGCCACATCTCTTCAACAAAACAGTTTCCTCTACTGGAAAGATTCTGATTCTGATGATGGACCTTTGACCTTTATTATAAAACCTAACAATCTCATATCTGTCTCTAAAACAAACATACTTACCATCTGAACACACTCCATAAGTGGCAGTCGAACAGCCTGGTTGCCAACCAGAGACACGACGCAGGCCGGGGTGTTTGCAGATGCCTCCAGTAATGCTAGCACTGCCTCCACACCCATGCGGCTTGCCTGCAAAGATTAAAGTTCATTCAGAGGGAAGTAATGAGCACAGAACTTTTTTTTTTTTTTTACTTTCACCAATCCATGATATGAGTCTTATTTATTGATTGCTATTTACCAGGATTCTGTCAAACGCTGAGGGTGTTCCACCTCTCTGCACATGGCCCAAGATAGTAACCCTGGTGTCAAAACCCAGGCGGCGCACTACCAGCTGGTTTTGAATAGTAAACATGAATTATTAGTTGGCATAAAGGGCTTAAAAATATATGCCATTCCAGTTAAATACAATATATCTATAAAAAATATTTAGGATTTCACTTTAAAAAATTCCAAATTTCTGAAGACTGTGATCATATTTCTACTAAATATGTAGTGTCAATGTAATATTATATAAAGCAGGATTATATAGCATCTTAAAAATAAACAAGAACATTCGTAGGAACATGCAATAACAAGAAAAGACATGCCAAAAGAAAAAAATAAGAAGGAGAAATCATGCAAAACATCTCCTGTCATGTAATACACATGCAAAGTGAACAGGCATAAAGCAAAATACAGGGTGCAAAGAGAACCGTACAGCTCATCCATAAATGGTTCATAAATGGATATATGAACATTTGTGTAAAAAAGAACGAAATACAACAGCATACAGGACACGAAATGGTGTGTTCCCATGGTGAAGGAAACCAACATCCAAACCACGAAAGACAGTGGCCCATGCTTCTGAGGGAGAATTTGTGGCTCCGTGTATCGGCCAGGCTTCGTGACCGTACTTACATCCTTGATATAATCGGGGGTTATTGATTTGTTGTGGCGATCTATGGCACCCTCGGCTACAATAATAATGTTCAGCCTTTTCTTATCAGCACGATTCTAGAGGGATATAAACAAGCAAAGGCAGTTTAAAACATGACAGAAAATGTTTTGCATTGCCAAAAGCTGGAACCAGTAACGTAGGATAAGTCTGAGCGCTAATTACTGAGAGACCTTTGCGTTTCCAAAGAGCACCAACAGGTTGCCCTTCATCAGCAGACATTTGCCACAATTTGGGAGAAGCTTCATATGTGAAGTTAACTGGTCATGAAAAGCAGTGTGCTGTAGAGATACATCAATAATTTACTTATACTATTGCTGTTAGCCAGCAGGGTTAGTTTAAAGTTGACTGCAGAACCTTCTTTTATTTACAGCTCAGTTTACATGCAGTGTTCACATATTTGGTCCTTTCTCATAAAACATTTCTAAAAGACAATTTTGAATTTGTTGAAAACTTTAAATTTAGGAATTTCTTTTTGTTTGGTAGGCTTTCTCTTTGCTCTTTGCTGTAATTTGGCTGAAATATACATTTAGTGCCATCAACAGTCAATCAGCTGCACTACAGGGTACACTTTATAACACCATATTTCCCTTTTATTTAAAAACTTTTTAAGACATCAGATCATTTTAAACTGTATTTATTCTTTTTAAACTGTATTGCTTTTTGCACTGCAGAGGCTGGTGAGAAACAGTATTTCGTTTCAGGCTGGGTAACACAATATGAAATGACAATAAACTTCTTGAGTTTTGAGTCATTCAATGTCAGTGTCTACTGAGCTAAAGAAACCATGACACCGAAACATGAATGTCTATAATATCACAATGAAACCTTTCCTATGTGTGTGGCATGTGGCAAATGTTTGGATTCAAAACAGAAAGGTTGCTCTGCTGTAGTTTTTCATTTTCATGTTTATATCCACCAGCTGGTCCAGCTTCTGGTTCCCCTCTGTGTCAGTCTGAAACACAGCTCTACTCACATCCTTTACAAAATCAGAGGTAATGTGTTGTCCTTGTCGGTCAGTTGCGCCTTCAGCAACTATGATAATGTTCAACCTGGAACCTCGAGATCGAATCTGGACAATAACAAGAATACTAACCATATGAGACTGACTGGAAAATAAAAAAAACAAAACAATGTTCTTCAGGTCTTCAAATGGTCTGTGATAAACATTAGAATAGTCTTGTGTTTATGTGGTGGCCACATTGGACTGGCAAAGAGTCAAGATGTAATCGAAAGCTCGTGGGGTTGACAGCCACAAGAGTCAGGCTCTACCATATAACTTTCTTAACTAACTGCCATTACAAAACCCAATTTCCTGAGCTACTATTGTTAATGTATGAACAGACTTGAACTGAAAGCAACAGTGACTCAAGCAGACTCTGTGGTACAATGGATAGCGCATTGGATTTCTAGCTAGATCATGTCAGATGCAGTTCAAATCCCACCAGAGCCACTTTATTAAAGTGTGTGGAGAACCTTTGTTATAGACCAAGTGCTGCTACATCTTAGCTACTGGCCAGTGTGATTTTAGTCATCCCAGCACGAAGCATCTTGATCAACTGGGACTGTGTAACCACCAAACTGGTTAGTTATTCAGGTTCACTAAACACAGAATGAACTTTAATGGTAGCCTTTCATGTGTTGCCAGTTGGCAGTTGAGCTCTAATTCAAAGTTTGTAGGTCTTAATCCCATCAGAGGCTGCCATTCAAGGGCCTGTTTTTCTCCAATTCTTCTGCCATTTAGTTTTCAGTCATAACTGCTTTTATGGACTCTAATTTCCAGCTTGAAATTAAATTGAAGTTTACTTATAGGAAGGTTTAAGATTACAATCGAATGATTTGGAGATTCTGGGTTGAGTTTTGCAGGTTTGCTTAATGACCCAACAGCCAGCATTCAGCAGGCTTTGTGGCGCAATGGATAGAGCATTAGACTTCTAATGATTTTCTTCAGATGCAATTCAAAGCTTGTGGGTTCAAGTGCCAACAGAGTCACTTTATTACAGGGGAAAACTATAAAGATTCTCATTATACAAAAAATCTCAAAGGAAACATTAAACTTTCTACTTTAGATGCTTAAAATTAAATCCATGAAAAGGCAGCATGTGAGTCAAGCTGAAACGTGTAAAAATAGAAGCCCTTGTGGCACAACTAATAGTTAAACAGTTCAAATGTGAGTTCGATTTTATAGTGAACGTCGAATTTGAGGGACTCCTGCTTTACTGTGGATATCTGGGGAAGTTTAAAGATGTCTGCTTCCACACACAAGTCACAATTCTGTGGCAAAGACTGGATGAAAACTGGAGAATGGTCCCCTCAGAGCATTGTGAGAAACTGGTAAAATTCTGTGGGTGCTGATGTCCTGACGTACATCAAAGCAAGCACTTCTACACATTATACTAAGTTCTGACAGCTGTAACCTTCCAATATGTCATTTATAAGTTTCTTTATTGTGACAGGGATTACTGTTCTCACTTTTTACACTGTATTTTCAAGAAAATAAAGATTTTTGCTTAATTATTCTAACATATTTTCTGTCATGTAAATCTTTATTAGAAACTTGCTTAGCTAAATTACTTCTGTCCTCCTAGCCAAAGACAGAAAACTATCCACTCTAATTAAAACATAAGCTACTACAGTGAAAACAGTGTGTGTGTGTGTGTATGTGTGTGTTTGTCACCTCGGACAGTTTCTGACACATGTTGTCTTCCCATCCATCTTCAGGAGGCATTTCTGGGATAAAAACCCAGTCTGCTCCACATGCCAGGGCGCTGACCAGGGCCAGATATCTGCACACATACACAATTTATAAAATCATACATTTCAGCTCTCACTAAAGACAGTTCTTTTAGTCTCTTGCTACACTGAAATCTCACTAAAGCCAGAATGCACTCCACTCACTAACCTTATCAGTAGGCCTAAACAGCAGGCTCTGTGGCATAATGGACAGCCCATTGGACTTCCAGTCAACGTGCAATGCAATTCAAAGGTTGTGGGTTCGACTCCGAACAGAGTCGATTTTTCGCCTGTTGTCAATGCTAAATTTTCTGGACCATGGTACATACAATGTATCTGCATAAAATACTACTTTGACATTTTAGCTGGAGTCTGACTCACTTGTCGGTATTTGAACATTCCACATTTATCATTCGACATTTTCAAAGTCTTAAATATGCTTTCTAAAGAATTTGATTACAAGCATATGATTTTGTGGCCACTAAGACTAAGTGGATGTCACGCAATATTATGTATACTGTATGTGTGTGTGGAATAAAAGATGCCTACCCGCAGTGTCTCCCCATGACCTCCAGGACAAACGTCCTCTGGTGGCTATAAAAAAACAAACAGAAATAATGTCAAAAACAAACAAAAAAAGAGCATTTATGCTGAAACTCAGTGGGTTGATCTAAATTTGTTCAGTAGAGGGGGAACTCCAACCTTTACCCTACACTGAAGCATGTAAAAAAAAACCACAGTTTATATCTTTTCTATTAAGACCTCTCTCAGAAATTGTTCACCTCTGGGCAGTGGTCATGATGGCGTCCACCACCTCAATGATCCGATGCAGGGCCGAGTCGGTGCCAATGGTCATGTCAGTGCCGCAGAAGTCATTGTCGATGGAGCCAACCATACCGACGATGTGGAGCTCGGAGTTTCTCTGGGTCGCTTCCTCATCGATCAAACCTAAACAAAAAACAAGGAGGGAGAAAGTTTCCCTTTAAACTTGTAAAAGCAGGGAAGCCTGGTGTTAAAGTTAAAAACAAAACCTCCTGTTGTGAGGAGTCACCTTGCTGCAGGAGCTCCTCCAACAGGCTGCTCCATTCCTCCCTGAACAGGTTGGCCCCAGTCAAGCTTCCGTCTCCACCAATCACACACAGGTTGGTGATGTCACGCTGCACAAGGTTGTGTGCAGCTTTCAGGCGGCCCTCATGGGTACGGAAATCTTTGCAGCGGGCACTCCCGATGACAGTTCCACCCTAAAGTAAACGAACATTACAATAACCTGTCATGATTTTCTTCATTTTTTAAATTTTTTAAAGATTCTTTTGGCTTCTTTTTAGGACATTGTGTCCTCTTAGACTGTATTTTTTCCAGTATCGCTGACCTACGAGATCTTTTATCCCCACTGTTCACTCATCAGTGAAAAGGTCTCCTTGAAATGGTAATGGTAAATGGCCTGCATTTGTATAGCGCTTTTCTAGTCCATAGGACCCCAAAGCGCTTTACACTACATTCAGTCATTCACCCATTCACACACACATTCACACACTGGCAATGGCAAGCTACTTCAGTATCATCAAGCTGCAAGCTAAAAGCATTATTGCCTGTGTCCCTTTGAGTAAAAGTCACTCATGTCCACTATGACAACACGTACCAGCATAAGTACTACAAAGGTTTTCTTACCAAACACTTTTAATGATGCTAAAATGTCTACAGTATTTACAACACACAGTATTTTTCTCAAAGCAGACTGAGTTTGTTTCACTGTTTACAGCCCATTAAGAAGAAATGTGCGGTGTGTGTGAGCTGAACACTGATCTGCTCACCACTTGCAGCATGCTGGAGACGCTTTCCCACTTCGCCTCTTTGATGTTGTCTCCACCGTCCACCATCCCCTGGTAACCCTGAGAAGAGCAATCAGTGTGACAGACATTCACCGGATTGTTGATAACTTGGCAAAAGCTGAAAAAAGTTTTATTTTTTAACTGACAAATGAAGGACAGTGCTCGGTATTTTTAAATTGAACCAAAACTCAATAGGAACTTGAAGACAACCCTGTGGGTCAGGTTGAGCTTTTTTAGGGAACTGCTGTGTTGTGTTCAGGGATTAAAACTGCGAGGCGATGGTCCCAAACCAAAATAAAAGCACTGTGGCACTCAGCTGTTATTACTCACAGCCCAGTGGTTATTTGAAGCTGATGGGGACATGACAGTGTGGCAAGTGAAGGATGAAGCCTGCCCTTTGTAATCCAATTATATCTACACTGAGACCAGATCACGTCTGTCTGCCCCCGTCGTTCATGGCATCATGTCGAGTTAAAATTGCACATACTGTACATCCTCAGGCATTCAATATCGATGACTTTGAGAGACTCAGGAAAGAAGGAGTTACTACAGTTACTATCACTATCAAATCATTATTTCCATCGGCAGCACGTTTAAGTTCAAATACTGTTACAGTAGGTGTGATCTGTGATAGAGCCCAAACAGTAGGCGGCACTTGTCAAAGTAAAATTCACATGAATGCCAGAGCTCAAGGTTTTCCAGTAGAAAATTTATGATCCAGTGGTTTTATGTTGGAGCTGGTCAGAGTACATACTGTATCCAAATCCATGCCCTTGCTTCCAGTAGGTTAAAAACACAAAACGAGCCCATAGTGGGTTCAAATTTCCATGTGGACACAGTTTTAAGTGTCAATACACTCCACTTCAATCAAATGTTCACACACAGACACTCCAAGCGTTAGTGTGACAAGTGTGGAGGCCAAAAAGACAAAAACAAGGTCACTACCTGTAAAGGGATTAATGGGGAGATCTTAATGACTGAAAAACAAAGGCTTAACGACCAGAGCCATAAACAATGACTGTAGTCAGTGTGGCTGATTTAAGGTAATCTTTTCAAAATAGCACCTAAACAGCATGAAGTGAGGTGAGAAATGCTTAAATCTGTTGGAACAGAACAGCTTTCACAGAACAGCTTAAGGAGACAAAAATGAAGTGGTGGGCTGCCAACACTGTGCAGTTTTTGATATTTATGTGTACAGAGGTTTTTGCAGCTACACTTGGGTGAATTTGAGTGAACAAAATATAATTTGTTTTGCAACAACAGGCAGTAACAGCACAATGACTTGTCTGTGGCATGTTTGCGTTTCTCTTCATGAAACCTGATTTGACACAATGTGGTGAATTTACACCAAAGATTACATCTATGCAACCCTGTAGATGCGATGCATTTAACCCCAATAGAAAAATAAAACAATGAAATTCACATTTTCAGTTTTGAGACTTTGCAGCCACCTGAATGACTCCTTAAGGTCAAATTCAGTTACAAAAGCAGAGCAACATGCAGTCTTGAGTCCTGCTGGCTGTATCACAGACAATCACAGCTCGATAAAAAAGACTCGTCAGTTCTAATTTAGTTCACCGTGTGATGTGACAGACACTGCAGACTCTCCTGGGGCTATGTCTAAAGCCTGAGTCATGCCTCACCTCATGGATGAAGTAGACCTTTGCTCCCACATAGATGCCCATCCGCACGGCAGCCCGGACAGCTGCATTCATACCTGGAAATAGAGAAAAAAAGAGTTTGGGGTTGATACAGAAACAAACAGTGTTTCTCACATATCATGTTTGACAGGTTGGGAAATTAACCATGTCCGTCTGCGGTAAACTGCGAGCCTACCCAGGTTCTTTTTCATGCTGACAAATTGGTCTTAAAGATATTTTTGGTGTCAGCTAATGAAGAACCGCCATGTTTATTAAAACTGCAGCGCAGCGACTAGCAGCAGTTTGACCTTTTCAGAGGATGTGGGAGACACAGAAACTGGAGGTAGAAAGTAGTTAATGTCGGTCTTATTCTAAGGTGCTTTTGACATTTAAGAAATTAGATCTGTCAGTGAACTAAATAAACGATGTTTCCATAAATGTGATTGTATAAGCAGCAGCACAAACAGGGCGTGGCAGAAAGCTAGACAGACCAGCAGATAACAGGAGCGGTAAACGCCATCGAAAAAACAGGGAGACAGGGAGAGGAGACTGCAAGTGAGAATCCCTCTGAGGATTTTGTGTCAAAACATAGAAGGGTCTGAAAGAGCACTTAGTGAAATTAGAGACAGAACAAAACATAAACCTTGAGCTAAGTCTGGTGTCACAGTGAAGGTGCAGTTTTACA
The DNA here is from genome assembly GCF_963969265.1 of Rhamphochromis sp. 'chilingali'. Taxonomy (NCBI): domain Eukaryota; kingdom Metazoa; phylum Chordata; class Actinopteri; order Cichliformes; family Cichlidae; genus Rhamphochromis; species Rhamphochromis sp. 'chilingali'. The sequence continues at coordinate 30,382,092 of NC_137943.1, forward strand.
TCACCGAAGACTCCCATAAAAGCACGATGACGAGAAATATCTGATGTGTAAAAACGCTGAGAGAAGGAATAAAGGTGGTATTGATGTTACTTTGATTCTGTGTCGCAACCTGCATACAGAATAAGAGCTGTAATAAAACTTTAATGATCCTAACGCTAGGTGTAATAAGAGAACCTGAAAAAAAGAAACAAGCTCTACGTATCAGCCTGGGCTGAAAATAACAAATCCATCTTCCACTGTTTCATCTTTGAATTTTGACTTATCAGTGAACTGATTATTTACCAAATTAAAGGTAAGATAAGCTAAGATAGACTTTATTTGTCTCAGAAATGGGTAATTTACAATTATCTTATCTTATCTTAATAATAAACAGTTTTAAGTTATTCTGAAAAAGACATCCAATCAACAAGACGCTGAATCAGCTGACTCTTGGCTTTTTATGCCATTAACACGTGAAGTGGCTGAATCATTATCGTAATTGCTATTGATTATTTCTTCTTTCCATCAGCTAATCAATCAATCTAATAGGGTCAGTGCATAGCAATTAATAAAGAGCACAGAGAACATAGATGACTGGTAAAAAAAGAAAAGGTCACTTTAAAAATTCAAAATAGGGATAAAGAATTAATTAGCCATTTATGGAAAAGCATTGGAATGACGAGCATGTTAGATCTCAGTGAGCCCAGTTTGGTGAGGCATTGCATGCATCCCAGAATTTAGCCCAGCAAGCACAAGCTAGCACGCTCTGCCAACTTAACCACCTCGCCAAATTTCTTCCCACACCACATGGAGTAAACAACCCATCCCTTTTACTGGCCCTTGTCTGCAGAATGCGTATGGGATGGGTCTACTCCTTGGATGACTATGTCACGATTTTGGCATTACTACAAGAGCTCAATTCACTAAGCTTGGCAGAGCCAACGGGGCCATGGCAAAGGGCCAGAGCGAAACAACAAAGGCTTAGCTGGGGGAAACAAAGTTGAACATGAACTCTTCTGGAAAGGCATTGCAATCAGTCAAATGTGTGCAATCATACATTTTTTGCAGATAACTATAAACAAAGTTTTCTGTTTACCTTGCAATGATTGCAACAGACAGAAATAATGGTTTAAGTGGCAGCCACTGCATGGGCAATCAGCTTTAGATAGAGAAGCACTGATGAACAGGCTGACATCAGCCTTGTTGACTGATATCAGGCTATTAGCAAATAAGATAACAGTGTCAGTGTCAGTGGCTAATATCGATCTCTCAAGTCACATCATTTTGTGTTTGATGAATGTTCAAATATAATTTGGTAAACAAAGCAAACTAATAAAATAAACGTATTAATAATGTATAAAAATACTGTATCTCAAAACTATCATATGCAGGAAGACTTTAACTGATCAAGCACACACATCCATACATATGCAATAATACAATATGCAATAATACTAAGTGCAATAATCCTTTCTGTCATCGTTGTATTTTTACTCAGTTGTATATAGTATTTGTATTTGTATTCTATTTTTATCTTATTGTATATTTATTTTATTTTATTCTACTGTATATAGTATTTTATTTTATTCTATTCTGTACAGTTGTGTACTGTATTTATTCTTATTGTATTCTAATTTTTGCCTCATAACTTTTGCACTGTCCACTTCCTGCTGTGACAAAACAAATTTCCCACGTGTGGGACTAATAAAGGTTATCTTATCTTATCTTATCTTATCTTATCTTAATTCAGACAAGGACTGTTTGTATTAATGAGGGGTTTTCAAGGGTTTCTTATGATCCAAATATTCATAAACTCACTTTTCTGTCAGTGGATGACTCAATAAATCAATAGCTGCCTGCAATTTTCTGATAAGAGACTAAAAATATCTCTTTTCTAATCTTTGTTTTTGTTTTCCTCACTTCTCTTATTTATGATCATTAACTACCTCTTTTATGTAAAATAATTAATTATCTTGTCCTTTACCAAAACTACTCCTGCTGACCTAGAGGAAGTAGCAACAGCATTATAAGGCAGGTGACATCTAAGACAAATGCACTACGGGGTGGGGGTTGGGTGGGGGAGTCACCGTGCTGTCAGCACTCGTTAGCAAACACTGAACAGGCTGAAACCACATCCAGGCCTCCATACTGTGTTTCTTTTTGTGTTGGAGCTAGTGTTGCTAATAGACCTGCAAAGTGCTGATTGGTCAGAGGGGACCTGGCAAATGAGTAAAATTGAGCTGAATTGTGTGATACTATAATTGAGTTTTACAAAATTAGAAAGAAAAAAATAATAAGGATTTCACAGACAGATAAGAGCGATCAGCGACCGTGAGTACATCTCATTTATCATCTCATGTATGTGTGTGTGAGTGTGTGTGTCGTGTCCCAGCTGAGCTCTTGGATTAAATCACAAATCATGAAATGCTGTTAGTATTTCCTCCCAGACTGCTGCAATGACTAAACATCTCCAGCTCAGTCTGGGCATGTATTCTCCGCAGCGGTCGGGAAATCTGCCTTGGCAAAAATTTGTCATTGCACATGAAGCACCGATGTTCCTGTGAGTTCAGAAAACTGTAAAGTTTGCTAAATGAAAGTCTGAAAAATAGCCTGAAATATTTCACAAAACTACCGATTGTTTCTGCTTTTAAGAAAGAGGGAATTTTTATTAAGTAACACTAAAAGAGGCCTATCAGCCATATTTCTAGCTCTGTGTTTTTTTTTTCTTAGTCTCTATTAGAAACGCTTTGCTTCAATTACAGTTTACATATTCTTTATATGGCTTAATCTGAACCTTGGTGAAGATCCTCAGTTCATCCACTGTCTGAAACACAGAAGGTTTGACTGGAAATAAGGAAAAGCATAAAGATCCTCTTTAATGATTCTTAAAACGTTAGCATTACACTGTCTTACATTATAACAGTACCATGCAGTTACAGTTCATTTCTTTGGTTTGTATTTGTTTTGTATTTTTTAATTTTTAATGTCTGGGTAGTAAAAATATACACATTCAGAAGAAATGTTAAATGGAACCAGTGCTCATAGACATCAGAAACTTTGTCCACATGTGATTATTATATCACAACAAACCTAATTATTCTTGGTGACAATGGCAAGCGGGGAAAAAACCTCCTTAAAGACACTCGAGGCTGTTAAAGGCTTCCACTGCAGAGAGATTCTCCAGGAAAGGCATTCAAAAGCTAGTCCTGCTATCGTTTGACCCTGGTGAGTGGGACTGTGTGCGCATCATTTTCACGCCCCGGGAACAATGTCCAAGTGTAGTTATAATTAAATCTCAGCTGCTGCCAGGAGTATGCGCTCCTACACATAGTTCCTACAGAGCAGGCCCGGCCCTAACCAATCTGGCGCCCTAGGCAAGATTTTAGGTGGCGCCCCCCTACATCGGCAGTGTAGTGTATGTACTCACAAGAAACCGAATAGCTTTGTCTTTGACCTTCTTTTTTTTTTACTTAAAGAAAGCAAATTCACAATCAGAATAATTAACAAGATAAAAAAAGATATGAATAAATAAATGAATACAAAAAATAAAAAATGAATATATGAAATACAATAAATTTTACAAACATAAACACAATAAAACGTGTCAACAAGTTGGATAAAATAAATTAAAAATACAATATAAATAAGGCAACAGGAAGACCGCTTGATGCTGCTGCATCATGGCTGGGTTGTGCTGCTGATGCTGCATCACTGGTGGGTTGTGCTGCTGAAGTGGAGGCAGCAGCAGTAGATGTGGTAGATGGCCCAGGGGTGGGATTTAGAAACTTCAACAGTGCATCTGAAGACAGGAGTATGTGACACCACTGAGTATTAAAGTCTAATAATAAAAACATGATTCCAGGAATAAAATGAAATGATATAATATAAATGAAAAACCAAAGAGATATATATATGATGTTAACTGATATGCAGATTAGATTAGATTCAATTTATTGTCATCATTACAGTGAAATGCTGAATAGCAGAATGCAAAGTAACAGTATAATATCATATGAGAATGTTATGTTATGATTATCTTTGACCGAATCACAGCAGTGCTCATATTAAAAAACAGCATTCCCTCTCATGTGATATTGCTTAATTAACATTAATGATGTGCACTTTAACAACTAGGCTTACAACTGTAATATATACAGGGGTGGAAAAGTGACTATTACCTGCAGGGTAAACGTTAGCTAACCAGAAGGCAATAACAATGTAAACAAAAAACACCTGCTTAAAAGATGAATACAAATGAGGAATGGTGGGAAAGGTGGGAGTACTGTAATTACCTAACGTTACATTATTATTTTCCATAACAATTTAGCCCCCTCCACAATATTAACTGACGTTAAAACAGTTAACTAGCTATTTATTGATTAGCAATTAGCGAATCATGTAACATTAGCTTAATGCTAAAAGTTTAGGTTACTATCACATTCAGACAAATAATTTCATGTAGGCTAACGTTACCTACCTCTGTCTTTTTCTCGTTTCTCCTCCTCTTCTTTTCTCTTTTTTCTTCCCTGGCCACCTGACAGTTTTGGCCGTTTTGATATCTTGTGTTGATTTTTTGATGTGGTGACGTCCAAAAGGAACCATGATACCGGGAGGGAGGGGGCGCACCGTGCGGGGGGGGGCGTAATGTTGTAACAAATAATGTTTCTATTAAATAAGCTTTACTTTGCATTTTAATTAACGTGGGATTATTTTTTGTATTTAGAATTAATAGTACCAACTTTTTTTTTTTTTTTTTCAACATTTATGGCACTGGCGTGGCGCCCCCTGATGGACGGCGCCCTTAGCATTTGCCTATACGGCCTATGCCACGGGCCGGCCCTGCTACAGAGGCTGGCTCTATTACATTCTACACAGGTGCTCATGTGCTGCCTTCTGCTGCAGAGACAACTGAGAAACGAAATATTCATCCACTCATAGAGGAGCCTATAGGCACCGTGTGTTATGTAACAGCCTGGCTCAAAGGCAACAATGGCTCTGCTGCTGCACTGCACGCATAGAGCCGATACTACACTCCAATATCGATATATAGAAGTCCAATAAATACACTCTAGTGCTGTTTCTGGAACATCACATGAATGAATGGTGACGCTATTAGACACATAAAAATACCAAAATCACTGTTTCACCTTTTTTTTTTTTTTTAAATGTTCCACTTATATTAGGCTGTCGTCATAGAACCTAATTTTACGGATAAAATGACATCCACACACAGTAACAGTAACTTATTTACGTTTCCTTTGCACATTGCACATCACAGCACACCAGCTCGCCCTCACGTAGGCGACTCAACCCTTCGTGACTTCCGGATGACTACAGTGACTCAAGGACAAAGGAAGTCACTGCAGGTCTCTTTCAAAATTAAGGCCCTGCTGCGGAAAGGGGAGGGGAAACCCTTTACTGTGAAAGGTTACGCCGGAAGACGAGTAATTTAGTCTGGCTTCTTCACGGTGGTCCTCCTCACGACTCATCTTCAGTGACACAATACGTGTATTTCTGCTGAAACATGACCCTTTTTTTAAATGAGGGGAAGTTGCAAAAATCATAGTTAATATAAAGAAATAAGATGACATTTAATGGCGTTGTCAACTTTTGCCTGAACCGATAAATTATAGGGATTTTAATGATAACAATAATAAGAATAAGAATAAGAATTTCCATCACGAGCTGTGGACTTCATGCTTTTCCACCAAAAGCAGTGGCGAAACCTGACTGAGTGCACACCACAGTGTATAGCACTGTCAGCTTTGGGCTGCTGTTTACATCATACGTGTGCCATTGGACGCGCACAGGGACGCAGGACACAGGCAATCAATACAGGAACACAGTCCATATAGATTCTGCAGTGGTGCAGAATGCATGATAAGGAGAGCGACTCCCCACGTAAGAGGATTCAATTATTTAATTACCGCGAACACTTGTTGATTTCGTTGCAGCTTTCCAAACTGGCCCCCTCATCCCTGCTGCATATCTTTTTCCAGCAGGTCGTGATTACTATAACTATTTCATACCTCCTCAAGCGGTTATAAATAGTCTACTGCAGCATCCATGGAAAAATGTGTAAGACAAGGGTTTCAGAGCAGCTGTTGCGTAATAGTCGCTGTGATTTGCTTAATACCTTGTAAATAATGGGTATCAAGAAAAAATAAATATATACAAGGCAAATAAAATGCATTATTTATTTTTTCATGTAATTATGCACCTTGATTGACCACCACGCTTTTTGACAAGCTTGGAGGGGATACATCCATTGTCGGACAGGCCTCTAGCTAACATATTTCTCCAAATCTCCACAAAGAGGTAGGGAGTAAAATTAACCCTACAACCAGACTAGGGGAAGAACCGCTTATACTTAAAGTAGCCTAACTCTGGCAGTGCGTGCCACTACCACGTCAGCCTCAGTAAACACGTCTGATAGCATATTTTAAGAGAGGAGTTTATTCTCCTGGTGCTTTCTCGGCAGCACTTTTACGCGAAATTATCTATTTTCATTAGGGCAGGAGCGCCGTCCGATAATGGAACCTCACTAAGTTACCTTGGGCATCTCCGCCGCTGGTCAACACTGCGATGGATTTACCAGCGCCGGATAGATTCTCAAAGAATTTCCGGGTGTCCTGTCGCTTTGGTGCCGATGCGCCAGCCATCTCTGTCTCCTTGGCCCCCGTCACCTGTTAAATAAAAATGTTAGATTTACTCTTCTACAAGCAGCGACCAGTAATACTGTCAATAACCGTGACAGGGGAACTACTGGAGGACTGCAGTGGTTACCGCCCTCTTTCTCATCATACACACCCCCTCTGCAGAGGTCCTACATTTAGTGAGGTGAGTCACTGCATGGCGGTTTCGGTGGCGCAGTGGGGTCAAGTGTCAAGTTCTGGGGTCAAAACGAGGCCATTTGGCCTTTCAAAGAGCGAAACTGCCCTGAAGCCATTAATTGCTCAGCCCTTTCACTGAAATCCATCCAGCCTTCCTGTGTGGTGATGAGTCACAGTGAAAATGCGCAGGAAGTTAAGTTTTTCTACATCTAAATCATTATGACAAATTATTACTTTGTTACAGAAATTTGAAGGTTTTGTGCCTTTCGCTGATCTGCAGTTTATATAATGTTTACAGCTTGTACCTAAAAGAGTGGCCAGTGAGTCTGTCTTTATGATTCTCCTAATTCTTCATGCATGGAAGATGCTAAAAAAGATGCTGGACACAATCCTTTTGGTTCAAATTGACACGATAGCATCACACAGTTACTGCTGATTTATAGACACCCAAACAATGCTTATCTCTGTTCCAACACATCCCAAAGGCGCTCTATTGAATCTGGTCATGGGTACACTGTGAGTTGGACATGATCACCAACAATATTCTAGTAGGTTGTGTCATTTACACAATGCTCAGTTGATACTAAGGGGCCAAAAGTGTGCCCCCCCCCCCCCCTCCCCCCCAACATATCATTACAACACCACCATTAATACAAGAATACAAGGCAGAAATAATCCATGCTTTCATGTTGTGAAAGTCAAATTGTGCTGTACCAAGCAAAAGCAGAAATCCTGATACATCAGACCAGGGAATGTTTTTTTCCCATTCATCTGTTGTTGGGTTGAGCCCACGTCGGGCTGTTGGAGGCCTTAAAAAGAGTGAAAATTGCCATGAATCCATTAATTGCTCGACCCTTTCACTGAAATTCAACAACAAATATGCTTCATGAAAAACCTCAGATATAGTGTGTTTGTTTGTTGTAGCATCAGGACACACCCAACCAAACATTATTATTTCATTGACTGACTTGTCTTAATATTACAACCTTTAAATAAATAACGAGTAACCCAGTGTTCCTCATTTCTCAAACTTATTTCCAGGATTCTCAAGCAACTTAAAGAAGTCCAGACGCTTTTCTTTCCAAGCTCCTTAGGGTGGCTGTAGCTCAGGTGGCAGAGCAAGTCAGCCACTAATCAGAAGGTCGGTGGTTCGATCCCAGGCTGCCTCCGGGCTACATGTCAAATATCCTTGGGCAAGATACTAACCCCATGTTTGCCTACTGGTGGTGGTCAGAGGGCCCGGTGGCCCCTGTGTCCGGCAGCCTCGCCTCTGTCAGCGCGCCCCAGGGCAGCTGTGGCTACAATGTAGCTTGCCATCGCCAATGGGTGAATGACTGAACGTAGTGTAAAGCGCTTTGGGGTCCTATGGACTAGAAAAGCGCTATACAAATGCAGGCCATTTACAATGAGTAACCCGTTTATAAATGCTATATTTTTTTGTGGCATTAACTGGGACGCTGTAACAACCCAACATAAATTATTCAACTTAAATTCTGCTCTTAAAAGCTCATTTCCACTTTACTGTCTGGGAGAAACAGCAGAGTGATGCATCGTCGCTTTTTTCCTCCCTTCTTTGGCGCTCGCGAGCCGCTCTTAGAAACCAAAGCCAAAGCCAGTCTGTCTGACTGACAGCTTGGTCCACCAATAGGAACCCAGATCACGTCCCATGGAAAATTCCAACCAATTATAGCCAGGAATATGCGCCTTCATTCGGGAAATAAGAGACTTTGAGCAATAATTCATAAATTCCTTTGTAATCCAAACACTAAAAACGTGGAGTATTACAAAAGCGTGAACATTTTACATAACGTAACACCAGCAGATTAGATTATTAGAAGAGAAAATATCTAACGGCAGCACCAGAGAATAAACAGTTACAAATCCTGTCGTTGCTTAATATTCTCATGTCATCCTATAGGAGCCGTGTTTTTTAAGGATCATTCCCTACATCATCATTTTGAATTTCAGACATTTGGAAATAACAAAAATATTTCTAATCCAATCATAAAAACGCTGCAGATAGAATTGGTGACCTTTCACGAATCCCATGACCTTGAGTAATCCTCTGTATGCTATAGGCTTTATCTACTCAAGCCCCACGTGACTTCTCACACTTGTTGCCAGCCACATTTCATAATATTAGATTCATGACAAAAACATTTATCTGAAGGTATGCTGGAGCAGTTTTCATATCTATACTGGTGGACAGAAGGCAGTGCCTGCTGCTGCCTGATTAGATTTGAAGGGCCACACAGAGTGCACCGGTCTCTGGACCAGTTCCAAGTTTCCCTGTGCAGAAAACAAAAGAGCCTTACGAAGGCAGGGTGTGTGTGCCGTTGTGACATTTTTGCTGTTCCTCACTTGTCCGAACTTAAATAGGGAACCACTCTGGATGCCACATGATTCTCGGATGTGTCACACAGTTGCACGGCCAAACTATTTCCTGTGTTACCCTCAGCATGTCAGATATACGAGAATAAACAAACTGCAAACTGAAACTAAAAACTGACACTTTAAAAGTAAATGTCAGTGGAATTTTAACAGTGTCTGATCATTGATTAGTGGGGTGTGCGGGGCTCGGGGGAAGGGGAATTTTCCCAGGATATTAACAGGTGAGGAGAAAGGTCTTTGGGCCATGGAAAGGGATCATAAGTCAGCACTATTTCAAGGCACTTCGGGTATCCATCAATCATGCAGAGGCTACGCACCACCCACATTTTAAAGCACATTTATCCCACATAACTTACATTTATTAACGTTTTGTTGTGGTGTTAAGGTTAAATATAAAGTATATAAAGACTGGGATTCCCTGGGACCGCACAAGTCACTTTATGGATGAAATTGAAACAAAGACACAGCTCAGTTCAGTAAAAATAATTTATTTACAGTGGCATGAATCATAAATTAACAAGCAGCATTGGCAAAAGCAACATTAGAGTCGACAGCTTGCATAAAAATGTGTGAACGTCCGGACTTCTACATAAGAAAATAATTAATGAACTGTATGCACTGGACTGTGTCACAGCTGAGATGTTAAATCACAGTAGAGAGGGTACTTCAAATAGCGATGAGAAAAATATTCTTCGACACATGCATTCTCCTTCTGTTTTGCTCTAATTTACCACTGCGTAGTTATCAGGATGTCAGACACATTTCATAAGTGGAAAGAAAGAACCCAAGAAAATCAGAGCAAGTAACTTCCTTAAATGACTCTTAGAGGGGAAGTGAGTCAATTTACTGACATTAGAGAAGAAAGGGGAGGCAAAAATGTGTTAGGGTTGACCCAGAAGCTTTACTCAGGGGTTATTTTACCAGTGACAGAGATTACTCTTCCACTGGTTCTTTTAAACATCCCCAAAACTTAAAACCCACAAGAAGTAAGACGTTTCTTGCATGACCAAGGTCGCGTAAGTACATTTAAAACACGTGACTTTGGCGCCACCTTCTGGTAGAATCACAAAATACATCCATAACAGACCAGTTGATCCTGTCCTAACCTTTTGAATCAAAATAAAAAGAAAGAAAAAAATATAATGGCCATAATTACAAAGAAGGTAAAATCACATCAAATATTAAACTATCTTAAATGAACAAAAAAAACCCCTCAATTTAGTTAAATGGTAAAAAAAAAAGGATCTTAGATTTCTTATATTACCCTCATATATAAGAATAAGTTTATCCAAAAGGGAAATTCATATGTCTGACGTATGTCATCTGGTATATGACTGTTCTATTACAGAGGTTATCGATTCCTGTTCTGATTCCCAGGGTTTAAATTATGCTGGTGTCTCTTATTTACAGGTAAGGTGTCCTTTGGTGTCTGATGCATGGCTTTATGTCATCAGGGCCACTGACCGGTCACTTCCAACATGTGAAGGGTGCGTTTTAACAGAAACCACAATCTTTTTTCTAAAGCTAACTGAAAAAATAACCAAACATAACTAAATAGTTTTTAGTGGCTAAATCCTATCGAGCAGTCTTTAGTGGCTATGTCTAAACCAGTGAATGAAAGCCAAATTTCAAAGACAAAACAAACAGCAGGGGAAAACAAGTCCTGACACAAACCCCGATCTGCAGGCTGACAAACATGCATTTTGTAAAATTGTACATTTTGTGCGTAAAGCTGAAACACAGGTGGTGCTATGTAAAACCCCCAAGATGGGAACTCTTCACACTGAGCCTCCACCCCAAATATTTCTCAAGCACAGAGAACTGAAAAGTGTCAGATCTTATAAAGCGGAAGTTAAAATTTGCCCAATTTCAGACTAAATCGTTCTCACACTACTGTTTGTGCTGAGACAATTTCAAAAACAATGCCAGCTTTTTCTTTTTGGGGGGGAAGTTGAAGATAAAGTTGCTAAAAAGTAAGCTCGGTGTGAACAGATACTCATATGGAAACTTAACACTTCCGACAAATCATTCGAAATAATATCCAGTTCCACAAGTAGGTTTTTGTTTTGTTTTTTTAATATTGGCAAATATTGAACTTTGTCAGCTATGAAAGGCAGAAATGATGCCTTTCTTGAATAGAAACATGGCCCTGCATTAGAATTACTTCAGTAATTCTTGGGCCACAGTAGCTCAATGTGCTTAACTGGGCGTGCTAAAAATGTAAAAAACACTTAATATCCATTAAAACCAAAAACAATGTTAGTCAGGTTAGATACCAGTACAGTGCAACCATAAATAACCATTTTGTTCTGAGTGACAACCTGTGCAGGCTCACGTCACACGAGGAAATCAAACATTAGCAGTTACTGTAGGTGGTCGTTCATCCCTCAACGTGTGACATTCGGATACTCATGGCTTACAGTTCATCATCAGTTCATCAACATTTTTGGGGCTAAAAAGTTAGGATGTGGAAACAAAGTGAGAAGCGCTACAGTGAAATTCATTTCAGTGTTACAGTGTGTATTTTCACATACTCTCAATCATATTGTCATTGTTAGAGTATCAGATCATATACAGACCAAGAAGTCTAGAAACACATGTTGCCAGTTACAGTCAGTTTTGTTCACAATTACAAGCTCACACGCACGAAACAGCACCTAAATGAACAGTACCTTGCAAAGTGATTGAATCAAAATGGAAAATAAAAGTCCAGTCTATAGAAATTTAGATTGAAAACATTATAACTTTGTGAAACGGACAAAGTAATTTAGCTCTAGTTCTTCATTTACGTAAGGATTTATCCTTGGCGCAAAAAATGTTTGCATTGTTTACCAATACATACAGTATGGAGACTTAAAGATGACAACTTTAACCACAGAAACCCAACCCAAGATTCAGCTACACACCTGCAGTGCAAGACACATTCTGGCAGGCTACAAGGTCGCGATCTTGAAGGGTCATTTCAGAATGAGCTGCAGTAGCGTCGAGATTTTTTCTTTTTTTACTTTTACACATTTTTCTTTTCATTTAGAGGCAAAGCTGCATTAGAGGCAGAAATAAGCTCACTGGTTAAATCTCAGCGGGGAAAAGTATTTCTGACAAGAATGGTCTGAAAAAAGTAATGTGCTCAAAATAACAATAGCGTTATTTTCAATGCTAATGCTAACATTTAGCCACGTGACACCATTCTAATTTAAGATGTTATAACGCTAATACTGGCCAATTGGTTTTTTTTGTACCAAAACCCTTGTTAGTCCAGGAAAACAAAGTTACTGAAAACTAAGATCTTAAAGCTAGAAAAAGAAATTATTATTATTGCTACTTAAGTGGAAAGCTAAATAGGTTAGCTAGTTTGTCAAAATAGCTTTAGGATTCTAGCAATAGCTTGTGATTTTGTAGCTGGGAAAGCTAAAGGGCTAGCCTGCAAACAGGGCAGAAAAGTGAATAAACTTTCACTTTAAGTGCTTCTTTAGCTTCATCTACTGATGCTCATTTAACCAACAAAATATTTCTGCTCTCATTTTTTGTTGAACTAAACTCCGAGCTGCTGCTTTACAATACCACTTGGGGCAAAAAAGGATATTAAAAATCTATGTACACTATCTATACACATTCACTTTCATTCAAAAAGTCATTAAATGGGGAGACAGGTCCCCTGTAACTACAGCAGTTGAAATATATTAATTTTAAATCGACATCAACATGTACCATTTGAGAGAATTTTTTTATTCTTGATATTCTTGATTGTTTTCTTTTGTTTTTTGTCATAGAAAGAATCTCTAAATCTTCTTTAAAACTATAAATAACCATAAAATATCTTTCATAAACCTTCTCATTGTCATTTTCACTTAGGCTCCAAAACCGAACCATAAAAGATATAATCCAGAGGCTTCATTTATACTCATCATCCTGCCACTTATGTTTCAGTTTCACACACGCACACACAAGAAACTTAATCCATCATAGTTACCTCAGAGACTCATAAAAAACTCTGGTAATACACTGATCTGACCAGAGGACATTCAAACAGCAAACACTGTGTGTGTGACTGTGTTAACTTGGGCAACTTGGGACCAATAACCTCCACACAAATTTTAATTCAGCAAGTTGCAAATTACCTATTTTTTTAAATGGTGCTCTATGTAGCATTTTCATTATAGACAAGCTTCTTCTCTTTTTGGACATGTTTAGTACTTGCCCCCAATTTAAGGAAGTATAATAAAAAGTGAAAATTACAGCATGACTTTGCATTTTTTTAACTAAAGTGTCAAAATGTGCAAGGAATAAGTTTGTTGCTTGCTCTATCCAACTCCAGCTCAACAAAGCATGCTGAAAAATGCTAGAGGTGGAGAAGTTTACCTCGTTTCTTGATGGCAATTCAAATAATATCTCCTAATGAACCCTGAATGTGCTACCGGTGTCTGATTACATACTATTACTGTTGAAACCCTCACAACATCCGTTTTAATTGTAGAGGAAATCCTTGGATATTTCAGGAAAACTGAATATCATAGGTATTGAAATCAATTTTAAGATGTAAAGGTTGTAGAAATACAACCTTTACGCCTGTTTACAGCTGTATGTGCTTTTCTTTCCCTCCTTGTAAATTTACGTCCCCCCAAAAACGCACACACACTCACATTTTCTCATTTCTAGATATAACCTCCTTATCCAAACTTCTTTTTAAACTATAAGAAAAACAAAGCTTGAAAACCTTTTTAAAAATGCTACACAGAACACCTTTCAGTACTTTTATTAACTATTTTTTAGAAAAATTCTGTTTTAAAAGTCCTCTTAAGTGTTTGATTACTGTGAATACAGTGTTTGATTTGACTACAGCTTACAGATACATACCACATGTTGATTAGCTGATATCAATCAAAGAATAAGTTACATTGAAAACCTAAAAACCACAAATAGCTGGGGGTTTTCAGGATTATCCTCATGTTGGGCATTTGCTGTCAGGATGGTTCAGATGGCAGTTTCCCTGTAATGTCAGACTTTTTCTTGCATAAAATGTTAAGCAATGACTAAACCCACTGTGAATGTAGTCCTGAAGTTTGCACATGTCTCGGTTGTCCTCACGCTATAGAGCCTCTGAGTTGCCTGGTGTGACAGAGGGGCAGTGTTCTCATCAAGTCCTTCATACGTCTCTGTGAGCTGAGCTGAATGGGTGTCAGTGTTTTTGCATGGATTCCCTCACTGCTCGTCTCAACTGCAGCCTGGGGTCAGCAAAAATTCTGTAGAAGACAGAAAATCATCAAGGTAATTTAAATTACAGTCACTCTGATAACAAAGAACTGAACTGAGTTTTCTGCACTCATAAGTGGTTTCCAAGTGCTGATTACAAAAGATCAATAAAAGGGTAACAAATGATGTATCAGTTTAATAAACAAGGACCATCTGATCATTTGAATGCTTTCAACATTTTAAGATCTCTACTTGTTCTGGGGGAAGAACTTCAAATGCATTTCAATTTAAGTCTTTATGTTATTACAGACTTTTACTCCACAGAATCAAAACCAATCATGTAACCAAAAACAAAACAAAAACTGATTTTTCACCCACACCTTATATCTCATTTTCAGCCATTAAAGGCTTCCAGTGCACATTTTAAACACAAATTAATGAATTTAAATCTAAAGACTGAAAGCGGGGCAATACCAAGCTAAGGATGGCAAAATCTGAGCCTAGAGTTAAACCATTATTTTTATAGTGTAGTGATGGGTGCACTTTTAAGCAACAGTGTACAGCCACATCACAGAGCATTTCCACCTATAGCATACATTTCCCAGCAACCTGCAGCAATTACTGTGTATTACACCCTATGTTTTGTTACGTTTTACAACACTGTGCCTGTGCTAGTATTACAGAAACATCCGTGCAAATAGGATACGAAGATGTTTTGAAGAAGTGCATTACTTACAGAACTGGATTCACCCTCTTGAGTCAGCATGTCAATCCCTGTTATCTGTTCCAGGATAAGGCTGCTTTCATTGCCCTGCAAATTCATAGTGAACAACCACAATTACAGCTTCTGCATGTGTGACAAAACAACATAAAAAGAATTAGGTGTGACAATGTAAGCTTGTATGAAGCACCTGTTCTGTATTCATAGAGGCCATGGAGCTCATCTGTCCAGACATTGGGTTCATGCTATTATTGCCCATGGCAAGGTTCATGTTGTTGTTGCCACTGTACATTCCTCCACCGGGTTGTGTGGAGTAGTGAGACTGAGACTGTTGGGGGTAGACACTGAAAGAAGACAAGCTGAGTCAAAAAGGATAAAAAGAATTCTAAAAAAAAAGAAAAATAAACTAAAATGACTGAGACCTATTATGCTTTTCCTTATTCTCTGCCATGTGTGCATCTTTAAAATAGCTACTCTTTGTTCTATATGTCAGCAATTAGTGTGGATATCCCTAATTTGGAAACAATAACAATTATAATAATATTTAGGAACACACAGCTCTGACTTTGAGGACAGAAACCATCTCATCAGCTGTTCAAGCCTTCGGTTTCCTCAGGACAGCCAATCAGAAGTAAGCTGGACTAACATTACAAAGGCGCTAATACTGCTAGTTTTGGACAACAGAAGGCCAAAACAAGCCCCCAAATAAGGATTACTACTGTGAATATGCAAATCTACTCTTGTAAAAGCCAATAACAGAAATACTCAGCTGTAAATAAACACAACATTTCAAAAGCATTTGCACATAATACCTGTTGCTGCTGGTGATGTTGGCAGGCTGAGACCATCCGTTGAGGTCGGCACTAGGCTGGTAGCTGGGAGGTCCTCCCTGGTTCGGACCCTGGTGTTGGGTTTGGGGTGGACCTTGGTTTTGCTGCAACATA
Organism: Rhamphochromis sp. 'chilingali'; assembly: GCF_963969265.1. NCBI lineage: Eukaryota > Metazoa > Chordata > Actinopteri > Cichliformes > Cichlidae > Rhamphochromis > Rhamphochromis sp. 'chilingali'. The sequence goes on from NC_137943.1 coordinate 30,398,150, forward strand.
GGGCTCTGACCCTGCCCCATTCTGGGGGACAGCAAGGGGCTCTGCGGCGTGGTGGCCCCGCATGGAAAACAGGACACTGGATCCTGGTGTTGCTGCTGCTGCTGCTGGTTCATTCCTGCACGTCAGAGTGTCATAGACAGTTACAATAACACAAGTAAAAACTAAGACTTTATAATAATTTTCAGATGGTGGTAATCTGGACTAGTTAGACCCCAACATTATATGAAGATCTTACCAAAAGGATAAAGTGAATTTGAGACAAATGAGAATGACCTTTCCTCTGAGACTCAGAGAAAAGTTTTTTACAGTATCTGAAAAATCATCAAAATCTTTGATTCACCAATGAGAGAGCCCTATAACTGAAAGACCAACCAGAAATGGAAAGAAAAAAGGCCCAAACTCACCAACAGCTAGATTGTTAATAAATTAAATTCACACAAAATACTCATGTCGTATTGTCCTCACTTCAGAAGATCTTTTTTGTTAAATGAAATTCATTTACTTCAGTTCTGACAGCACTGACAGAACTTTTACAAGCCACCCCACCCCTTGTGATTGGTTTACGACAGTTACAATAAAACAATCACAGAAAAAAAAATCGACTTCCTTGTTCTTTTAAGTAATAATAAGAAAATAATTTTGCTTCTGTGTTGATTAGCACAGAAAAAAAAGACAGCAGAAGGAAAAAACTAATCATGCAGCCTCCACCAACACCCAGTCATGAAAAAAGAAAAAAAAGACCGCCACCACAAAAAAAAGTAAAAAGAACTACAGCACATCTTCCATGAAGCACACACAGACCACTGAGATGCTGTTGCTGTGCTCTCATCATATACCTGCACTGCTGAAGTGGAAGGGACTGTGGTGTGATGGCGGACTCATTACACCTCTGTATTGCCCTCCCACATTTCCCATCATGCCCTGACTAGCCAGATGATGGCTGGGGGAGTGAGGGGAGGAGAAGGGGCTGGAGGAGCTTGGATGAGGAGGAGAGGGCAGGCCTGTACCGTAGCTGGAGGCCGAGTAGGGGAACTGCTGCGGGTTGCCCTGCGGGAGCCGTGGGTTGGTACCACCCATGGGCATTGGCGTAGGAGCAGCGCCCCCAGTGGGCATATTGGGTGGCATGTTGATGCCCTGAGTCCGCATCATCATGGCACGCTGCTGCTGCATGTGCTGCTGCTGCTGTTGTTGGCGTTGGCGTAGGTGGTTGGTGAGGTACTCGCGCTGCCGCTGGGCCATCATCTCAGAGTTGAGGGTTCCCTGCAGGAGGAGATGCACATTTAGGCAAGGAGCAAAAAGGGGAAATGATTTGTGCTGATAATATTTAGCATGTGTATACAAGAGAATAAAGTGTTCGTGCAGGCAAACCGACCTGGTTTGGTACATTAGACCGTAGAGGTAGATTCATGTTGGAGACTCCACCCATCTGGTTCACCATTGGCTGTCGGTTCTAGAGAGAAGGCAGAGCAGCCCGGAATTAAAAAAAATATGATATTGCAATTTTGCCCTTAATAAATGCCTTAAAATACATTCAATGCATATGATTAACTGATGTGCACAAGTACTGAAGCACTGATCTGGGTGTTTGTAAGAGTTTTGCAGTTTTGCATTCACCTGCAACCCATTTAAAGAAAAAAAAAAAGAATTAAAATCACATTTTTGATTCAGATGGGTTTTGAAAAAAAGTTTTCTTCTATAAATAAACTTCACTGTTTCTCTGCTGGCACAATAAATGTAAAGCGGGAAGTGTAAAAGTCGTGCCACACATCTGAACAAACTGCTAATTGCTGCTAATTTCAGTGACGTTTAAGGGACAAAGCGTTTTGCCTTGACTCTCCACCAGGTGGCAGCCTGGACCAAAACACCAGCTGTGTCTTTGTTGGCGTAGACAAAATTTAAGACAAAACAAAAACTGAAAATCTAGATAAGCTCAACATTTATGTAGTAATACAAACACAATAAAAAAAATAAAAGTGTTTCACATAGAGAAATTAGACAACAACAGCTTTTCAAAGAGAAATCCTAACGTGTTACCAGCTAATAGTATAAGGTATGTGTATGAATTTGTCTGTGCATATTTTGCCGTTTCAGCTGTCAACTGTCTAAGCAACAAAAAAATGCTGATTAAGCCAGAAAGCTGGAAAACATTTGTGCTTTTCTAGCTGCTGCAGTTCAAACTCAGTGAACCCTGTTGGCTCAGAGGCATCTTTTGTAATCAGATTTTTCTTTTTCAAAATGGTAATGAGGTTTCATGCTTGAATGAAACATCAATGCCTGGTTTGCCAGGATTCATGACTGAATCATATGTCCTTGATTATTTAGTATTTTCCCCTTGTGGCCTCTGTGTCTCTCTTTGTGTGTCTGTGTTTATATAGGCTGTGTGAGTTCTTGTGTCTTATTTCCTCCTCATGTTTTATTCTGTTTTCCCCTGGCTGCCATGTTTCCCCATTCAGTCACGTTTCTGTGTCTGTCTGCGTCTCTGTGAATGTTCTCATTACTTCCGGTTTTACTTTCTCTTATCTGTGTGTGCCATGTTTTGTTTCACTTCTCTAACTCTGAAGGTACCTTATCTCATGTTTTATGTTTAGCTTTGCATCCTCTGTCTCGTTGTGTGTAATTAGCCCCAGCTGCGTGTGTGTGCGTTTCCTGTTCTCTCGTCATTACCTGTTAATTGAAGCACTTTGTTTTCTTCTGTCCAGCGTTGCAATCTCCCTCATCCAT